>NW_020173697.1:3586069-3890813 GCF_003031525.2 Neophocaena asiaeorientalis asiaeorientalis
ACACACACACACACACACACACACACACACACACACACACACGGATAATGGAGCATCGAAACAGGGGTCCCTAAAATTATTATCCCATGGCAAGCAAAGACATCCTTCTGACTGGAGCTAGTTTGTTGAAAGTGCAGTGCACTCAAGATATGGGGGGTAAGGCAGCTTTATTTTTCCCCTTTTGTTCCTACAAGCCTGCTCGGGGCCACTAGATCTCCTTCCCCTGTCCTCTGTCACTTTAGACAGCCCCAACGAGTCAGTAATTGCTATGTCCATCCCAGGGAAATAATTAAAGCTCTGGAATTTAAAGGTGCTTCTCCTCCTCCAGCCCTGACCTTCTGCGGTGGGAAAAGGACTCCTCCGGTCTTCCTCCCTGCTAGCGGTGTGGTTTCTGGCATCTCCACATTTGGAGCAGATGAAGGAACAAGTAATGGGACAGAAAAGCTCTCTCCTGACTGGCGCTGAATATAGTTTGACAGTCGACATTTCTACGGCTGTAAAAAGGGTTTACAGCTAATTGTGGATGTGATGGTTAACTGTATGTGTCAACTTGGCTTGGTCACAGTATCCAGGTATTTGGTCAGACAGCAGCATGGATGTTGCTGTGAAGGTATTTTTTTTACATGAGCTCAACGTTTAAGTCAGTGGACTTTGAGCAAAGCAGATGACCCTCCATGATGTGGGTGGGCCTCGTCCAATCAGTTGAAGGCCTTAAGAGAAAAAAGACTGACCTTCCCTGAGAAAAAGGGAACTGTGCCTCCAGACTGTGTTCAAACTTGAGTTGCAGCATCATCTCTTCCCTGGGTCTCCAGCCTGCCAGCCCAGCCTAAAGATTTTGGACTTACCAGTTCCGACAAACACATAAGCCAATTCCTTAAAATACACACACACACACACACACACACACACACACACACACAGACACACACACACACACAGACACACACACAGCCTATTTGTTCTGTTTCTCCAGAGAACCCTGACTAATACAGCGGGGTTTGCTGAGACAGGCCCTTTATGAGGACCCCCACCTCTGGTTCCCTGGCATGGCTGATAAACTCTTTAGAGCCACTTTAAACCCATCCCATCGGTCCTTGCTTCTCAGCGGTCCATCCAGGCATCATCCCAGCTAAAGTACCTCTTCTAAAAATAACTCCAAGTGTGTCTGACCCTTTGATCTCCCGCCCGACCACATCAGGTCGCTAGGAAAAGCACAGGTGGACTTGTTACTACCCTAACCACACCACAGCTTACACTTTGCTGGTACAGGTGCTGCAGCCAGTGTCTCATCTTTGGTCGTTCTCAGCCCTGTATCCCCCAAGCTGTGGGGGACAAATATGACGGCATCCGAAAGAGCCATTGGGAACCCCACCTCCCTCTCAAGGGGAGACGTGACGCATCTCATAGCACAGTGAACTTCCCACATCCAACGTCTCTCCAGTAACACACACACACACAGACACACACACACACACAGACACACACACAGCCTATTTGTTCTGTTTCTCCAGAGAACCCTGACTAATACAGCGGGGTTTGCTGAGACAGGCCCTTTATGAGGACCCCCACCTCTGGTTCCCTGGCATGGCTGATAAACTCTTTAGAGCCACTTTAAACCCATCCCATCGGTCCTTGCTTCTCAGCGGTCCATCCAGGCATCATCCCAGCTAAAGTACCTCTTCTAAAAATAACTCCAAGTGTGTCTGACCCTTTGATCTCCCGCCCGACCACATCAGGTCGCTAGGAAAAGCACAGGTGGACTTGTTACTACCCTAACCACACCACAGCTTACACTTTGCTGGTACAGGTGCTGCAGCCAGTGTCTCATCTTTGGTCGTTCTCAGCCCTGTATCCCCCAAGCTGTGGGGGACAAATATGACGGCATCCGAAAGAGCCATTGGGAACCCCACCTCCCTCTCAAGGGGAGACGTGACGCATCTCATAGCACAGTGAACTTCCCACATCCAACGTCTCTCCAGTATCACCTCTGTATCTCAGCATCTCCACCCTCTTGTATAGTCTGGAGGCTGATGTCAGTGACATTCATCACATCCCTCATCTGAGACCCCCTTTGCAAATCTTCCTCAGGCCGTCTACCCCTCACAGTGTTCGGCACTTAGTCTTGAGGCTTCGCCAAAAACACAGACAGAAAATTACCATTTTAATATCTGCATTTACATAAAGCAATTATGATCATGTTAGTCCCCTGCTCTGAATGTTTTAATAGCTCCCTGTGGGCGCTGGTGTGCAGTTTCCTTTCTTAGGACAACATACCAGGCTCCTTGCCTTTCTCTCCCGCCTCAACGTCACGTCTCCGGTCCTCAAACCTGAGCTCTAGGCATTGATTTCTTCTCAGTCCCTGAACTGGTCTTTGCTCTTTTCTCTCTTTCAAACCTCAATCCCACTGTTGCCTCTTCCATGCTGTTGCCTCCACTGCACCAGATAAGTCCTGCTCGTCCATTAGGACTGAGCTAATCTATTATTATCCCTGAACCTTCACCCGGCCTCCCTAGCAATACCAACTTAGATGCCCCTGCTAAGTGCTCGTAAGCACCCTTCTCCACGGTGGCTAGTAATTGCATGGTTAATTGCTTATCATCTCAATTAACGTGTTGTAAGGGCACGTGCACGGCGTAAGGGCAGGCATCGTATGTATCTAGCTCGAGGCTGCGCACCCAGAACCTAGCATAGTGACTAATAATGCATAGCACCCAATAAATATGTATTAGATGAATCAACTAACCGTTTGGTTTGGGCTTGGCACTCATTATTGGGAAAAAATAAATCACATCCATTTCAGTCACATGAAAAATAGGATTCTGCCTGTTGTCTAACTTGGCATTTGACTGGATTTCCAAGGTACAGTTACAAAATTATTAAAAAGACCTCTGGTACTTCTGTTACAGAATACAGTATCAGGATTTAAAATAAATGGGGACCCCAGAGATTATTTTAAACATCTTTGGTGTTTCAAAGAGGAAGTCAAAAGAAACTTTCTTTGGGGTACTCTAAGAATACAATTCTTGTATGTTGTGAAGTTACAGCACTGAAATCCTTTTTACAACAAGACCTTGTACCAAATAGGTCAACAGTTAATCATTTCCTTACTTAACATTTTCTGTCCTTTAAGGGTCTTAAAACTTCAATGAGAGAAAGTACTCTTTGCATTCCCAAGTAACATGAACTGGAAATTAAATAAGGATGCCTCTTTTTAGTCTAGTTGAAGATGACAGAAGATATATGTCAACTCCCAGGATTCTGTAATTTAAATGGTAACTGAGTTGATATATCACTGTAAAATACTGACAAAGGAAATCACATTGTTTCTCCTTTAAAAGTAAAATTCTTGTCAAAACACTCTCAGCTATTTCCCCTCATTTATTCTATTTGTCATCCTATCATGAAATCAGATTAGTTAGACTTTACTAAGTCTTCACAAAACCGTGTTGGTCATTACCTTGGCTACTTGTGAGAATTTTATATGGTAGTTAATGATTTGTTTTAGTCACCATCAAAGGAAGGAAGTGAAACTGTCACTCCTGTAGTTCCCAAGGTGCTGTGTTTAAAAGGTAAATATTGCTATGACCTGGTTTGAAATGCACTCAAGTTCACAAGTCACTCATACCTACACATCTGAGGAGAACCTATGCCTTTTTTTTCTCTCTTCTCATCTTAGTTGTGTCATCATCCAGCCCATGTCACGTCCACAGATTTTTAGTAACAACTGAATCTGCTTCTATAGACTGAAGTTAAAGAAAATGGAGATAATTAACTCTACATCACTTTAGACCCATTAATTTTGCTTCAGTAGCTCTAACTTTCTATCCCTAGCTACTGAATGGACAGATTTTGTCATAACCACAATACATTTAAATTTCTTTTTATTGCTCTTGCTAGATATATATGTTTCTAGAGAGAGCCAAAGTAAGCTTATACCCAAGACAAATACAATATATATATAGTTTAAATAAAAGAGAAAAAATACCAAGCTATAAAAAAAAATGCTGTTGAGAAAATCTTCTGATCATAATATCCAACTCCAAAACTGCCTCTCATTGCCAAAACACTGCACTTAACATTTAAAATTTAGTAATAGAATGACTGCTTAGTTTTATTTTTATTTGTAATTAATCATCTTATTATTAAGAATAAAGACAAAACTTGTAATAAAACATGGAAGGCAATGCTGGAGTTACTTTTATAGCTTGTGATAGCATCATAGACAAAAAAAGAATCAAGTTTTGTTTCATGACTCAAACAACTGGTCAAATGCATTGCCTTTGGAAATGTCTAAACTGTGTCTTTTCTCTTTGCTGGTTAATCTTTAAACCCATGGGCATTTCATGGTAAACCTAATCAGTATGCTTCTGATTCATTGCCACTAAAGTTATTGAAAAGTTGTTCCTAAAATGTTAGCTCACGACAAATGAGCTTTTTGAACCATTTTAAAATACTCTCAGGACCTTGTAGTTAGAGACAAAAAACCTCATGAGTTTTTCCCAATGTCACTGGACTGAAATCCAAGTACGGAGAGCTCTAACTATAGAATTCTAACAGTCAGAATAGATTTTCAACCTGAAAAAGCACATCTTCTGCTGCTATTCTCCAGTGTTGTCCAATCTTCTCTCCCTTTCCATGGATTTGTTATTTAAGAAATTGAACTGTGACTTCAATTTAAAGGCTATCCAAGCGCTTCTCTTTGATTGCATGACTTTTTCACCATTTACCTGTTAAAATGACACCTAAATAACTTTTTAACTCATTGATCAGATTCATCTTTTTTACACTTGTGCATTTCATATTTGCAATTACATTTATATTAACAGTCATAAAAGCATGTTAATTACTTGAAATTAAATATTTTCAACTGTTCTTATATCAACAGTAACAGAAGTATGACGATAAAAAAATAATCCTAGCAAGTCCTTACAGTGTGTGTTAAGGACATTATACACATTATCTAATTTAACATTCTCTACAGTCCTTTGTATTAGATATTATTGGTACTGTTTTAAAGATAAGGAAACTAAACTTCTGAGAATTTAAGATATTTGACTAATTTTGTATAGCTAGAAAATTTCAGATTGTGAGCCCAGATCTGAGTCCAAAGCTTGTGCTTTTATATACATACATACATACACACACACACACACGAACTACAATTTATGAATGTCTTACATGAAACTATGTCTGTGTTTAAGTAGTTTCAGTTAAAACTGCTGATTTTCAGTTTCTATGTCAGGGGTAGATCAACTTTTGATTTTTTAATCTCTAGGCAAAGGGGCTCACACACTGAAAGCTATTTAAGGAATCGAGCTGCTGGAGTGAAGTTGGTACAGTAAGAGACAAAAGAATCAAAGAGAAGCTGAGGAGAATGCCTAATAAAGCCAAGCCACTCGTTAAGACTCCTCTCTATTTCTCTCATACACACACTTTTCCCTCCACATACACTTTTAACCTTTGTGCTTTAACCTTTCTTCCCTTGGTCTCTCTCTCTCTCATATTATAAACTTAAGCCTTTAAAAATGATGTATTATGATATTTGGTTTTATGCTCTTACTTTAAAATCACTAAAGCATTTAATGTTATCAAATTTCTTATTTATCGAAGAAAAATAATTTAAAAAACATGAAGCTGGGGGCTTCCCTGGTGGTGCAGTGGTTGAGAGTCCGCCTGCCGATGCAGGGGACACGGGTTCGTGTCCCGGTCCGAGGGGGATCCCGCATGCCGCAGAGCGGCTGGGCCCGTGAGCCATGGCCGCTGAGCCTGCGCATCTGGAGTCTTTACCAGGTCTCTTTACTGTGGTTTCCTGCCATGTGATGGGTCCCCACATTAATACTCCAGGGGATCTTACATGGGAAAGGACCTGTGAAGGGCAAAACGCTGAGGAGGAGGGTTTGGAGAGCACACAATGCCCCCAGGTCCTCCCTTCTTTCTATTAAAGACTGCCACAGCTCCAGGAATCCCCAGCCCAGATCCCTCCACCTAAGCTAAGCTACGGTTTCCAGAGGCTTCTGTTTAAAGATATACCACAGCTAAGGTTGATGATCATCAGTTAACTTTAATTTAAAAATCAGGTGTATGTGCTGACATGACGACAAAACTGACGTTTAAGTTTTGACGTGGAATTGGAAAAAATATTATCTTAACAGTAATAATCCCGATGATGCTTTGGGTTAAGAATTCTGGGAGGCAGACCTGAGTGAGCCCCTCTGAGGATGCTTCCTCGGTAGGGAAAGAGGAGAGTCATTAACGGGAGAGAAAAACAAAACAAAACAACAAAACCAAAAAGACACTAAAACAAACTTCAACAGCTCACACTTTTATCGAGGTACTCAAGACAAGACCTGAACACAGAATCAGCCCGTTAAACACAAAGTATTTAGTACAGATGTGATGGATCTTGTTCTGTGATAAATTAGTCTACAGAACTCTAATGCCACAGATGGCATGTTGTTATAAATTTCAATAAGCTTAAAACATGTCAAAAAGAATAAACTCACTTATTCAGGAAGTCATTTGAGCAGAGCAAGTAATGCTGCTTTTAAGAGTGACTGGTGTTCATTCAGAGGCACAACAGGCACATGAAAAGAGTCTCCAGATCGTTAATTATTAGAGAAGTGCAAATCAAAACTACAATGAGATATCTCCTCACACTGGTCAGAATGGCCGTCATCCAAAAGTCTACACATAGGGCTTCCCTGGTGGCGCAGTAGTTGAGAGTCCGCCTGCTGATGCCGGGGACGTGGGTTCCTGCCCCGGTCCGGGAAGATCCCACATGCCGCGGAGCGGCTGGGCCCGTGAGCCATGGCCGCTGAGCCCGTGAGTCCGGAGCCTGTGCTCCGCACCGGGAGAGGCCACAGCAGTGAGAGGCCCACGTACCGAAAAAAAAAAAAAAAGTCTACAAACAACAAATGCTGGAGAGAGTGTGGAGAAAAGGGAACCCTGTTGCACTGTTGGTGGGAAGGTAAATTGATACAGCCACTATGGAGAACAGTGTGGAAGTTCCTTAAAAAACTGAAAACAGAAATACCATATGAACCTGCAATCAGACTCCTGGGCAAATATTTGGAGAAAACCATAATTCGAAAAGATGCATGCAACCCAATGTTCACTGCAGCATAATTTATGATAGCCAAGACATGGAAGCAACCTAAATGTCCATCGACAGAGGATAAAGAAGATGTGGTACATATATACAATGGAATACTGCTCAGCCATAAGAAGGAATGAAGTTGTGCCATTTGCAGAGATGTGATGGACCTAGAGATTATCCTACTAAGTGAGTCAGACAGAGAAAGACAATTATCATATGATATCACTTATATGTGGAATCTAAAGGAATGATACAAATGAACTTATTTATAAAACAACTAGACTCACAGACAGAGAAAACAAACTTATGGTTACCAAAGCAGGAGGGGTGGGGAGGGATAAATTAGGAGTTTGGGAATAACATACACACTGCTATACATAAAATAGGTAAACAACAAGGACCTACCGTATAGCACAGGGGACTATACTCAATCTCTTGTAATAACCTACAATGGAAAAGAATCTGAAAATGTATACACATATACGTATACCTGAATCACTTTGCATACACCTGAAACTAACACAACATTGTAAATCAACGATATCTCAATAAAAATTTTTAAAAAGAGTAACTCATGTACTACAAGTGCTACTGGTGCCCAACACTGGGTGAGGTCCTCATCTGCCCACTCAGCCAATGTCCCCTGACCACCTGCTATGCGTTAGGTGCCACGAAAACAAGACGGGGAAGCAGTTGGTGCTGTGCTGGTCGTGGCCCACACCAAGGGACAAGAACTGATAGTCAGATTTCAGCAATTTTGAGCTAACTGTTAAATAGAGACACTGTTTAAAATTAAATTATATAAGCTTACGATTAAGCGCCTTTTATTTTTTTAAGTTAGTAAGTATTCAAGGCTCATAATTCCCTAATCATTTTACTACATTTTACTGTAATCCATCCTCTTGAGCTTATCTGTGTCTAGCGACCTGTACGATGGAAAGATAATATAGTGGTTGCTACTCTATACCGCTTTAGAACTCACCTCTCAGTGATGTCACATCAGTAACTTGTAATATGTCAGGGTGGGAGTTTTACACCACAGAAATGAGCAAATGCTACAAATCAGAGTGTGATTTCTTCATTGTGTTGATTGTCAAGACATAAGCAAATAATGGGTAACATGTTAATAATGCAGATTTAACTTAAAGGTGTATCATTTTTCTATTTGCTACACTGTCGATAGCACACAAATTTGAAGAAATATACTTCGAGGATTCAAAACTATCATGCCTTTCAGCAAAGTCACTCACCTCAGCGACTAACATGTGAAGTCCCAGCACACGTCCTTGCTGTTTGAACTTCATCTTACTCATTAACATAAATGAAAATATCAACCAACATTCATGTCAGAACTACACTCACCCACCAGTGATGGCCATAGGTTGATTACAGATACAAAAATGCATCAGAAGTCAACAGAAGTATTCTCTGAGAATCAGCTGCCTATGTGGAATGATCGATAGAGAGCTTTGTACATTTAATTATTATTTATGTATTGCATGCTACACAGTCTTTATGTCAGTCAACTTCATAATAAACTTACGTACATATATATGCATACTCTCCCTTTCCAGGAGAACTGGTCGTTAAACACCTATGAACACGTGTTTGGAGTGGCTGTAATGGTGTACTTATTTTGAAGACACTCAAAACCTAGTGTAAACGAATGGGCACTGCAATAACAGACATGCAAAAGGACAGACAACCCAGCTGAAAAATGGGGAGAAGACCTAAATAGGCATTTCCCCAAAGAAGACATACAGATGGCCAACAGGCACATGAAAAGATGCTCAACATCGCTAATTATTAGAGAAATGTAAATCAAAACTATAATGAGGAACAGTCTCACACCTGTCAGAATGGCCATCATTAAGAAGTGTACAAATAAGTGTTGGAGAGGGTGTGGAAAAAAGGGAACCCTCTACACTGTTGGTGGGAATGTAAGTTGGTGCAGCCACTATGGAAAATAGTATGGAAGCTCCTCGAAAAACTAAAAATAGAGTCGCCCTATGATCCAGCAAATCCCATTCTTGGGCAAAAACTTGGAGAAAACTATAATTCGAAAAGATACATGCACCCCAATGTTCATTGCAGCACTATTCACAATAGCCAAGACATGGAAGCATCCTGAATGTCCATCCACAGAGGAATGGATAAAGAAGATGTGGTACATGTATACAGTGGAATGTTAGCCATAAAAAATAATAAAATAATGCCATCTGCAGCAACGTGGATGGACCTAGGATTATCATACTAAGTGAAGTAAGTCAGACAGACAAAGACAAATACCGTAGGATATCACTTATAGGTGGGATCTAAAATACGATACAAATGAACTTATCTACGAAACAGGCTCACAGACATAGAGAACAGACTTGTGGTTGCCAAGGAGGAAGGGGGTAGGGGTGTGTTGGATTGGGAGTTTGGAATTAGCAGATGCAAACTATTATATAGAGAATGGATAACTAACAATGTACTACTGTATAGCACAGGGAACTATACTCAGTATCCTGTGATAAACCAGAATGGTAAAGAATATAAAAAAGAATGTATCTATCTATCTATCTATCTATATAACTGAATCACTTGGCCGTACAGCAGAAATTAACACAACATTGTAAATCAACTATACATCAATGAAAAACTAAAAATTAAAAAAAAAAGATATGCAAAAGGTACCTGAGAATACAGAGGAGGAAACCTAACCCACAAGATATCCAAAGAGGCTATGGGACAGTTTTCCTTGAGAGCCCAATAGTATTTGAGCTAAGTAGGAAGTGAACCGTGTTTTAAGACAGAATTATTTACTATAATGATTGCTGAAATACCAAGCTCAAGATTGTTTTACATGTAACCAATCAATATGTAAAGATCGTTGCCATGCAGAACTATGATGATTCTGCATATGTATATAAAGGGTGTTCATTTAGAAAGTTAACAGAAAATATTTTTTAAAGAATACTTTTAACCGCAATGCTTTTCTGAGTCTATTTCTGCACAGAGAAGGATGTACAAAATCATACAAAACTAGATGTCTTAGGAGAGTAAGGCATTCATTTGTAAGTCGTACCCTGGAGCCACAAAGTATTAACTGACAGGTTATTAAGAGATCTCCCACCTACCAGATGTGCAGAGACCGCAGAACATCCACGCTGTCAGCAAGCTTTCAAAATTGCCAGAGAAAGTGTGGAGACACAGCAGAGAAGTTCTTTCCTGGGGTCAGGAGTGGAGGGTGAGGAGGATGAATGTTTCCAACAGTCCCAGACACAGTCCTCAATGACAGCACCCTAAGAGAACATGCTATGGAGCACTGCAGGGGAAATAGAGAGAAAGCTGCCTTCTCTCCCCCTGCACCTCCAGGGAGGGAGACTCTGACCAAGTGCTCCTGGACACGTGGTCAAGGATCAAGCCTGCACATGCAGGCTTGTGTGTGCACGGGATGTGTGGGGTGTGTAGGTAAAAGAAAGAGAACAGAAACTAAACAGATTAAGTCAGATAAAAGCTAGACTCCTTGGCTTCCTAGTAAATGTCCTCAAACTTTGCTCCCTATTCTTACTCTACAAAAGATAGCAGTCATTTTATTTGATTCTAGGTCTAAGTGCTGCGATTTCAGATATGAATCCTAGTCTCACATTCAGCTCTGTGTCTGGGTTACTTACAGAGAAATGCTCGAATCTCGGGAAATGACGCTTTCCTTTTTGTTATCCTTTCCCTACTTCTAGCCCCGGAATCAGCTTAGTCACTTCTGGATTCCACAGCTAAGTTGACAGAAGAAGAAACCCATTCTCCAGATGGCTCTTCACCTTCCTCTCTTCACAGGAGCTCTGCCTCTAGCCTCTGTTCACGGGTGACTCTTCTGCTGATTTCTTCGGTGACATTTCACATTGATCTCAACTTTACAATTTCCCTAACGGTTTACCGCGTTCATCTTCTTGAAGGAAGAATATACTGTCGCCAAATTAACTGGTTAATAAAGTGACTGTATTGCTTTATCGCTAGCATAGTAACTGTGGGTTGTATTTTTTTCATCTTATTCAGCATGAAAATTTATTCTACATTTCATAAGCCAACGAAGAGTAAGAACAAAGCTGGGGTTCTAAAATAGCGACATCTATTAATTCTTAAAAACAAGAACTCTTCTGCATTTATATTAAATTCCTATATATTGTATAAAATATGTAGACAGTAGTAATACGGAAAATTTTATCTATACTCTGATTCACACCGCCCTGCCCCCCGCCCCCCATAAGAAGAATACAACTTGAAGACTATAAATATTGTTTGGGTGAAAAAAACAGCACCTGAAATTTGAAGTATATTTTCTTCATACTAGTCTTGGCCATAAAAAAAAGGTAAAGGAGTATTATGTCAGTCAAGATAGACTAGGTTGTGCTGCTGTAATAAAAACCTCAGCCTCAGATGGCTTATAACAGTGTATTAGCTTCCCATCAATGCTGTAACAAATGACTCAGACTTAATGGCTTGAAACAACACAATTTATTATCCTACAGTTCAGGAGGTCAGAAGTCTGAAATGGGTTTCAGGGACTAAAATCCTTCTGGAGCCTCTAGGGAAAATCCATTTCCTTGCCATAACCAGTTTCTAGAGGCCATTTAAATTCCTCGGCCCCTCGCTTCATCTCCATAGCCAGCAATCACATCAGCCCAACCTCTCCTTCCACTGACATCTTTAAGGACCCCTGTGTTACACTGGGCCCACCCAGATAATCCAAGATAAGAGCCCCGTCTCAAGGTCCTTCACTTGATCATATCTGCAAGCTCTCTTTGGCCACAAAAGGTTACATATTCACAGGTTCCAGGAATTAGGACTTAGTCACCTTTGGGAAGACATTACTCTGTCCACCACTCACAGCTCAGATTTGATTCCTGATCGTGGCCCACGCCCACTGAGAAGGCAGAGCCGGTGTAGTCCATCAGCTAACCAAGCCTCAGAGCAGCTGCTACCTTGAGCAATGCCAGCCATGACACAGGGGAAAGGGAGCTCTCAGAAGCAATTAGGTGCTGGGTCTTGAAGTGACACAAATCACTCTTGCTTCCAGTTCATTGGTCAGAAACAATCACACAGTCTCGCTCAATTTCGAAGTGTTATCCTTCCATGAGAAAGGATGGCAGAACCTGAATATTGGGTGCAGGGTATTCTATCATAGCCCCATCACTCAGGTCACCCCCAATTCCCCACCAGGATGTGGTTGCTGTTAACGCTTTTCACCAAATATTGCCAATTTTTCACCATCCAAATATCATTTAGGCATCTCTCATGATCAGACTAACTCAGAACCACATGGAGAAGGGAATTTTGCAAACTGTACTTCTAGGCCTCTGTTAAATGATACAGAAAACCCCCAAAGGGGTGAGCAGTGGTAGACAATTAACAAAGTAAGACTAAGGTGTTCCAGTAAAACTGCCCTTATCGCATGCTTACATATAAACTGTCTTCTTGCAATTGTGACATTTAATCTCAAAACAATCTTGAAATAGTGTGATGTTATCGCTCTGACGTAGAGTTGAGTAGTCTGCCTAAGTAAGCAGTGAATGTTGGCATTGAGAGCCAACCTTAAGTCTTCTTTTATTCCCAAGTCCATAGATTTTCAGTCCTTTTTTCTTCCACTGTATACTTACAAGCTCGTGAGAGAACCAATCTGCTCTGCTCTGAACCATGACTGCTATGCCAGTAGCACAGTCAGAACTCATGATGAAGAGATGGTATCCAAGTTATAATCCGTGAGGGGTGACCATCAACGCCCACTGGCAAAGCACACCATACGGTAAGAACATGGAGGCATAAAACGTGGACTGTATTCCCAACGTGGCCAAACAATCACTTTGAGGTGAATCACCTTCTGTCTCCAAGCCGTCTTTTCATATACAGAAGTGGGCAGTATCACCGTAAGCCTCTGTTGCAATACTGAAAAGATCATTTGCAGTGACAGACAGGAAGCTACAAATCAATGCATTTACACTAACATTAATTCATGTACTCATTTAACAAACAACTATTCCTTAACTATTCCCTAATGGACACTCAAAATATGTGATCACGGAAGTGTTTCAAAGTAGGGAGATTTGCACACCGATGGATCTGATTACTCATTACAAAAGTTTTATTAAGAAAATACTTTCTGCCAAGTTTACGTTAGATTCTCTCCATATTAAAACCAGAAAACATATAATTCCTAGTGTCAGAGAAGGGTCAGGCCCCATTTCATAGGTAAGTGATAACTCTCACAAAGACAGACTTTTAGTACCATTCTGAAACAAATATTTACTCCCCCAGTTTTATTTCTCTTATTAAATTACTACAGTCACGTTTTGTCACATTTTCACAGAATTATATTAATTTATGCACATTAGAATGTTTCTTTCTAAATTCAAACTCACAGACATTGAATAACATCCACAACCATCTCTACAGAGTCACGAGTCCTATGTTGACAGGATTTAAACATTTAAACATTTCAAACAAAAAAGCACATTAATGCATGTAGCAATAGATTCCAATCGAAAAGGATTGTGCCAGCTTCTGTTGTGCCAGCTGACTTTGTGAAATACGCCCATGTGCTTTATTCACTGTATTTTCCCCTTTTCCTCATTCTAAGCAGGTCACCGAGTGCCCTATCTTCTTAGCTGTGACTTTTTGTTCGCGGAGAACTAAAACTGATTGTATCTTTTTAAAATCCTAAATTCACTGACAACATAATGCCAGGCATCGCAGAGCAAGAAGGGACTGATTGACAAGGAAGCCAGCCCATCATAGAGGAAAGGGGAGTGGGGACTGGGAACCCAAGCCCTGTCCAGAGTTTGTTACCTGAGGGCGTGGCTGGAACTCAGAACCACCTGATACCTCAGGCTTTGGCTGCAATGACTCGCAGCATTGCCAGGCTGTGGATGGAACACCAGGGATTATGTATGAAACGCTAACACTTTTTAATGCAATGTCATTAACTTTGTGTTCAAAAGAACCTGATATTTAAATCATTTACGTATCAGTAATGAAATCCGTAATGTAGCTTCTTGATATGTGCCGAAAAGACAAAACAAAGGGCTGTCTATAAGCCCAGGCAAATCTGAACCTACACATTATCTTCTATTTTTTTTTTTTTTTACTATTCTACTATTTTAAGCATAATTATTGCCAATTACAAAGACCTTTTGAACAAGTGAAATATTAGCACCGTAGTATTAAACTGATACGTTGCATTGATTGTATTGTGGGATGGTGCTGAAAAAATGTCTTCTATGTTATCAATAGAACCTGTGATTATTTAAAGATAAGGGACTCAGGGGAAAATATCTGAAGTTTGTTCATAAATGTCTACTAAACATTCTCCTGCTGGGGAAGACCCAGCAAGGGCCTTGCCATCAGTTGGAAATCTTTTTACAAAAATACACTCAGCTCAATAATAATCCTGTCAGTGCAATTTCTTAGAGGATCTCTTTTACAAAGAAATTGAACTGCATAATATCATTTTAATGATTCATGCATAATTAAGTGTTCAATTTAGGTAGTGCTGGCTTTTGGATGATATTAATTCTTCTAATTTTATCAGTCTATGATAATATAGGTTTAATATTTACATTTTGTTACTGATATTTAATATTTCTAATATATTTATACATTTAATGTATCGCATACTGAATTTTACTGATTTTTTTATATTTTATGAAGTCTTAACACATTATTAACATTATTACCATTATTAATTAACAAGCAATAAAAATATTAGTATAACTATTACACTCTCCTATTGGAATCATTTTCCCGGCCTCGCCAATCTCACCTGTGTCTCAAGAACAGCAGAAAAAACATTAGGACTGACTGTAGTGATTACATCCTAAAACAAGGGTGTGTCCGCAGCCGTGACCCCAGCGGTCTTCCTTAGATTTTAATGGGAAGACATGACTGAAGGGAAAAGTCCACTGAGGACTGAGATTAAAGTCCTTGTTAGCAGAAAGACAGAAGGGGGAATGATAGGTGGATTTTTTCATATCGTAATTCTTGCACACCAGCAACTGAGACTGCAAGTTCATGTCTTTTCTGACTTGGTATCTTTGCTGTCCATACTGTAGCCTGCATTATCCCGTGCCTGTCCTCTGGTGAATTCTGCCAAACTGTCTGCTCAGAATTCAGGTCCACGGAAAACAATACGGCTTCCGCGGATTCTCCCCTCATTGCCCTCCAGGAACCAGATATTCCCCTCAAGATCTCTCTTAAATCTGATCACAAGACTCTTAAGAAACATCAGTTCTGAACACTGTATTTAAATTATGTGTACTCATATTTTGTCTCTCCGATAGATTTTCACGCTCTTCCACGAAGAGCCCTTATTTATTTTATCTTAGTATTCTCATTGGTGCCTACCATGGTGCTCTGTACCTAGCATTCTCCACTGTAGATGTTCCAAACCTTGGCCATCCCACTTCAATGTATAATCTGGCCTCAAACAGTCCTCAGCACTGTTCTTTTGGCTTGTCCTAACTTGTGATATTTTTCCTATGAATTCTGGAAACTTTTTCTGGTTAGGTTCTCCTTATACCTTTTTCAGTTCTCATTTTCTGCTC
The DNA here is from genome assembly GCF_003031525.2 of Neophocaena asiaeorientalis asiaeorientalis. NCBI lineage: Eukaryota > Metazoa > Chordata > Mammalia > Artiodactyla > Phocoenidae > Neophocaena > Neophocaena asiaeorientalis. The sequence goes on from NW_020173697.1 coordinate 3,601,745, forward strand.
CTTTAAACAGCTATGACTTCCAACCTATCAATGTCCCCCGGACTTACAGGGTTGGTGCATTTACCTTGTTGTTCACGCACTTTGTCTGAGCCCCAGCAGAGCCTCTCACAGCTCCATTCACCACAGACAACTCCGAATACTGTTGGTCTCACAGCTTGAATTTAACCTCTCCCTCAGCATGTGCTCCCAGGATTTTTCTCTGGTTTAGTAAAGCCCCCCTTCATCTGGGCACCCTACCTCCTAATTCTTTCTCCTCTCAGGGGGGTCAGTGTAAATGTTAAATGGGAGGGAAGAACAATGAGGCTTGGGAAAATAAAACCCAGATACGTATTGAAAGCAGACCTACAGGATTTACTTTGGGTGTACAAAAATGGGAAAATAAAGCAAGACTGAGTTTTGTAACCTGAATAACTGGCTGAATGATGGTGCCTTTTTCTAAGATGGGAGGCACAGGAGGAGTCAGGTTTATGTCAGGGACGTTGGTGATCAGGGTTCATTTAGAGCCACGACACACAGACAGAACTATCCACTAAGAGGCTGATACTTGTGTGCACAGTGTGTGTGTGGGTATCTGTGTGTCCGTGTGAAAAGACAGAGATTGGTAAGGTCTGAAAATCTAGGACATTAATGTACAGATAGCATCTAAAGCCAATGAACTAAAGAAGATCATTTAAGAAGTGATTAAAGATGGACAAAAGAAGAAATCCAATAAAGGAGAACTGGAGCAGCCCAACATCTACAGGCAGGAAATGCAGGACTGAGCGTTGGAACAAGATAATTAAAAACAATGACCCCTGCCAACCCAGAAAACCTCTCTACAAGAGTAGAAGACAAAGAAAACAGTTTTCGTCTGTTGAATTACCATTGGTACTAAATTACTACTGTTAATCATACTGTCTTAGTATGGGTTGTACAGCACGGGTGATCCACTAAGAGACTGCAAAGACAGAAAGAAATCTTATCTTTTATAAAGCCAGGTAGATACAGCCCATTATATACATGTAAGATAACCAATAACTAGTCCTCAAATGAGAGGACTGACAGCACTGTTTGTCATACAGAGTTCCTTCTAGATTCACGTGGTGATGGGGTGGCCATCTGTATTACCTAAGTGGCTTTATCCAAAGGAAAAATAAACTTCTTACATCTTTATTACAGGAGGTAGTTTTGTAACTTGGAGCAAAGCATCCACTGAAATTAGGCTTTTACTCTCCCACAGAAACTGGGAGATGGGGCCCTATCTTCCTTGATGATTACATTCAGAAAAATGGTTCTTAAGTCTTTGAGATACTCCTGAGTCTTAAAGGTGGAAAGAGGCTTACTTAGCGATAAAAACATTTTACATACATCTTTTACGTTATAATTACAATGTTTGGTTTTAAGTAAATAATATGCTAAGAAAATGTGGCATGGGGAGTCTCTTTCCTTTTTTCACTGGAGAAAATTGTGGGTTTTTTTTTTCTTTTTTCAGCTTGTATTTATCCTCAGATGAAGAAAGAGGAAGATTAAGAGCACATGGTACCTTTGAAAGCAAGGGGGGAAACCAACCAACCAACCAGAAATATTTTGAAAAGGATGGTGTAATCAGCTATGTCCAATTTCATGTAGCAGTTGAGCAAGGAAGGATTGAGGAATGATTGTCAGATGTGGTGACATGTAGGACATGTGACCTTGATTATTTTTTTTAGTTATCAGTGGGATGGTAGGAAAAAAAACCTTAAAGTGGAGCAATTCAGGGAAGAGGGGGCAGGAAGGGGAGAAAGTGACTAACAGAAGTTAACAGTTGAAGGGTAAGGCATTTGATGCTTATGGGATAATCCAACAGGCTGGGAAACATTGATGTTTCATGAGAACAAAGATGATTAAAGCAGTGATGTCTTGGGTAAGAGACCAGAGGAGATGGAGACCTAGCAGAAAATAGAGGGTTTGTCCTTGGATGAAAGGAGAGGTACAGGCAGACCTACAGATTGGGTAATGGATGATGATGATGTTTCCTTCCGATTACTTGCTCCATGAAGTAAAAAGCAGGACCACTCTCTGAGATGCGAAGAGGAAAGAGGTGTGAGCTAAGCAGCTCAGAGCATGGTAGAGTCACAGAGACCTGACTAACCCAAAGCACTATGAACGTCAGACACCAAGATCCTGCTGGAGTTGGTTTGTGGTCATGAATTTAGGTGATACTAGTAGGCATGGATGTGTCTGTCCAGTTACATGAATCTGCTCTGACACTACTGTGGAATTCTGGGAGTGCTAGATTTAACCAGGACTGGGTTATAGTGAGGCAAGTGCAAACACAGAGCAAAGGATATAGGAGTTGGGATGCCTGCTTATAAATTACTATATTGACTAGGGGCATTTACTTCTAAGTATTTGAGTTTTCACAGTAAACTGGAAAACAAGATTATCAACTGAGAGTAAATATGGATGAGAAGGTGGAGTTTGAAGATTTGAAGAGAGGAGAAAAGCGAAAAAGCTGTCCAGAAAGAGGGTGAATACAGAGGAATATAGGGTTTCTGAGCAATAACGAGGGGCCATTCAAGGTTAATGATCATGGATTTAAAGGGAGACCAGTCACCATAGTTTTTTGTTTTGTTTCTCTAACCATGTTTAGGTGAGTGCATTCAGGCATGCAGTGGGAGGAAGCTTAAATTTAAGCAGGGTTGTATTTATCCAAGCAATTAAGATGAAGGAAGAGACGGACAAGGGACTATGGCACAAATATCAAGGTGTGATCAGAATGCTTTAATGTGGATAGAAGCTAAGTAAGAAGTCAAGACTTGAGGGGTTTGAGGGAAAGTGAAAAGTTGGGACGGGGATCAGGAGAGATGGCAAGAGATTATCAGATTAGATAGATATTAGAAGTGACCTCAAAAGATGCCAAGAGAGGGATGTTCGCTTTTGATATTGTGGAGGGCTTATACCCAATGATTACGACAAGTGACTTCCTAGAGTGAAAGCAGAGGACCACTGAAAAAGAGGGCACCCAGGACATGGAAGCAACCTAGATGCCCATCAACAGAGGAATGGATAAGGAAGGTGTGGTACATATAGACAATGGAATACTACTCAGCCATAAAAAGGGATGAAATTGGATGGCCCTAGAGACTGTCATACAGAGTGAAGTAAGTCAGAAATAGAAAAACAAATACTGTCTATTAACACATATATGTGGAATCTGAAAAAAATTGGTATAGACGATCTTATTTACAAAGCAGAAATAGAGACACAGATGTAGAGAACAAATGTATGGATACCAAGGGGTAAGGCGGGAGTGGAATGAATTAGAAGAATTCACTTTGCTGTACAGTAGAAACTAACACAGCATTGTAAAGCAACTATACTCCAATAAAAATTAAAAATAAATAAATAAATAAAATTTTAAAAAATAAAAGAAAGAGGGCACCCAGAATGGTAACACTATAGAAGGAGCATCTACATGGATACTGAGATCACTGAAAAATATAGTAGTGTGAAGAGGAACAATGGAATAGGAGGTAAATTTTTGTTTCTTTTCTGTACGCGGGCCTCTCACTGTTGTGGCCTCTCCCATTGTGGAGCACAGGCTCTGGATGCGCAGGCTCAGCGGCCATGGCTCACGGACCCAGCCGCTCACCGGGGCACAAACCCATGTCCCCTGCATCGGCAGGCGGACTCTCAACCACTGCGCCACCAGGGAATCCCAGGAGGTAAATTTTTAAGGAATGAGTTTTGATCAAGAGGAATGGTAGATGGCTACAATATGGAGGAGTGATACAAAAGGTATTAATAAAATATCACTAAGATACACAAAGCAAAAAAGGTTAGAAACATAAGTAGCTGTATAAAAATACACGGAGTGGGAGATTTAAAACAACTACCTCAACAATTGACAAAACAAGCAGATAGAAAAATCAAGAAGAATACAGAATATGTGAACATGATTAAATTATTGACATAATGGACATATATAGGAGATTATAACAAATTACAGTAGAGTATATATTATTCTCAAACACAGAGGAACATTTACGAAGATTCATCATATAGTAGTCATAAAGAAAGTTAAAACAGCTTTTAAAAGTTTAAATCATACAAAGCATGTTTTCTGACAATGTAACTTTTCAAAAAAGGGTATCAATTACAAAATAAGTATTTCATGTTTGGAAGTTAGAAAATATGTGTAAAAAAACTCATGAATCAAAGCAAGAGTTATAATCAAAATTAAGCATGTAACAAAGTATCACATACAAAGAAGTAAGTGGCAGATAAAGCAAAACTTAGAGGAAAATGTATAGTCTCTCTCTGCCAGTCAGAAACCACTAGGTTCCATATATTAAGAAGTTTGACCTTATCGACAATGGAAGCTGGTGAAGCTGTCTCTGTAAGACTGTTGTCCTCACACCAATGTTACAGCTTGACATCCCCAGGGCGAGAATTGGGAAGGAAAGATGGATCAGAGGTGGACAGAGAGAAACCAGCTATAACTCCTGAGCACAAGCCTGGAGACAACACTGAAACCCATGTCAGTTCTTCCACCTTTGGTCTCAGTGGCCTGGGTGTCCTGGAGAAGCCAGGGCTCTTGACTGTGTATGTGAATACACACACGCACCTAGGAGTGAGGAGGCTTCAGGAAGAAGCAGGAGAAACTGGGGCAGTCACTGCCCAAACCACAGAGGGGAGTCGGCCCTTCCATGTCAAAGATGAGCTGCGACATGAGCAGTTGCTTCACTTCTGCCTCCAAAAAAATGTGTTGTTTGGTTTTGGTTTTGAGAACTTGATTATTTTTCCAGGTTTACTGAGATATAGTTGACATAAAGCTCTGTATTAGTTTCAGGTGTACAGCATAATGATATACGTATATATTGCAAAATGATAACCGCCACAAGTCCAGTTAACATTTATCACCTCACACAGTTACAATTTTTTTTCTCATGAAGAGAACTTTCAATATTTACACTCTCAGCAACTTTCAAATATACAGTTAAGTATCATTAACTGTACCTTACATCTCCAGGACTTATGTTATAACTGGAAGTTTGTACCTTTTAAGTACCTTCGCCCATTTCTCCACCCCCTAACCCCTGCTTCTGGCAACCACCAATCTATTCTGTTTCTATGAGTGTTTAGATTCCACATATAAATGACATCCTCCTCCTAATCTTGTGCAAGGACCTCATGTAACCCACTCTAACTGAAAGCATACAGGGGGATTCTGGGCAATGTAAGTTAGCTTAGCCCAACACGATACGTACAAAGCCACCACAGCCTCAAATGCGTATTTTAATAACAAACAGATGTCAATTAATAGACCAGGCATTTCTGACAATATATTAAAAGGGTACAATAACACCAAAAGAAGTAGAAAAAAAAAAAAAAGAGAGAGAAAGAATTATAAGAAAACATAACAAAAGAGTAACCAAGAAGAATTATAAGAAAAGAACATGAAATAGAAAACAAATATAAAACACAAATAGACCCAAGCAGACATAGTGAACAAACTTATGGTTACCAAAGGGGAAAGTTGGGGGAGATAAATTAGGAGTTTGGGATTAACAGACCCAAACTACTATAAATAAAATAGATAACCAACAAGGACCTACTGTATAGCACAGGGAACTACACTCAGTATTTTGTAATATAAAAAAGCAAATAAATATAAAATATCAATAGAAAGGATTAACAAACCAGAAGCATACCTTTGCAGAGCTTTTTAAAAATTGACAAACCACTCAAGATGAAAAAAAGCAAGAGGACTCAAAAGCTAGTATCACAAATGAAAAAGGGAGGTATTATTGAAGATGCTACATAAGAGAACGTTAAAAGCCAAGTTTATACTAGTGCATTTTAAAATTGAAATAAAAGGATACATTCTGAGACAAGTATGTGATATACTAAACAAAAAGAGCTAGAAAACCTAAATAGTCCTACAATCACTAAAGTAATTCAATTAGTACTCAAAATCTTCCCAAAGAGACAATTCCAGTCCCAACTGACTTTTTTGCTACATCTCCCAAGATCTATCTGCATCTCCTTGTCCAGTAATTCCACTCCTAAAAGTCTGATGCAGTTGAGTACAAGGATGTACATACCACCTGTATGATTACAGCGTGGACAATAATGCTCACAGCAGTATTATAAAAGCCCAAAGCTGGAACAACACATATGTTCATCAACAATAGGCTGGATTAATACTATTCTATCAGTTGAGTACTGCATAGTGACAAACAAACAAACTACAGCATCATGTAATGACCTAAATGAAATTCACTAAATTACGTTAAGAAAAAAAAAAAGCAGATAATGAAAAAGAGAACGCATTATTTTGTTAATGGATCTATTCATACACAGCTCAAAACTAGGGTAATCTATTTTCAGGAATGCAAACAAAGGAAGCAAAGTGCTAAGGAAAGTTGAGCGTGTTGATCACAGAAGGGCTCTAACAGTGAGAGAGGGGGCTCTGATCAGGGTGGGGCTTCTGGGGTGCTGGCAAAGTCTTATTTATTTTCGGCTCTGAATGTTTCTTGGGTTTTCACTTCATAGGTATTAAACTGCATGTATTTTATTCATTTATCTGTATGTCATACCTTATAGTAAATGAAGGAATGTTATTAAGCTCAAAGAAAGCCTACTTGATGTATAATGTGTATTATTTCAATTTAGAGGAATCAGATTGTAACCTTTCCAAAATCAAGCCGTCTTTCAGAAAAGCCATCTTCTACAGTCAACTGCAAAAAGAAGTTAGTAGCATTTTGATGAATGTGTACTGCTGACAACCAAGTCAGATGAGATGTTATTGATTTCCCTTATTTTCAGTAGACCTAGCCAAGGGGAAGGTATTTGATGGTTGTGCTCTCAAGAGGCCAGTGACAGGTGGTCTGGCGGGAGTTTACTCTCGCTGCTACTCACTCTTGAGTTCTCTTCATGCGAAGAGATTTATCATCACTCTTGTCAAACTGCGTGATTACGTCAAAAACAGGGTAAATTTATGAGTTTTCCCGTGCCCTTCAGTAAATCTGCTGATTAAAGCTGAAGATGTGAATTCTATACTTAATCCTCAGGGATCCTATGCTTCAGCTGGAAAAACAACAAAAATACTTGACATATGACCCCTCAAGGTGTAAGAGCAAGTTATACAGGAGCACGAACTGATTTTTGAGTGTGTAAGTTCAGGCTAATTACTAGACTTTTAGTGTTATAAACTGAGGCTCAAAAGGTGTGCTAGAGTCAACTCACACATCCAGTGGACAGAAAAGATGATCTGCATTCTGGTCTCCTGACAACCTAAGTGCTGTTCCCTGTAGAAACCTGTACTCCCTGGACCAAAATTTAGAGCTTCTGAGGCTCGTAACTGTCTATATTTTTCCTTCCTGCTTTCAAACTACTGTATATACTTTAGAGTTAACCCCCTGTTATCTCCATTTGAATTATTTACACAGGGTTAGTTCTTTCAAGGGTCAGATTCCCGAGTGGAGGCAAAAAAGAGACTCCATTTTTTTTTTTAACCATTACCTTCTGAAAATGTTAAGTGTTATCATAAACTACTAGCTAAGAGAATCCTGCTTAATTGCTTAGTATTGGATTATTACTTTCTAAATGTCCCTGATAATTAAATATTTTGACGATTAAACACAATCAGCCTTATTACAACTCCTGATCGGCTAATTTGAAAAAATATATTAAAATGTAATTGAACCTTCTTAATGACATTTGTGCTACGTATGCATGCACACACATTGTCATTCCTCTGTTTGCCAATTTTATAGCAAATAAAAATAATTTTAGTGACTGCAGTATTTCAAAAGAGCAACCAGTGCAGCCTACCTCTTATTTCTCTACCAAGTGGCAGAGTATGTGTTAGACAGAGTTGGACAAACCAACTAGGCCCCCGAATGCAGACAAAGGTTCTCTTATCTTCCTGTGAATCATGCACTGAGAGTGAAAACAGCAACATTATATACCGGGTGCATTTAGAAATTATGTCTGGGTGTAACGGGTTAAATATTGAGTAGAAATGTGAATAAAAGAGTTGGAAATGTGAGATGCATTTAAATTGACTGAAAAACTCACACTTAAAGACATTTGCTTCCAGGAGTCACCCCATTCTTGGAATGTGGTCCTCATGAATAAAACGAAAGTTTTATTTTTACCAAATTGTCTCCATCCTCACGTTTTATCCCATTCCATAAAACCATTTTCTCCATACAACCTTATGTTAATAATCTGCAAAGACCTTACACTTTGGTTTAAGTTCCTTTGGGGTGAACTGAAAAACCATCTGTGATTCACTAGTTCCTGTGTAATTTTAGAGAATTTTACAATGTAGCTGGTGCTCGTCTTATTCAACAAGAGTTAGCATACGGATACAAGACAGTGAGAAAACTAAAATCTATGGTGCATGTTAAAATGAAATGGGTTTTAAAGGCAGCAAGTTTTAAATGTTTTTTTTTCCTGATTATAAATATTGCAATGTATAAAATTCACAAATCATGGAAAAGTATTTTTTTTAAAAAGCCCTTCTAATTCCTAATTCTACTCCCTAGAAGCAACAACATTTAGTATTTAGGCATATTTCATCTCAGTCTCGTAATAGTAAAAAGTATAGAAAAAAAAATAACCCCAGCACATGAATTCCTACTCTATTTTAGCCCCAGTATATCTATTTCAGTAGCACAGGTGAAAGGGAGAAGCAGGGGGAGGGGAGAGGGATAGAGAGGGAGAAACATAAATTAAGCAGGGAGTTGGAGAGTGTAAAGTAAGGGGTTGGAGAGAGTCTGGGGTGCTATTGCCATTCTAGGTCAGAGCAAACTTTCCTAAAAACTAGACATGAGAGGCGAGTCCTGAATTCCTGAATGATCTTTGAGACAAACTCCTCTGTGTTCTTGCTAGCAAATTCCTGGGCTCTTTCCCCAAAGATTATGATTCAAAAGTTCTGAGGTGGATTCTAGTAGTCTGTATTTTTAAAACGCCTCATTTGACTTCAAGTAATTGTGATGCAAGTGACCTGCTTTCACACTTTGGAAAACATCAAGTTTCATTGTCCTATACTGTAGCCACTAGTCACATGTAAATATTAAAGTTAATTTTTCATTAACTAAAGTTAAAAATTAAGTAATAATACACATTTTTTCTTTTTTTTTTTTTTTTTTTTTTTTCCTTACGGGCCTCTTACTGTTGTGGCCTCTCCTGTTGCGGAGCACAGGCTCCAGACACACCGGCTCAGTGGCCATGACTCACGGGCCCAGCCATTCCGCGGCATGTGGGATCTTCCTGGACCGGGACACGAACCCACGTCCCGTGTATTGGCAGGCGGACTCTCAACCACTGCGCCACACTTATTTTAATTAAATGAAATTTAAAGTTCAGTTCCTCAGTCACACTAGGCACGTTTTAAATGCTCAGTTGTCACATGTGGCTAGTGGCTAGTGTATTAGATCCTGTGATACGGGACATGACCATCGCCACAGAAAGTCCCCCTGGACAGTGCTGGTCTGGCAGGATCGGTCTCCCTTTTCCCGTGGTCATTAGCCAGGTGACTGCAGTCAGCAATGTCAAGAGAAGGGAAACGGGTATTCCAAACCCAGAGGTTCTCTCTAATACTTGCAGCAGATAAAGTCATCCTGAGAAGATTATCCTTGGGACTTTTCTAGAAATTTCTGAACACCACATATAATTGGCACTGACTGGTCAAACCAAAATTATCTTTCTAGTCACTTTATTCAAAACTGATTTTTTATCAATTTTTTAACATGCAACTCTAAAAAAGGAAACAATAGGGATGGTTTATTCTTCTTCCAATCCTTTCAGTCCTGCCTAAAAGTAATGTGTGTAAAAATCTGTCCCAATAAACACTTTTAAATTCAGAGTGCTCAAATTCTAACATTTTGGTAACAAAGACATTTTTTGTACCTGAGGCCAATTATGCAGTGCCAAATGAAATCACTAGTGAACTAGGACTCTGAGAGACAAATCAAATTATAAAAATCTTAAGTTGAATTTAGGGTCAGCATAACCTGAATTAAATATATAGCTCATCTCTACTAGATTCAGATACATGCGTCCCTAATCTGACCCAATACAGGTGCTTAAAAGCCACGGAGGGCATGTATTCTCAATGACAAGGATGGCTGCCTTATTTCTAGCTCCAACAATGCTGCCATGTAGTGAAGCAAACACTCACCCATGAATTCATTATTTTTTTAAAGCCTGAAATCAGAACTATCAGAGTATGAAAGGGAAAATGTTACCCAGTTTAGGCAATGGTAAGGCTGCTGAAAAGACCCTGCTTCATTTTTTCTCATTTCTTTCTTAACTCTCCATAGTTCTATAAAAACCCATAGCCAATCGTAGTAGGTATAATTAATAACATGTAGGTTTGGGGGAAAGAAAAATCAGCCATGACCTATCTCTACCCTCCAAAAAGTAACTTTTAAATTAATTCAGTTCTCAAATCTCCTTCTTTGCAGTAACCCATTGTCTTGACTTCTTTACTCAACTCATAATGCAGTTAATATAGTGATATGACTATGCAAACATACATATCCAGACCTCAAAGTCATTTATTTGTAAATGACAAGTTTGAAAAGTAGATAAGACAATACACAAAAATTAAATACTCTATGTTACCACCTATATGTAGAACCTAAAAAATAAAACAAATGTATACAACAAAACAGAAGCAGACTCACAGATATAGAAAACAAACTAGTTATTACAGTGTGGAGAGGGGAGGGGAGAGGGGCAATTTAGGGTAGGGAATTAAGAGGTACAAACTACCAAGTATAAAATAGATAAGCAACAAGGAAATATTGTACAGCACAGGGAAATACAGCCATTGTTTTTTAAATAACTTTAAATGAAATATATCTATAAAAATATTAAACACTATTTTGTACATCTGAAACACACAATATTGTAAATAAACTACACTTCAATAAAAAACTATGTAGGACTATTTTAAGAATTTTCTTTTAAATAAAAGCCTTATTAAAACTCTAAAAAAAAATCAGTTGCATTTCTATACACTAACAATGAAACGTCTGGGAAAAATAAACTACCCCATTTACAACAGCATCAAAACCAGTAATATACCTAGAAATAAATTTAACCAAGGAAGTGAAAGATCTGTACAATGAAAACTATAAGACTTTACTGAAAGACATCAAAGAAGACACAAACAAATGGAAGGACATCCCATATTTATGGATTAGAAGAGTTAATATTGTTAAAATGTCCATACAACCCAAAGCCGTCTATAGATTCAACACAATCCCAATCAAAATTCCAATGGCATTTTGGAATAGAATAAACAATTAACACATAGAATAAACAATCCTAAAATTTGTTTGGAACCACAAAAGACCCTGAATAGACAAAGCAATCATGAGAAAAAAAACAAAACTGGGGCTTCCCTGGTGGCGCAGTGGTTGAGAGCCCGCCTGCAGATGCAGGGGACGCGGGTTCGTGCCCCGGTCCGGGAAGATCCCACATGCCGTGGAGCAGCTGGGCCCGTGAGCCATGGCCGCTGAGCCTGCGCATCCGGAGCCTGTGCTCCGCAACGGGAGAGGCCACAGCAGTGAGAGGCCCGCATACCGCAAAAAACAAAAACAAAAAACTGGAGGCATCACACTTCCTAATTTAAATATATATATGTATATACTACAAAGCTATAGTAACTAAAAAATATGGTACTGCCATAAAAATAAACATGTAGACCAATGGAAGAGAATAGAGAAACCAGAATTAAACCCCTGTATATATGGTTAACACATATTTGATAAGAGAGCCAAGAACATCCAATGGGGAAAATCTCTTCAACCAATGGTGTTGGGAAAACTGGATAAATACATGTGGAAAAATGAAATTGGACCCCTATCTTACACCACTCACAAAAATTAACCCTACATGGATCAAAAACTTAAACATAAGACCTGAAACTGTAAAACTGCTAGAAAAAACATAGGGAAGAAGAATTCTCAACATTGGTCTTGGCAATGATTTTTTTGGATATGACACCAAAAGGACAAACAACAAAAGAAAAAAAATCAATAAGTGGTATTACATCAAACTTAACCTTCTGCATTGTAAAAGAAACAATCAACAAAATGAAAGAGCAACCAATGGAAGAAAATATTTGCAAACCATGTATCAGTTAATGGGTGAACATCCAAAATATATAAAGAACTCATACAACTCAATAACAACAACAGAAAACCCAATTAAAAAATGACAGAGGAACTAAACAGAAATTTTTCCAAAGGAGGCATTCAAATGGTAAATAGGTATATGAAAATGCACTCAACATCACTAATCACCAAGGACAAGCAAATCAAAACCACAGTAAGATATCATCTCACATCTGTAAGAAAGTATATCATCAAGAAGATAAGAGATAATAAGTGTTGGCGAGGATGCAGGAAAAAATGGATCACTTGTGTATTGCTGGTGGGATTGTAAACTGGTGCAACCACTATGGAAAACATTACAGAGGTTCCTCAAAAAATTAAAAATAGAACTACCAGCCATAGATCCAGCAATTTCTTTTCTGGGAATATATCCAAAGGAAATTAAAAAGAGAATATTAAAGAGACATCTACATTCCCATGTTCATTGCATACAAACAACCTAAGTGTCCATCAATGGATGAATGGATAAAGAAGATGTGAGATTACACACACACACACACACACACACACACACACACACACACACAATACTCTTCAGCCATGAGAAAAATAAAATCCTGACATTTGCAACAATATGGATCAAACTTGAAGTCATTATACTAAATGAGGTAAGTCAAACAGGGAAAGACAAATACTGTATGATAGTCCTTACATGTGGAATCCAAAAAGCACCAAACTCAAATAAACAGAGAGTAGAGCTGAGGAGTGGGGGAACAGGAGAGCTGATTTTAAGGGTAGAAACTTGCAACCAGTAGATAAGTCTTGGCAATCTAACACACAGTAGAATGATTATAGACAATGTAACTGTATCATAAATATTAAACCTGCTTAGAGAATAGATCTCAATTGTTCCCACTACTAGAAGAAATGATAATTATGTGACATGACAGAGGGGTTAGCTAATGCCACAATGGCAATCATACTGCAATATAAACTATCCAATAGATATGCTGTACCTCTTAAACGTACACATTACACGTCAACTGTATCCAAACACACACACACACACACAATTCTCTTTGTAGCGAGTGGGTACCACTGTTACAAACATCTTTATTACAAGTGTTTATAAATACCTCTCTAAATGCATTACCACGAAGAGTAGCCCCCGCTCACCACAACTAGAGAAAGCCCGTGCGCAGCAACAAAGACCCAATGCAGCCAAAAATAAATTCAATAAATAAAATTTAAACAATAGATGCATTACAGAAGTAATATCTAAAAAAAATAGTAAAATAAAGAGTAGATAAGAATAAACAACTGGCCACTTCATTTCTGGAATAATAACTGGGAAAAATGTTCAACTGACAGAACTATTGAGAGGCAGTTGTGCTTCAGTATAACTATTGCATTAGTACTTTTAAATGCCCAAAGAAACTATTCTGAACGAAAGGGTAAGTGCTAGTAAAAGTTTACTGTTTAGAATAAATTTGTTTAGTTGGAAGAGTATTTTTTAGATAAATTATGTTTAGTTGATTGCTTTGTTGCAAATACTAATTTAAACAATTTTTAGAAAGAAATTTTCAGACGAGTTGAGCCACTTTCAATGCCAACTTTCACCCTCATACAATTTAACGTCACAGGATATAAAACCACAGAAAAGAGAATTTATCGTGGAAACTGCAATAGCACTGCCACCCTGCAGAAGTAACTAATTCTGTTATAACTGAGGTCATAGTGCTTCGTTAATTCAACTTTATAAGCAGCTGATGGGCAGGCAACATGAAATAAACTATAACCAAAACCATCAACAAATCCGTTTCAGGAATTTTACTCAACAATGATAATTTAACCATAATGAATCTCTCCTTAATCTCTCATATTATCTAAACATACATTTTATTATTCGGTATATTTTATCTCAAGTTTCTCTCCAGAAAAAATTTAATAAAACCAACCTCAATTAAATAGAGTAGGGAGACCACCAGGGGGAACCTCATGCCCTGTGACAAAGTCCAACAGGAAGAAGACTCCTTTTCTTTCCTAACAAGGACTCAGCCACGAAAAGCCATGGACTCTGTTTACTGTGGCCCTTCCCTTTTCCTCCCTATAAAAGTTCTCCTTTCCTTGCTGTGTGGGGATTTGCACGCAGCTCACCATGGTTGCACAGCCCTAATTGAAATTCTCTGCTGATATCCTGAATAAACCCATCCTTGCTGGAGAAATACCTGGCCATCTATTGGTTTCAGGTTAACACCTCTCATGGTTCACATGTTTAACTTATACCTTCCTAATGAAACTACAGGTGCCTTAAGAGGAGGACTTTGGGAGGTTACTCCTGGCAGCCAAGGCAAAGTTGAAAGGTTGGCAGCATAAAATCGAGTGTGCCCTGGAGGCGAGGCCAGCAGCCACTGCGCAGTCCAGCAGCCTGTGTGGTGTAAACATGACGGGTCCTGATGAGTTTCTGGGTTCTCCAAGCTGGCAGGGCATCTGAGAGCTGTGCACCACCCTTAAATTCAGTTCATTTCCTGCTTTGTTAGTGAGAGTTTCTACTACTGACAGCAAAGAACCCTGTCTGATAAAGTACAAATAATAAAAGAGTAAAGTGCAGCCTTTACAGTTACCAGCCATTTCACATGGTGATTTAGGAGTTTAACTCCAAGTGATTGCTCCTAAGGTTTGGGCCATGGCGAGCTGGGATAATTATAGGTTTACTCTATTCATGGTGTTCTTTAATACAAACATCCATCAAACATTCTCAGTGGAACAGAAAAAAAATCATGTTTTCGTATTTAAACCACGATTTTTCAGGAGAAGATGCTCAGCTGTTTAATAAAATATCAATTTACTTGAAGAATCACTAAATAGGAAATTTCAATCACTATGTATTTTCTCACACAAGGCACAGCAGAACTACTGTCACTTGGAAGTCTAGTAAACTAATTCATCTTTTCAAAGAAGTGCAGACTCAAAAAAGGAGTAAAACCCTGACAAAGATTTTTTTCACATGGAAAGAGCCATTATAAGGTTATTTTCAACCCAAAACTTCTAAAATTGCATGAAACCGATAAGAACCTTCTGGATCAGCATGGGAAAACGCATTCCTAAATACCTGCACACAGTTACAGAAGGCTCAGTGTGGGAAGGGAAAGTGACTGTGTGAGGTTTGTTGGAGGGATCTGGGCATAAATCTCCAAGAAGAAGGGTAAACATGTGACAATGAGTTCACCGTCACTGCTATTACAAAGCCCCTCCCTGAAGCAGAGAGTCACCCAGGTTCTTTCTAAATAATACTCCAGTCAATGAAGAACTAAAACAACCAGAATGAAATAAGGCCCACACCAGCCACGGTCGGAGAAGACAGAGAACGGCACAGAACTGGCTTGAAAAGGAAGACAAATACAGGAGAGCAGCATTTACCTGATTACAGGGCTTCTCTAGGACTTGCACAATACTTCGTTGTTGGTTTTTCTTTTTTCCATCCTTTAATTTCAATTTTTAAGTGTGTCTCTTGTAAACAAATTTTTTTTAATTCATATATCCCCATATCCCCTTCCTCGTGTCTCCCTCCCACCCTCCCTATCCCACCCCTCTAGGTGGTCACAAAGCACGGAGCTGATCTCCCTGTGCTATGCAGCTGCTTCCCACTAGCTATCTATTTTACATTTGGTAGTGTATATATGTCCATGTTGCTCTCTCACTTCGTCCCAGCTTACCCTTCCCCCTCCCCATGTCTTCAAATCCATTCTCTACGTCTGTGTCTTTATTCCTGCCCTGCCACTAGGTTAATCAGCCACGTTTTTTTAGATTCCATATATGTGCGTTAGCATACCGTATTTTTCTCTTTCTGACTTACTTTACTCTGTATGACAGACTCTAGGTCCATCTACCTCATTACAAATAACTCAATTTCGTTTCTTTTTATGGCTGAGTAATAGTCCATTGTATATATGTGCCACATCTCCTTTATCCATTCATCTGTCGATGGACACTTAGGTTGCTTCCATGTCCTGGCTATTGTAAATAGAGCTGCAATGAACATTGTGGTACATGTCTCTTTTTGAATTATGGTTTTCTCAGGGTATATGCCCAGCAGTGGGACTGCTGGGTCATATGGTAGTTCTATTTTTAGTTTTTTAAGGAACCACCATACTGTTCTCCATAGTGGCTGTATCAATTTACATTCCCACCAACAATGCAAGAGGGTTCCCTTTTCTCCACACCCTCTCCAGCATTTACTGTTTCTAGATTTTTTGATGATGGTGTGAAGTGACATAGCTACATGTAAGAGAATGAACTTAGAACACTTCCTAACACCGTACACAAAAATAAACTCAAAATGGATTAAAGACCTAAATGTAAGGCCAGACACTATAAAACTCTTAGAGGAAAACATAGGCAGAACACTCTAGGACATAAATCACAGCAAGATCTTTTTTGACCCATCTCCTAAAGTAATGGAAATAAAAGAAAAAATAAACAAATGGGACCTAATGAAACTTAAAAGCTTTTGCACAGCAAAGGAAACCACAAACAAAATGAAAAGACAACCCTCAGAATAGGAGAAAATATTTGCAAATGAAGCAACTGACAAAGGATTAATCTCCAAAATATACAAGCAGCTCATGCAGCTCAATATCAAGAGAAACAAACAACCCAGTGCAAAAATGGGCAGAAGACCTAAATAGACATTTCTCCAAAGCAGACAGATTGCCAACAGACACAGGAAAAGATGTCCAACATCATTAATCATTAGAGAAATGCAAATCGAAACCACAATGCACACTTTAGAAGAGACAAAGACCTAAGCTAGTTATAGCTATTTACATGTTATTTATATTCATTGTGTTGTATTTATATACATTGTTTAAATTAACAGATTAGTATCTATTTACTTTTCATTCTATCTGTGGTTTCAGAGTCCAAATAACTTCTAAATAAGGAAACCTCTTTGGATATTAGTAAAGAGAAGTATCTGAAATAGAACCAATTAACAGATCTCTCACCCTACCCTGGGTACACTAATTTGGTGACCATTTCCCCAGAGCTTTGGGTAAGGCCTTCCTGTTTGGACATGCCACTGTTACGTTTTTAAAATTCGTTCTTATTTCCTTTTAAAATTTTACTTGTATGTAATACACCCATCTCATGGATCTGTCCTTTAATTATCCGTAATAGGAAAGTAATTACATGAGTTCTGTTTATTAGAAAAATCACAGAACTTTCGAAAGAAGATGCAACTTCTGATTTATGACTTCATTGAGTTTTCTGGGATTTTTTAAAACTTTCTTTCACTTTTATTATTAATATCAATAAAGGATGATGTCAGGATTTCAGACTCTGGAATTTGGATTTGTAGGGTAAACTCTTTAAATATATTGCCTGTATTGAAACATCCTAAGTAATGCACAGATCAAAGACAAATATTTAAAATTCGTCACTGAAGAGTTTCATTTCTAGCAACATAAGATTGAATTTCATGAAAATAACAAAATGTGTCGGGTCAAATTATAAAAAGTCTGAAAGTTTGCATGAGATGTTAACACAGTGAGGAAGTCGGGACAGGGAATGAGTACAGAGATCCAGAGAGGAAAGAGGGGTACATGAAGTGGCCCTAGCCCTTCTGAGCCTTTTCCAAAACCCAGTAAACTTTAAAATAAATTTTCTGACAGCCCAGGGCTCAGGGACAGATAAGTAAATACAGCCTCACCACTGCCCTCCAAGAGAGTCAAATGAGAGGGTAACAGTCTCGGTAAAATGGTGAACCATCATTAAATCTGCATCCCCAAAAGTCTCCAATAAACTGTCTCCAAGCTTCATGCTCAGTGGGAGAGGGAAAATTTCTCTAAAGAATGTGAAACCATAGCCAACCAAAAGACGGATTTTCAGCCTAATTCATATTGTCTGAGTTACCTAAAAAAGTTTAACTTATGAATTATGTTCCAAGTGTTTCTGGATTGGTGATGTTAATACTTCCTAGATGAATCCACCTTCACCTCAGTTTTCAAAGCATTTCCACAGATCAATTTCCAAGGAAACTATGTCCCTTATTTCCAAAAATGGTTAAATAAAAAGGTATGATAACTGTTATGTGTCAACTTAACTGGGCCATAGGGTGCCCAGATATTTGTATATCTGCCCATATATTTGTATAACAGACTGTATTCTGGTGTGTCTGTGAGGGTGTTTGTTGGATGAGACCAACGTCTGAATGGGTGGACAGAGTGAAGTAGATTGTCTGCCCCAGTATGGATGGGCCTCGTTCAATCAGCTGAAGACCTGAATAAAACAAAAAGGCTGACTCTCCCACCAGGAAGGAGCAATTCCTCCTGCCTGAGTGTTTGATCTGCGACACTGGTCTTTTCCTGTGTCCAGACTAAAACTGAAACTTCAGTCTCCTTGGGTCCCAAGGCTGCCAGCTTTCAGACCAGACCTTACACCATCGGCTCAGACTGAACCACACCATCGGCTCTCCTCCTGAGCCTCCAGCTTGCCAAGTGAAGATTGCTAAAATCAAGCACAAATGGAGACCAGACTTGAAATTTCCTGAGCAGAAAAACCTGTGTAGTCACACTGGCAAAACTTAATGCAGCTTATTCTGCAAATCAAGTGAATCTTAACCTGGGTCACTTCTTGTTAATGCCTCCTCCAGTGGCCAACTCCAGGCCACTCTAGCCTGAAAATCATAAACAAAACTTAAGCTGTTCTCCAAAACGAATACGATGTTACCACTTTTAAGCAATTCCCTATCACTAGGAAAACCCTAACGTTATAACCAAACACTGTGAAGAATCAGTAACCACTGCCTTTTCACCATATAAACTGTTTTATAACAATATACCCTGAGCCTCATTCCATGTTCAGTTTGAGTGTTCCCATGACCAGATTTTTATACACACTAAACTTTTACCAATTACTATTTCAGTGATTGGTTTTATTTCTGCTATTTCTGAACTATCGACAAGATCCTGGAACTTGTCAGCCTCCATACTCACATGAAAGCCAACTGAAAGCACAAGGAGAAAATTCAGACCCACCAAAACTTTAGATATGAGCATCATCAGACACACAATATAAATTTTATGTTTCAAATCATTGGTTTTGAAAATGAGTAAACAGCAAGCAAATCTGAAAAAGAGATAACAAAACCATACTTCCAGCAATGCAAACATGCAACTGAAAATAAAATACTGACATGTGTGTGTTAAAGACAAGCCTAGACATGGGTGAAGAAAAATACTTTGAAATATAAAACTGAAGAAATTAATCTAAATGCAGCACAGAGAGCAAAGAAGTAACATACAAAAATTTAAGGGTCATGAAAGGTAGAATGAAAATATCTAACATATGTTCTTTCAAAATCCCAAATGTGAGGACAGAGAGAATATGGCAGAGGCAACAGTTTTAAAAGGAACGGCTGAGAACTGCTTCAGAATTGGTGGAGGACGCCAAAGAACGTATTTAATAAGCGCAAGAAATCTGAAGCGGGGTAAATAAAATCTTCACGTAGACATGCCACGGTGAAATCACAGAACAGCTATAACCAACAACAGCTCTTACAAGTAGCCAGAGAGAAAAGCATTGCTTTCAAAAGAGTGCCGATGAAATAACAGCTGACTGCTCTAAAAGACCAACAATTGATTGCTTATGACCAACATACAAAATTCAAAACAGAATGAGAAAATAATCCATTGATTCCAAACAATGAAGGAAAGGAACAAAAAATAAACATGGTAAAGAAGGAATAAAAACAAAATATTAACTAAGTAAATAGGAATGAATCAATGTCTCTTAGTAATTAAAATAAAAGTGAAATGGACTGACTTTCAATTCCCAAAACAAGAAGAAATGCTGAACAGAGTATAAAACCAATGATTCTTGAATCCATGAGAAGGGGGTGGCAAAGGGAAAGCCACGGTGCCCAGGACAGGTGAATATGAGGGGTAACGGCTTACCTGAACAGAAACCCATGAGCAGGAACCGGGGCCACGAGGAAAAGGTGAACGGTCAGTGACAGAGTGCTAGAGGCTCCGTGTGGACGAGCCTGAGGGATAAGGACTCCAGGGCACCCCGTCCTGGGGGCCCTCACAGTATTAGCAGGAGCTCTACCAGCTTCTCACAGTAAACACTGCAGAAAAATTCCCTCCTGCTTCTGGCTGGGGAAGAGGAAAGAAACTATTTTAAAAGACGCCAGAGCACTCCTTAACAAGACCAGCCCTCAGGTGAAACTACTTATCCAGAGCCTCACCAGCTGCAAGCAATATCAGAGCCTAACTAACCTGAGCAAAGGGAAATGGCCAACTCCAGGCTACTCTAGCGTTTGTGAAGTTCACAGTCAGAGGCCCAGGCTCACCGGCAGACTGAGGCCCAGTCACATGACCATAGCACGCTTCCCTCCACCACAACCACGTCATCAAAGGTATTTACAACAGTTCCTTTTACCCAGTATATTATGTCTGACTATCAAGAAAAAAATCATAGGGCATACCAAAAGGCAAAACACCCACAATTTGAAAATAAAGGGAGCAAGCATCAGAACCAGACTTGGCAGGGATGTAGGAATTATCAGACTGGGAATTTAAAATAACTGTGATTAATATACTAAGGGCTCTAACGGATAAAGTAGGCAGCATGAAAGAACAGATGGGCAATGTAAGCAGAGAGATGGAGTCCTAAGAACCAAAATAAACGCTAGAGATTAAAAACACTGTAACGAAAATGAAGAATGCCTTAGATGGTCTTATTAGATTAGAAACAGCTGAAGAATCTCTGACCTTAAGAATATATTAACAAAAACTTCAAAGAGGGCAAAGTCTTTAAAAAAAATGGAATAGAATATCCAAGGATTGTGGGACAACTACAGTAGTGTAACATATGCATAATAAGAATACCAGAAGAAGAGAGAAAAAGGAACAGAAGAAATATTGGACAAAACACTAGCTGAGAACTTCCCCAAATTAATGTCAGACAACAAACCACAATTCAGGAAGTTCAGAGAATAACAAGTAGGATAAATGCAAAAAAACTGAACCTAGGCATAATCAGTTTCAAATGATTGAAAATCAAAGATAAAGAAAAAATCCTGAAAGAAGCTGGGCCAGGGGTGGAGGGGAGGGAAACACCTTACCTTCAAAGTAACAAAGATAAGAATTACATACAACTTCTCAGAAACCCTGCAGGTGAGAAGAGAGTGGAGTGAAATGTTAAAACCGCTGAGGAAAAAAAAAAAACTAACCCAGAATACTGTATTCTGCAAAATAAACCTTCAAAAGTGAAGAAAAAATAAAGTCTTCCTAGACAAACAAAAATGAATTTGTTGCCAGTATACCTACCTTGCAAGAAATGTTAGAAGTTCTTTAGAGATAAGGAGAACAATATATTTATAGTCAGAATAATACAGGTCAGAAACTCAGATCTGCATAAAGAAAGCGTAAGCTTTAAAGAAGTAATAAATGAAGATAAATTACTTTTATTTTTCTTATTCTTAATTGATCTAACGGATAAGAGCTTGTCCAAAGTAACAATACCAACAGTGTATTTGATTACATATGCTTATATATATATATATATATATATATATATACACAGACATAAATATATATATACTTCTGTATGCTTATATACAAGTGAAATGAATAACATCAATGATACAAGAAACAGGAAGGAGGAATTAGGATTATTTTGTTATTATAAAGTTCCCATACTACCCATGATGTAATGTAGTGTTATTTGAAAGTAGACTTGGATTACTTGCAAACAATAGGACAACCACTAAAAACTGTAAAAAACAAACAAAAAACAAAGAAGTATAACTGATATGCTAGGAAAGGAGCGAATATAGAATCGTATAAAATGCTCAGATAAAAGCACAAACAGCAGAAAAAGAGTGGAACCAAAAAAATAGTAGGAAAGAACAAGAGCAACAAATAATAAAACAATAATATTGTAGACATTAACTCAATTATATCAATAATCATTTTGAACATCAGTTATCTAAATGCACCAATTAAAAGACAGATTGTCAGAATAGGTCGGAAAGCAAGACTCAGCTATATGTTGTCTACAAGGAAAGCACATTAAACACAAAGATACACGTGAAGTAAAAGTAAACAAATGGAGAAAAAACATACCATGATAACACTAATCAAAAGAGAGCAATTTATTAACTTCAGACAGAAAAGACTTCAAAGCAAGGAAATTACCACAGATAAAGAAGGGCATTACATAATGATAAAGGGGTTAATTCTCCAAGAAAACATAACAATTCTCAGTGTCTATGTGCCAACCACAGGTTGCCAATCAAGCTACCAGAGGCAAAACTGATGGAAGTGCAAGGAGAAATCAAAGAATCTTCTATCACAGTTAGAGACCTCAACGCCCCTCTATGAGAAATGGGCAGATCCAGCAGGCAGTCAGTTAAGGACACAGCTGAACTCAACCACACCATCAGTCAACCGCACATAATCAACATCTGTAGACTATCTCACCCAAGAACAACAAGTGATACTGTATTCTCAATTTCACATGGAACATTCACCAAGACAGACCACATTCTGGGCCATAAAACACACCTTCACAACTTAAAAAATAGAACTCATACGATGTCTGCTCTCAGATCACAATGGGACTGAGGTAGAAATCAACAGCAGAAAGAAAGCTAGAGCAACCCAAGTACACGGAGAGTATGCAGTACACTTCGAAATACATTTTGGGCCAATAAAACCACTCTCAAGAGAAATCTAAAAATATTTGGACTGAATGAAAAAGAAAACACAACTTATCAAAATTGGTGGGGTGCAGTGAAATCAGTGCTTAGAAGTAAATTTATAGCGGTGAATGCATATATCAGAAGAGAACAAACTGGTGGTTACCGGTGGGGAGAGGGAAGTGGGGAGAGAAAAGATAGGGGTAGGGGATTAAGAGGTACAAACTATTAGGTGTAAAATAAACAACAAGGATACATTGTACAACACAGGAAGTATAGCCAATATTTTATAATAGCTATAAGTGGAGTATAACCTTTAAAAATTGTGAATCACTTATATTGTACACCCGTAACTTGTATAATGCTTTCCAGTAACTACACTTCAATTTAAAAAATGAGCCAAAGACCTGAACAGGTATCTCACCAAAGAAGATATACAAATAGCAAATAAGCATATGGAAAGATGCTCCACAATTGTATATCATCAGGGAAACACAAATTAAACAACAATGGGATACCACTATATACCCATTAGAATGGCCAAAACCTGAACACTGACAACACCAAATGCTGGTGACGATGTGGAGCAACAGGAAGGCTTATTCACTGCTGGAGGGAACGCAAACTGGTGCAGCCACTTTGGAAGACAATTTGGCTGTTCCTTACAAAACTAAACATATTTTTACCACATGATCCAGCAGTTGCAGTTCTTGGTATTTACCCAAAGAAGTTGAAAACTTATGTCCACAACAAAAACCTGGACACTAATGTTTATAGAAGCTTTATTCATAATTGCCAAAACTTGGAAGCAACCAAGATGTCCTTCAGTAGGTGAGTGGTTAAATAACCTGGGGTACATCCAGACAATGGAATACTCTTCAGTGCTAAAAAGAAATGAGTTATCCAGCCATGAAAAGACATAGAGGAACTATAAATGCATATTACTAAGTGAAAGAAGCCAATCTGAAAAAGCTACGTAATGTAAATCATTCCAACTATATGAGATTCTGGAAAAGGCAAAGCTGTGTGTACAGTAGAAAGATCAGTGATTGCCAGGGACTGGAGGGAGGGAGAGACAAAGAGGATTTTGAGGGCAGTGAAAGTACTCTGTGTGGCACTAAAGTGATGGATACTTGGAATTATACATTTGTCTAAACCCGTAAAATATCCAACAACGAGTGAACCCTGATGTAAACTATGGACTTTGGGTGATGATGACAGGTCAGTGTAGGTTCATCAATTGTAACAAACGTGCCATCTGGTGGGAATGTTGATAATGGGGGATTTGTGGGAGCAGAAGGTACATGGGAAAATCTCTAATCTTCTCAAAATTTCCCTGAAAATTTATTAAAAATTATTTTAACAAATGTTTTTAAAAGGTAAAGGAACTGAAAGTTTAAAAAATAAACACTTTCAGATAAGATGAAAATAATAAATCCAGCTGACTTCTGTTTTAGGGAGATATAAAATCATACATGAATAAAGGTAGAAAGCAAATGTGTATATATATATATTTATATAGAGAGATGTGCTATATACATAGATATACATACATATATATAGGTAGATAGGTATAGATATAGATCTTGCCCTCTCTATATGTAAAAATTTATTTATATTTATATCTTTACTATCAACCTTTATTTGCATATATATACAAATATTAATCAAAAGAAAACAGGTATAGCTATATTAATGTCAAACAATGAGAATTTAATTCAAAAAACATTCCAAGGAATAAAAATGTATACCACCTAATGTAAAAACATTAGTAGAAGTATTTAAGTTCTCTGTATAATGATAATTCACCAGGAACATAAAATGATACTAAGTGTGTATGCAGCTAATTAGTCTTGAAACATGTAAGACAAAGATTGGTAATCATATTGAAATATATAAGTGTATCAAATCAACATGATGTACACTTTAAACTTATACGATGTTATATGTCAATTATATTTTAATAAAACTGAAAAATATGGTAGAAATACATAAAGAAATATACAGACCCAAAATCAGATAAAAACTGTCAAGACTATAGAAGGTTATAGAATATATTAAAAATGGTTTTACAAAGTAGACAAAAGGCATTAACAGGTACTAACAGGAAGAAGGAATGACTTAGATGCATATGCGAATACATTCACTTTGACAGAAATAAAGGAAATTTCTGTGCTTTATTTCTGAAATAAATGAAAAAACAACAATCAGCTATCATTTTATACTGACTGTAAAAAAAAATCCAGTTGATATTATGTGAAGCACGTACGACTTTCATATGCTGCTGCTGGGTGTGTAAATCAGTCAAACCACTTTGAGAAATATTTGTGTTATAAAGGAGAGTTGGACATGTTCACAGTTCACAACTAGCAACTCATCTCCTAGGTGGAGGTCCCTACAGAAAATGGTGCGCAGCGTACCGCCGGAGACAGGTATTTTTATGACAGCGTCAGTCAGAATGGCAAAGACTGGAAACAACCCAAAAGGCAATCTAAATTAAAGTGGGTGAATAATATGGAATCCATGTATTCAACAGAATACTATGCTGCAGTGAATAAAGTTGATAACAGCCATAAGCATTCACACGGATGACCTAAAAGATTAGTCATCGACAAAGTGAGTTATAAGAATACATACACTATGATTTCTTCTATATAATGTTTTAAATGTACAAAGTTAAATCATACTTTGCTTAGGACTGAATAGGGATTTATAAAGGTGGCAAAGACTAATGTGGAAAGCAAAGAAATGACGACTACAAAATTCAAAAAGAGATTTACTCTGGGGAAAAGCAAGGGAGATTTAATCGGGCTGCTCAGGGAGGTAAAGTCTATTGGGTTGGCTGAAAAGTGCCTTTGGTTTTTAAGTAAAAATAAAAGACACATTTTTCATTTTCACCCAGAACTTTATTGAACAACATATGCACCCTTTTGTTCCCCTACCTTTTGCCATTTTTTCAGGCAACCTCATAATTCCATATTCCCCAAACGTTTCATCTTTCCAGGTACCTTTTACAGTCTTCCAGGGAATTGAAATTTTTGCCATTAAGAGAATTTTGTCAAGACCGGAATCAATGGAAATCCAAAGGTGCAATGTCTGGTGAATACGGCGGATGAATCAGAACATCCCAGCCAAGCTTTAACAGTTTTTGCCTGGTCATCAAAGAAACATGTGGTCATGCACTGTCCTGACAGAAGATTATGAGTTTTCTATTGACTAATTCTGGACGTTTTTCTTCGAGTGCTGCTTTCAGTTGGTCTAATTGGGAGCAGTACTTGTTGGAATTAATCGTCTGGTTTTCCGGAGGGAGCTCATAATAGAGGACTCCCTTCCAATGCCACCATATACACAGTGTCACCTTCCTTGGATGAAGACCTGCCTTTGGTGTGGTTGGTGGTGGTTCATTTCCCTTGCCCCACGATCTCTTCCGTTCCACATTGTCGTACAGTATCCACTTTTCATCACCCACCACAATTTGTTTTAAAAATGGAACATTTTTGTTATGTTTAAGTAGAGAATCACATGAGGAAATATGGTCAAGAAGATTTTTTTTCACTTAACTTAAGGTGGAACCCAAACATTGAAGCGATTCATGTAACCAAGCTGGTGCAAATGATTTTCAACGCTTGATTTGGATATTCTGAGTATGTCGGCTCTCTCCCACGTGGTATAATGTCGATTGTTCTCAATTTGATCGCTATCAACTTCAACTGGTCTACCTGACCGTGAAGCATCGTCCAGCGAGAAATCTCCAGCACAAAACTTCACAAACCACTTTTGACACGTTCGATCAGCCACAGCACCTTATCCATGCACTGCACAAATCTTTTTTTTTGCATTTCAGTTGTGTTTTTACCTTCCTTTAAATAATAAAGCATAATATGCTGAAAATGTTGCTTTTTTACTTCCATCTTTAATATTAAAACGACTACACAAAAATTCACCAATTTTGATAAGTCTTTTTTTTATATGTATGCTGATATGAAAGCTGTCACATACAACCTAACAAAATTGTTTCAGATGAAGTTAAAGACAACTAAGTGCTACTAGAGCCATCTTACGGAAAAAATTGAACGAACATTTTGGCCAACCCAACATTTCTTGGCCCGGGTGGTGGGAATGTGGATCCTCATTGTGTTATCTTTCCTTAATTGTAACGTATGTTTTCACATACTCCTGTGCACTTATACTATATTTCATATATTGGAAAAACAATAAACCACTGAAGTAATTGCGACTGAAGGTATTTTACAGATCAGACGACATAAAGATCTGTTTTACCCTTTAGAGAAAAATAGCAAAATATATTTAATAGTCTTCACAAGGAACATATGAAGCACAGGAAAGTACGGAATCAAAGGAAAAATAACGATTCCTTTCTCATAACTACTAAATCTAAACTAGACTATTACAACCATGAGTCAGCTGAACCGATAACTAGTTGGGGGAAAAATAACCCAATATTTTCACCCTCAGCAAGGATTCCTCACTGTTGGTGAAATGTTAACACCCTTCCCCTGCAGGGTGCGAGAAACGAGGTCAAACACTTTAGGAATAATTGAATAGTTTAACCTGTGCTAGAGGGGCTTGTTAAACAGAACTTGTCTGTGGTGAGAAGGTGACAGATTTTTCTGGAACTCTTCCAAAGCTGTCAACTTATCAACCTAATTGGACACATAATGAACTTCTTCCTGTTGTCAAATGCTTGAGAAGAAGAATTTCCTTTTCTAGTGAAAAGCAAATAAACCTGTGGCCAAAGAAGTAAATAGCTACAATAATTAAATTATGAATAGAATGCTGTTTTTAAATTAATATTTTATCTGGTTGTTAAATTCACCTTTGTATCTCATCACCAGCAGATGTGAGGATTTGGGAAGATGAGCTTGTTTTACACAGAAAACTATCATTAGAGGATAAGTCAATTATAACTTGAAAGTAAGAGGCATTTTCCTGAGAGGAGGAAATTTGTAACACATTGAACTAGTCAGATCCTCTGGGGCAGTGACAGTACAATCTTTCAGTAAGTGCTGCAAGGCGATAGTCTGTTCCTTAGCTTGTCTATACACCCAAAGCTACTTGTAAGACGGAGTCACAGAATTAAAGATAATAATGGTAATCAGCTTATTCTCAAAATGATCTAACAGTAATTTGGTACAAAACTTCATTTTTCTTATATACTCCAATACAAAATAAAAAGTTAAAAAAACTTAATTGTTCTTAATTTTAGAGGTAAGAAATCATTTATTTTACATTGAAATTAGTACAGTTATATGTTTAAAGTTAATCCACTGAGCTGAGGGCTATATCATAGTATTTGTGCTCAAAGTCTGGCTTTAGATTTTTAACCTACTGCAATCATAAGCATTTTTTTTCACCTTTGCAAGATAACCTTTCATTTGAGGTCAATAATCAAATCTACAGTTTCCTCTATTTACATAGGGAGCTGAAAAGTAAATGGATTTAAACTACACAAGACTCATATTTGCACTTTATCATTCATAACCTCAAAGGTATGATCTTGACCTACAATCAGACGACTCCAAGGAACAAGGTCAGGAGGTAGACCAGGAGTCTGAATCCAGAGAGAAAAGATTACAACTGGAGGAGACTCAGCTCATCAAAGCCAAATTAGCTATGTTGTCAGAGTTTTAATAATTGATTTTTTCACATCTTTTTCCTCACAAAAGTGTTATTTGATGTTATTTAATTGAATTAAAAATGAACGCATCTGTCTATTCAACAAACACATATGGGCTGCCTACCTTGCACCAGGCCCTCCCCTAGGAACTGACAAAATCCCCGACTTCATGGAGCTTTTATTTTAACCAGAGGAGATTGACCTAGAGGAGGAAAGACCGATACTCAACAAATAAAAAGGAGAAAACAGACAATACGTGAAATGATTTTAAGCGCTATAGAAACATTTGGAACCTGGTGTATCAGGGTTGCTGGGGTCCAGGTGGCAAGCTATTCTATGTGTGGTGGTTAGGAAACGCCTCACTCCTTGGTGACATTTAAACAGAGGTCTGAAGGATAAGAGGGGGTAAGCCTTGCAGACAGAGGAGGAAAGTTTTCCAGGCAAAGGCAAAAGCAAGAGCAAAGATATTCAAGCAGGAAAGTGCTTGGCATGTTTGAGGAAACTACGCTTGGGCCAGAGTGATGGAGAGCAGTGAGTCGGAGATAAGAAGAATATGGACAGCAAAATACTGACAGTCCTTAAAAGACTATGGTAATGACTTTTGTTTCTGCTCTGAGTAAGATGGGAAACCATCTGAGGCACAGAACTATTCATTATTAAAGCAATCTCTCCAGCTATTCTGTTAGGAAGAGCCAGGACTCACTGATGGATTATATGACGGTAAGAAGAAAAAATAAATGAAATAAAAAGGAAGCAAGGATGATTCGAAGATGAGTTCTAAGGAATGAGCTTTGGGACTTATTACTTTGAAATGTCTTTTGGACAACAAAGGGGGAGTGTTAAGCTGGGAGCTGGGTATACAAACGTGAAGTTAGGAAGAGAGGTCTGGCCTGGAGATATAAATCCATCGGTGCAGAGATGAATAATTTAAAGCCTTGAAACTACAAACATCAGCTAGGAAGAGTGGATGGAGAAGATAAGAGATCCAAGGGTTGAAAACTTCAAACTTTCAAATTTCAAAATTCAGAGGTCCAGGTGATCAGTGAGAAGCAGGCAAGGAGAACGAGGTAAGTGGTCCAGAGGAAGATAAAGAGAGTATGGCGGTCCATAAGCCACACTTTGAAAGTGGCTCTTGAAGGAACACTGCTGATATGAGAATTTTTTTTCTGTTGGAAACATTAGCAAGTTGATGTCTAGTTATATTTTTAAAGATTGGTTTGATGGAGGGATATGTGTGAAAGCCTGTTTTGATTGATTTACAGAGGTGCCTGAGTGAACACACGGAGAGCCCAAGGCCACTAAAAGGAATTTCATTACACAGTTGCCATGAGACCAGGGGACATGCACCATGCAGGGTCACCTGGGGGAGCCTCAGTCTGTCAGGAGGCAGAAGGAGTGAGAGGAAAACTTAGTCCAGAGTCTTTATTGGTGTTTTCACAGAAAGGAATGGGTGAGGCTGGGCAGGTACCCTGAGCAAGCTTGGGATTGACTAGTTGGAATACTTTTTGTGGGCTCTGGGCTATAAGGATGGTCTCTAGCTGTCCAGTACCTTGCCCAATGGTAATTTAGGGCAAAGGAAATGCTGGCTTGGTGTGTGAGTTTGATAAAGGAAGAGGTTGGGGATATGGGCTCTGGGTTGGGTGGTCTGTATATGAAAGGCACTCATGGGGGAGTGGTTTGCATCTGTAGGAATCAGCAAACCCTGAGAGGGGCAGTTCCTCCCTGGGTCCACAAGGCCCCTGATTGTCAAAGCATCATAAGATACAGAAAGTAGAAAATATAATTAATACAAAGCTTCAGTGGAGTCTCTGAGAAGAGTCATAGGAGGGTGAAAATTGGAGAAACACTTTCAATGAAAATCTCTCTAAAGGTAGAACAGAGAAATGGGAAAAAAGGAAGTGTATTTTTCTTATTATGGGAGAATTTATATTCTGTTTCTATGCTGATGGTAAAGATCAAGTGAAGAAGGAAAAAATGTGATAATGCACTGATCCCAGAAGTGTATATGCTGACTTTGAATCATGGATAATTTATCTGCGATTACAGGAGGTGGGGGGCAGCGTGCATAGGCAAAGGTGCAGGAAGCTGAGTGAGTGTGGGAACAGATGGAGTTTTATTCTGATTGATTCTATATTCTCAGTAAAATTGGAGGTAATCTCATGAGCTGATAGTGCAAATTATAGAGGAACCGTAAGATTGATGAAGACAAAAGATATGACATAACTGTCTAACAGAGTGGGATAGCAATTGAACTTGGAAAATACATTGTTTGCCAGAAGACACTAAGAACCTACTTCTTATTAGTATTTACAAGACTGAAGTGGACCATGTGTGTATTTTTTCTTTACCTATATTTGGTCTTACAGAACCAGGTAAAAAGTTTGTGGATTAGTTGGATTCAACCAGATCTGAAGTTTTTTCCAAGTGAACAGAACAAAAGAATAGTGTTAAGAATATATGCAAGGAAAAGATTATGATAATGGACCATTAAACCTGTCTGTGTGAAAAGAGCAGTAAAAACATGTGTGGCAAGAGGAACAATGAAAAACTGGATCACAGGTGACGGGTTTTCACGGGCTCAAGGAATCAATATTTATGAAGCACTTACCTACTATTTGTAACACCCTGCTAGTACTCTTGGAGATTAAATAATCAAAGAAAATATGCCCCCCTTCAAGGATTTTAGAATTTAATAGAGGAAAGAAGTATCATAATGTTTTGTTCATGATAAATTTATTGAGCTTCTTTTATACCACATTATTCTATGTATGGTTAGCTATGGAATACAGGAAAACATTCAGGTTTATTCATGTAAAAATAGTAAGATATAAAGCAACTACCAAAATACAAACAGTAAAATCACTTACCTAATTTAAGCATGAGGTTATTTTTTTTTTGCTTCTGGTTTTTATTTTTCCAGATTATATCAGAAAACACAGAGGGAAACAATATTCTCATAGTATATTAGGCAACAGTGCTAGATTATACACTACTGAAAAGCAGTAAAAACATAGCCCCGGTAAATAAATACAGTATGTTGATTTGGTTGATGTATTCATTCTTTGTGTACTAGAAACACAAAAGGTTATCTATAAAATGTAATAACTGACTTGAACATAGTGTCTGGTTTGATATATTCTCTCAGTCACTAAAACTATAGAGAAATCCAATTCTGAAATAAAGTTCTACTTTTGGAAACCAAATGTTTTTCTTTGTTTCTTTGTTTGTTTTTATTTAACATCTTTATTGGAGTATAATTGCTTTACAATGGTGTGTTCATTTCTGCTTTATAACAAAGTGAATCAGTTATACATATACATATATCCCCATATCCTTTTCCTCTTGTGTCTCCCTCCCACCCTCCCTATCCCATCCCTCTAGGTGGTCACAAAGCACCCAGCTGATCTCCCTGTGCTATGCGGCTGCTTCCCACTAGCTACCTATTTTGCATCTGGTAGTGTATATATAAACATGATGTATTTTAAATCCATTAGACATTTAATAGAAAGCAGTTTCCTGCCACAGATTGAGGTGCTTTTGTGCTCCTCCCCACAGCATCACCAAGGTGAACTGGATATACATCTTCAGTATCTTGGCTTATGTCATTTTTGTACTAGAATCTCTCATGAAACCACACTCATGAGGAAGGAATGAGGACTTAGACTGTGTCTTAATCTAGTTTGAACACTCAGCACCCAGGACAGTGCCCACCATATAACAGATGATGTTAAATATGGCATTGGGTAAAGGTAGCTAGCTTTCAATTTGGGAGGTAGTAACCTATTAACATCCACATCAGTATCAACACATCAACATCAATTTGGTGGATGGGGTTAGCAGCAATCTTGCAATCCATCCTCTCCCTTTACTAGGGCAATGCCCCTGGGAAAGACAGAAGGAGGGTACCTTGCAAATCTCCTTGTAAGCATGTTTATGATCACACTCCTGAGATATACAGTGATTGGCTACTAAGGGAGTACTTACCTAAGGAATGTTTGATCAGGATATATCTGTTTTATCTGGGATTGCTTAGGGCAAACGAAACCGGAATTTATGGATTTATGGGGAATAGCTTTCTGGCAAATATTCTTTAAGTTAGATAAACATCTACATATAAAATGAAGGTGTTTCATAACCAGAACATCTCCTTTTTGCATATATAGCATACGTACATACACTACTTACGTACTTCATATGTTAAACCTGAACCAGGGCATGTCCTACTGCTGCCTTAGATAGCTGTGCTGTAACTCTCTGCTTCCTGCTTTTCCTGTGCCTCACAGTTACATATATCCTTGAAACTGTTACTAAATTTTGATAGTGAGTAAAATATTTGATTCTTTTGAGTCTGATTTTAGAATCTGATCTTTTGAATTATCTTAGTTATTTTTAAAGGCATGAGACTAAATGAAATCAATTGAATTAGATTATATGTAAGCATAAAACACTGAGGCTGGCCAAAAGTTAGAAATTAGAAATAGAAGGAAAATAACACCGAAAATAAATAATGAGATAGGAGGACCTCTGAGAGTTAAGATATCTAAGAAAAGAATAAATGTTTCAAGTAGGAGGGAGTATCATTTGTGTGGGATGCTACTAACAGTTCAGACAAGATAAACGCATAAAATGTTGCCTGGATTTGGTAACAGGAAAGTTATTGACACAAGTAGTTTCAATGCAGTGGTAGAGATTGAAGCCAAAGAGGAATTACTTGAGGAATGAATGGCAACTGTGGAAGTAGAATGTATTAAATTTACCTGTGAAAGCAAGTGGAGATATGCGCTGTAGCTGTTAGGGAATGTAGTGCAATGATTTGTTTTAGGTTTTGTTTCTCTTTCTAGCATGGAAGATACAACAAAATATAACGATAAAAGTGTGAGAAGGGATAACTCCAGGTGTAGGTCCCTGAGAAGATGGGGGGAAATGGGATCCAGACCAAGAACAGAGAGAACAGCTACCAATAGGCACAAAAGCATCGTTTTCACTGAAACTGTACTTGTAGCAGAGAACATCGGTGAGGGTATCTTACAGATTTCTTCCACGGTATTGGTAAAATTAAAATAATACATAGTCCTTGTTCTCAAAGTATTGGGTTGGCCAAAAACTTCGTTCAAGTTTTTCATAACAAATACGGAAAAACCCAAGTGAACTTTTTGGCCAGCCCAATTATTTCTAACTTAATCACCTTGGGCTGCTGTAACAAAATACCATAGACCAGGTGGCTGAAACAACAGACATCCATTTCTCACAGCTCTGGAGGCTAGAGACAAAGACCAAGGCAGCAACAGATTCAGTTCCTGGTGAGAACCTCTTCCTGGCTGGCAGGTGGTCACATTCTCACGGTGTTCTCACGTGGCGGGGTGGAGAGAGAGCTCTTGTCTCTCTTGCTCTTTTCATAAGGACACTAATCCCATTATAGGGGCCCATCCTCATGTACTCCTAAACCTACTTATCTCATCTAAACCTAATTATTTCCCAAAGGCTCTGCATACCAGGCCACTGGGGGTTAGGGCTTTCACATATGAATTTGGGGGGGTGGGAGGGCAGGCACAAACATTCAGCCATAACAACTTTCATTCTTATAAATTTGGCAGAGAACTGTGTAATTACTGAACTAACCATATAAGTGGTTATATACACCAGGTGTACTAGAGTAAGATTATTTTGCTATTTAGATTAAGTTTTAGGTTAAACTGAAAAGTTTAATTTTTTACTTATATTAAGTTATTTAGGTTAGGCTTTAAAAAGTTTTATTTAATTATTTTGAAATTTAATCAAATTACATTAAGTACATTTACAAAAATAAAACCACTCATAATGTTAGTGTTTGTTGCTAATATCAAACACTGTTACCGTGCGCCACACATTATGTCTAGATCTGCAGATATTCAAATGCTGTGAAATGTCAATGTACAGC
The DNA here is from genome assembly GCF_003031525.2 of Neophocaena asiaeorientalis asiaeorientalis. Taxonomy (NCBI): domain Eukaryota; kingdom Metazoa; phylum Chordata; class Mammalia; order Artiodactyla; family Phocoenidae; genus Neophocaena; species Neophocaena asiaeorientalis. The sequence goes on from NW_020173697.1 coordinate 3,636,106, forward strand.
TCTTGTAAATGCTGAACTAATTAACGATTACCTCTGGAATCACAAATAGGAGCACAAAAAGAAGCAAGGAAATGGAAGCACAGCACTGGTCTAAAGTGATATTTTATTACAAAGAATCTTGCCCATTTATGCATATGAGACGAAGGAGGTGACAAATTCATATTTCTTTTTTCTTGTCTAAGCCCTGCTGCTACTCACATCCTCCCTGACTTCAGAGCAAGGTCCATTCCAAAGTCGGCAGTGGCACGATACACAACGCTTCCCCGAACTGGGGTTTACCTGGTCTTTGTTTTGCGTAGAGAGAATAAGAGAAGGATTTCCATTTTCCTGGGCCAGAGGAGTGTCAGTCCTGAGAGCAGAGGGTTAGGATCTGTCCAAGTTCAAGGACAGATCTTCAGTCTGACAGAGGCATTTGTGTTCCTTAATAAGTTATTTTGTGTCTATTTGTGGTATGTGGGGTCCTCTGAGTTGTGGAGCTCAGGGCAGAGGTCACCATGCCTGAACCTGAGAGCACTACTGATGGGGTAATTCCACAAGCCTACCACCAGCTAAAAGGGAGACAAGGAAATTGGCGTTTCAATGGAGCACATCACTGTCCTCCAACTCTCACCCCCCAAAAAGTCATACTTCTGCTATTAAAGAGAATAAACACTGGGTGAGAAAATAAAGCTGTAAACCACAAAGAAATTACAATCAGAGACTCTCCAGCTGCCCAAATGTGAAATCAACATAGCAAAAGACAAAATTTCTACTTCAAAAACTCAGCTGCATGGGCTTCCCTGGTGGCGCAGTGGTTGAGAGTCCGCCTGCCGATGCAGGGGACACGGGTTCGTGCCCCGGTCCGGGAAGATCCCACATGCCGCGGAGCGGCTGGGCCCGTGAGCCATGGCCGCTGAGCCTGCGCATCCAGAGCCTGTGCTCCACAATGGGAGAGGCCGCGGCCGTGAGAGGCCCGCGTACCGCCAAAAAAAAAAAAAAACCTCAGCTGCAATTTGAACTTATAGCTGCTCTGTAGGCAGATTCCTCCTAAGGGGAAAACTTCTTGTATGTTTAAGAGAAGCATAGTATGTTTGATTGATTAAAAAAAAAAAAGTTACCTATAAACATAGACTAAATAGGACACCTTCAATCAAAGTCTTTATATGCATATCAAATAAAAGGAATATAACTATTCATTTTGAATATTTGGAAGACAGGTTTTAGGATCGAGAAAACTGGATGGAAGGAAGGTCCTCAGCACAGAGAACCTCAAGCCAGCTGCATGCTGAGGAAAAGAAGCCCAGTGATATAGTCTCTGTGACGGACACAGGTGAAGAACCTTTAGAAAGGGATGCCTCATTCAACAGTGTTTGTTCTAGAAGGAGATTGGCAATTGGGGTAACAAGAATTTGGTGTCAGTGGGAATTCAAAGCAACATATAACCATGGAAACGCAAATGCTCAGAGTATTTGGGATGTTTGAGAAGAATGTAGCCTCCCCATAATGTAACACATGATATAGGAGTTCAAGCCATTCTATTAAGTTATTAAAGCAAAGTGGAGCCTCAGAGTTTAGGAGGAACTTGGAGGCCTCCAGCTGAGCAATATATGATGTACCTGAAAAGCACCTTTTAGCTTGAACTACATCACCAGCCACATGAATCCAAGCAGCCATTGAACTGTTTTGTGCCTCATTTCTTTTTATATGAAAGGATAATAATCAACTCTCCTTTAGAGGTTTGCTGTAGAGAAAACGAGTTTCATTGGCCATACTGAAAGTTACCGAGTTAGATGGTGATGTGAGTAAGAATGGAATTTGTACACAACAATGCAATTACCCCAGAGTAAACAAACCAACATTCTCAGCAAAAGCTCAGCTGTGACATAGGATTATAAATGTTCAATTAATGATCACAAGTGTAAATGTTGATTTTTAAATATAAATAAATGTTGATTTTTAAATATAAAAGATTTAAAAATCTTTAAATGTAAAGATTGAAATATTTTGACAAAATGTTACAAATCCAAAATCAAACAGGTGGGAACAGAGTTGTTCGCCCAGCTATGAACCAACATTAAAGAATATTTCGGTTCTTTGGTCCCATCAAAATTTAAGCTGGAGATGAAAATCACTGAAGTGTTTTGTAAGTTCTAATAGTTCACCCATTTGTTTCTGGTGAAAGAGAAGACCACTGGATCACTGTCAGAAGAATTAGGTTAGGATCACATATCCAGTGCACCCCAGATGTCCCTTGACCTCCACTAGCCTCCTGGCCCTTATCTGTAAAATGGGAACATTGGTCTTTCACTGACAGTTATTGTCAGGAGTAAATGAGACAGTGTATGTCAGAGTGTCCAGCATAAGGCAGTAATATAGTCAAGGCTCAATGCATGTGTTTTCTAATATACTTTCTATTGGAGTCATGTTATTTTGGTTAAGCAGTTTAGTTTTTACTTGGATATACCCGGGCATTGAATCAGTACTCAATCATCTTTTTGATAGTTTTTAGGAAAATTATGTTATTCAAGAAAAAAAAATTCATGGAGTTTTTAGACCTTTTGCTTTGCAATATCTAATGATAGTGAATATTCAACTGTCACGTTCAATACAGTCTGGAAAATTTCTTGGTAGAAAGTGTATCACCTCATTAAGCAAGCCAATCTATCACCAACATTTGATCCCAACAAAGAGATAAGCAAATACAGAGTGGTGGAGTTTCTTACCTGCTTCCCAATATATATTGTTCTCAAGTTCTGGAAACACTGGCAGCCCCTGGTTTTCCTCAGGGAATCACAAAGCTGTCCTCAGGCTCAGGTTGCCTTTCTCAGCTCATCACTAGACCAGAAGAGGTGAAATGAGATATTAAAGACCCCTTTACTTTCTCCCTAGAGCAAGTCTAATAAAGCAGGGAGCTCCCCATACTTTCTGCACCAGTGACAAAGGCATCCCTGAAACAAGGCTTTTCCACATCCACCTCAAAGCCAAGGGAGCCACCAAACATCCAAACGCTCCGAAGAAAACCCTTCCCCAAGCTAAGGTCATGGGCTCTTTGATGTTCCTGGATTCAGACTGTGTACGTTCCTAGTCCGAACTGTTCCCTCCTCTGAACTCTTCCCTCCTCCAAATTTTGAAATCATTCCTTTAGGAGGAAGGAAAAAATGTGCCACTTTTTCCAGGTCTTTTCTGGACAGTAACGAGTTCATCTCTGCCACCACTGTCCAGCGCGTGCCCCTTCCTCAGGTCAGGACCACGGCTCCCTTAGTGACTGATGACTTACATATAGCTTCCCAGAGCAGGTGGAATGTCGGCGATACACACGGCAATGGAGGTCCTGGCCAGGAGGTGGGGAAGTGCGCTCCCAAGGACCGTGCTCTCCCAGATGGGCTACTGGCGTGTCTATGACCTCCAGCTTCAGGGCTGCAAACAAGAAAACAAAGTGGGAGAGGAGGCTGCAAAGGCTTCCACCATGCTCTGTATTCTTGGGTCAAAAATAAAAAAATCAAGATCAGAGACTAATGGCTATTTACGGCTATTTCAAATCTATACCGTCTTTAGAAGAAGAGACATAATTCTTTGGTAATGGCAGATTACTCGCAGAAATTAAAGAGGTAGAAAAAAACAAAAGCCATCTTATTTCAGCTTCTCATCCCAATTACTCTTCAAAGTTAGCAGGGTTTGACCCATCTCATTTTAGATTATTCCAGCACCTCACCTCATCACTTTTTTTTTTTGAAACTATTTCTCACTTTAACATCCTCGCCTGCAGCACAATTTCTAATCTAGAGCCTAAAAATTTTCTTTCGCTTGGTGTCAGGCCGCTACCTTATTTATACCTCATTGTCTTTTTTCACACCAGGTGATTATAAAGTAGAACTTCAGGAGATGGCCAGCAGGTCACCACCTGATGACTGGAGATGGTGGGGTGGAGACAGAGCTCTGAGCCAGCTGTACACTATTTTCCTTATGAAGTAGATAATAATACTTAAAGCACTGCATCTGTCTCATTCCATTCCTACTCAAAATTTCCAAATGCTCTCGGTCATCCCCAGAATAAAGTTCAATCTGCTCTGCTTGGGATTCAAGGCATATTGCAAACTTGTTCCTAGTTCATGTTTCTAGCTGCGACTTCCACTATCTAATTATAAACAAGTAACAGACCAATCCCTTGAATTGTTTTCAAATAGTCTTTGTGGACTTTTGTTGTTGTTTAAGAATGTGCTTTTTCTGATTATAATGTTTCCTCAGTTTTAAACATACACAGTGAATGGCAAACAAAAAAAAAAGAAAAAAGAAGGAAGGAAGGGAGGGAGGGAGGGAGGAAGGAAGGAAGGAAGGAAGGAAGGAAGGAAGGAAGAAGAAAGGAAGGAAGAAGGAAGGAAGGAAGAAAGGGTGTCAAGGACACAAACTGCCAATTATCAGTGAGACAGAAATGCTTAGCATGGCTGTTAGTGGAAGAAATGTAAATTTTATCTCCAATAACATGCTAATTATTAAACTATCATATTCGTTAAAAATTTTTAAAGAATGTTATTTCATAAGTATATACAATTTCTTAGCTAACACCTTATTAATAAGTAATTTGCTTATTTAAATTTTTTCCCATTGTGCTTTTTCTCTCATCTCCCTGGGATACCTTTCTATACCAGGAAAGTCTGAAAGCAGCAATAGGTATGTGTGATGTGCCAAGCTGCCCTCCAGAATGTGTGAGCATCACCCCCACTCAGGGCTGGCTGCGAGCACAGTGGTGCATTACGTGCACTGCACAAAGTTTCCTGGCCAAAGAGAGTCTTGGGGGAGAGGAGAGTGGGGAGGCCAAAATTCTGGCCATGCTTTACTCGCCAAGACCCATGCCCTATTACAAGTCTGGTCTCTTTTCGTCTTCGTTGTTTTTATTCATAGCAACACTGAAACTCCCATCTTCTCCAAGGTCTCTGTATCAGTACTGGTTTCTGGGGTTGCATCATCACAAGTGGAATCTCAGTTCTCATTGACACAACCTCTTATTCTCTTAATATAGTGAATAATGTTTATATCAGGAAACTAGTAGGAAATGATTTTCACATTCTAATTCAATTATATATTTTTCTGATACACAGCCCATTGTCCCAACATCATACATTGAATCATGTATTATTTTTAGAAAACTGCCTTTTACCATGCTGGATTTTATCCATATATGGTTTGATTGAATATCACTGTCATAATGTTTTATTATCCATTAATGACAACCCCACATCATTTTTCTTCTTTTAAAGAAGCTTTAGCCATTTTTACACATTATTCACATTATTTTTACTGATACATTTTGGAGTAGTTCAGTTGGAATTTTTATTGCAATTGTATTTATATTTACACTTAATTTTAGAAGAAATAAAATATTGTATTCTGTTTGCCTTCTGGGAAAAAAAATTTCCTCTCACTAAATTCTATGTTTATGACCCTCGGTGATATCTCATACTTTTTTCATATAAGTCCTGCACATTTCTTGGTAAGATTACTTACGGGCCTTTTAAAATATTTTCTGTTTATTACTAGGATCCGTTTTTTAAATTATATTTTCTAAGAGGTTATTGCTGGCATATAGGAAAGTTATTGATTTTTAAATAATTTTCAACCAGGCTACTCACATATATGTTTTTAACTATGTTAATTTTTCTGGTGCTTGCCTTGGATTTTCTGAACATACAGTTATATACTCTACAAGCATTATCCACAGAGTGAAAATGCCTAGCTGCACTGGGGTGGGCAGAGCTATTACACATCCAGAAACTCAAATGCTGATCTTCCCTCACACACTTCACCTCCAGCTTCTCTTCCCAAAGGCTAAATAACACAGCAGTTTTAGTGCAAAAACAAAACAGAACTCATGTCTGATGGCACACCTGTAATTTAGATTCACAGTAAGAACAGGTCTGGCTTAATGTAACTGTTGATAAAAACCACTGACAAATAACTCGAGCTTCCACAGTCTGCTCAGGGCCACTTACACTCTGTGTAAACAAAGGAGTGAGCTTCAGAACAGCAAGTCGATGAGGTGTTCACGTCCTCGGCAGTATTCTGAAAGCACCTTCATCAAGCATAGGGTTATAACAACTGTCACCACAATTCTGTTAATAACATCACGTCCTGCTCACCAGTCATCCTATGGCACCCAGTATAGGAGGAACACAGGAGCAGATGCTGCAGTATAAGGCATGGGCAGAGGGGGCCCTGTCCAGGGTGCTGAACCGCACTCCCCATCACACACTTCAGAACTCACCGGAGAACATGAGCTAGCTGACTGGGAGCTATGTTGATGGATTACTCATCAAATCTTAGTACCAGCTCTTCAGTTGATCTGTTAGGTGATTTTGTGTTTCTCTGTGATTTTCATTGTGTATAAACTATGAATTATATTGATGGCTCCACTGTATTTGTAAACAATATTTTTCAAATAAAAACTTTTACCTTGGCATAGTAAGAAATTCCCACTGCACTCATGTAAATTCTCATATATCACTGCTCATGCCTCTGTTTGCAGACTGGACCACATCCTCATTTGTTTTCTAAGCACCTGTTAGATGGAGCTCTTCAAGGGCAAAGATGGGCTCTTTCGATTTTTTGCATAGTATTGGAAACATAATAGGTGATCTAGGATTTTTGAAGAGAAAAGCAAGGCAAGACAACTCAAAGCAAAAGAAAATAAGGAAGCAACTGGCTAAAAACTGGCCAGGTATACAGATTCAACAGGAAAAAGAAAAAAGTTTTTATACCCTCATGCCCTCTTTTTTATCTTAACCATATTTACTTTGGGATATAAGAAATGAAAGCAAAGCATAGTTTCATGTGGTGATATTAAGCAGAGAATGTAGCTAAAGCCTTTGGACAATTTCTCCCACTGATCAGCTTGTGTATTTTCAGTGAGCAGCGTGAGAGGCACGTAAACATCTGAGAGCAGGTGTCACCTGCTCTGTCACCTGTCATTGGTGTCACCTCCTATGACATGTGGAAGTCCTGAAAATGTGTTTAATACAAAGTGTTTTTCAGTGACCTTGAAGGTGAGCATCCCTGTTTCTGAGTCAATCTTTCTCAGATAAATGACTCACTACAGCAGTAGCACCTTATGGGAATTTTAGGCTCCTGAACTGTCTTACCACTGATACCATAAACATCCAAATTTTAGCTGTAGAATTGGAAAAAAAAAAAAAAAGGAAGAAACAACTTTGGTGGGTCTGGAAATCATACCACCTGAGCTTACAAACAAGTTCACTCACAGGCTCATCTTACAGAAAGTACCACAAATGTGTTGCATACCCAAGCCCAGCCTCTGGATCATGCTTGCTCTCACAGATGTACCTAACAGACAACATCTGAAGATGCAGACCGTGATTTAGGTGAAAAAAGAAAGAGATTTTATGACTAATCATGAATCCGGGTAAATTTTCTGAGGTAACACTTTAAATCCTTCCTTCTTGTAGTAAAATCTCCACATCCTGGTTCTATTGGTCTGCTAGTTTTCCAGGCTCCTTTGGCATTTATTTTAGTTGTCTGAACACAGTATGTTCAGAGGACAGAACAGTCACTTAAAAGCGCACCAGGGAGACTGAATTTTCATCCAAATTTCTCTAGAGAATTACATTTGGGCTCCTTTCACTAGAGTCCACATTGCCCTTCTTCAGAATCCACCGGCTAGTTTAAATGCCATCAGGTCTGCCACAAAACACTGGGGTTTTATGAAATTTCAATATCTGTCCATGAAATATTTTCGCACCATCTATAAAGAAGTCCTGGTAGAGAGATTTGGGATCTTAAATTAAATCAACTTCCCTTACATCTCTGTCTCCATTCTTGTGTGAATATGTCTCCTCAAGCCAAAAGCAGATGTTGCTTTACGGAAACATTTTGCATAAATATGTTATTTTCATCAAACGGTCGATAAATTCACTTCCTTATAGCAACGTTCCACCTCAGAATGATAAAACCCATCAACTCTCTGCCAACATATTTTTCATAATAAGTACATGAATAGAAACCATCTGAGATTAAATTTAAGTCTCAGGTGATTGCTACATCACTTCCAAAGGCTTGTGATATATGTATGAAGCAAAAGATCTTTCAGCATCGGAGAGCAGTCTTAACAAGGTCAGAATGCTTCATTGGTGAGTAAATCTGTATATTTTTGAGGCATAAATCTCAAGACACGATGTAAGCCTTTTAAGAACATTTCATATCAGTGTCATGTCCCCACTAAGGTAAACTGTCTCCATTTTTTGTTTTCTCTTGTGTTTAGATAAAAACAAATACAGTAAGTCCCCTACATACAAACGAGTTCCATTCCATGAGTGCGTTCATAAGTCCAATATGTCAGTAAGACCAACAAAGTTAGCCTAGGAGCCCCACTGACACAGTCGGCTATATACTATGTACTGTAATAGGTTTATAATACTCTTCACACAAAGAATACATACAAAACAAACAAACACAAAAAATAAACATTTTTAATGTTACACTACCTTGAAAAGTACAGTAGTCCAGTACAACAGCTGGCATCCAGGGGCTGGCATTGAGGGAACAGGCAAGAAGAGTTACTGACTGGAGTGGGGAGAGGAGGTGGGAGATGGTAGAGCTGAAGGATCGTCAGCAATAGGGGATGGAGGGCGAGCTGCAGTTTCACTCATGCCTGACGTTGATGGCGCAGGCTCTGGTTCCTTGCTGGATTCAATGCTATCTAACCTCTTGAAAAAATGATCCAGTGATGTCTGGGTAGTAGCTCTTTTTTCCTCATCATAGATGACACGGTGGCACTGGATTGCATTCTGAACGTCTGCTGCAACCTTCGTGTACCGTTCTACGTTGGGGTCCTGTACCTCAAAAACTAACAGTGCCTCCTCAGATAAAGAAAATCCCCTTGCCCTTTCCTGCGTCGTGAATCTCTTTGGTTCTTCAGTTACTTCTTCCACTTACTCCTAGACATCCTGGGCTTGAAATAAAGATACTGTACTCCTGTACTCTATACAGTACTGTACAGTAAAGTACATGAAAGCACAACCACTTGTAGAGGATGCACGCATGTGACAGTGTATGCCAGACACGTGAATTAACTTACGTGATTGGACACGTGGACACGTGTTCACGTCTTTGAAAGTTCGCAACTTGAAGATTTGTATGTAGGGGACTTACTGTGATCCTAGAAATACCTGCATGAGGTCATCTCCTATAATAGGGGGAGGGTAGGAGATTGGGACTGACTCTCTGGCTAGAAACAAACTGAAATTGCTGGATGAAACATAAAAACATCCTCTTAAAGGCATCAGTCAGCTAACAAGATGGTAAGGAATGACTAGCCACATCTGAGGGGCAAGTTTGAATCCAGAGAAAAGGGGGCCACTGACCTTCCTTTCACCTGAAGCCTTTACCACTTGGAAACTTTGAATTTTGGTTGGAGGGGGCATATGGAAAGAGGGAAACAGAAATCAAATCCAGGGTCTGCTTGAGGTGGAGGGTCTAAGAGACTTTCCCCATATTAAGCTGAGACCACAGTGGCTACACGCCCCCAGGGCAAATCTGACATTCACGTCAACCAGATTTACATCATCTAAGAGGGCCAAAACACTCAAGACGTGAGATTTTAACTAGATTCCAGAAAGACTAGGTGTGGAATGTAAACAATGAAAATCTTTCTGAAAGCAGTGGTTTTCCAACTTGAGCACGCATCAGAATCACACAGAGGGTTGTTAAAACACATACTGCTGGTCCTCAACTCCAGACCTTCTGATTCAGTGGGTGTGAGATGAGGCCCAAGAATTTGCATCTCTAACAAATTCTCAGGTGATGCTGATGTTGCTGGTCCAGGGGCCACACCTGTAGAACCACTGCTCTAGACGAATATACTTTTATCCTAGGCTTCAAATTATCTCCACAGAAATGTTTGCAAGGATATGGAGGAGCACAGGATAAAAGATAAATAAGCACTCAAAGAAATAAATATGGGCAAAAATCAAAAGCAGAGCTGCAAGACTTCAAATGTTGGAATTATCAGTCACAGACCATAAAACTACTATGCTTACTTAACATCTACGACTGAAAGAAATAAGAGTCAAGCTTAAAACGTCTTTAGGAGGTAAGAAACTGTAAATACTGATAGCACAGATTTGAAAAAGAAATTGCAAATAGATATGCTGGAAGTGAAAAAGAAAGTAAAGAGATGAGATTAACAACAGATTAGATGAAGCTGAAGGGAGAATTAGTGAGCTGGCAGATAGGTCAGAAGGAAGAATCTAGGTCAGAAGTCAGGAAATTATAGTCCACAGGCAAATTCTGGCCCATTGCTTGTTTTTGTAAATAAAGTTTCATTGGAACACAGCCATGGTCATTTATTTACATATCGTCTATGGCTGCCAGGGCCTGAACTAGGATTATGAGGGAGTGAGATACCTAGGAGGCAAAATTTAAGAATGCATTCACTATCAGGCAAATGCTGCTTCTGCACTTGCCGGACTCTGAAAGTAAGTACTTCCTTAATTTAAACCCTTGGCCCTCTCTTGGCCTTGGGAGGAGGCATGAGAGGGTCTTTTGAGTGGTAAACATATGGAGCTGCTCATTTTTGCTGTAATAACTATAATTGTACAGTTTTCTGTATTTATTTCAATTTCAAAAAAATTTTTTTTTGAGAAATGCTCCTCTGAATCAGGTTAAAGAAGAAATAACAATAAAAATTAGATCCATTTTAAACTATAATTATGAAAAGACTACCTATCAAAGTAAGACTACCTATCAAAGTAAGTTGGCTGAAGTTAAGACAATAATGCGTATATTGGCAAAGCAGATAAGACAGATATAAGCATACATGGGCATCTATGTTAAGAAGCAGCACATCCGATGAAGCAGCCGTTCTCCTCCTGAGTATAAGCCTTCAGGAAACCGTGTCCTTGTGCCCAAAGCTACATGTACAGGAATGTCTACAGCAGAATTATTATACTGTAGAGCTATAAAAATGATTGCATTACAGCAAAAAGCAAAAACTGTGTGACTGAATCTCACAAACATAACGTTGTACAAAATAAGCAAAGGGAAAATAATATACACCATATCATTCCGTCTATATAAAATTCAACAGCAGGCAAAACTAAGTCTGAGTTAAGAAGTGCCTCAAGGTAAGGGGAATGGGTTATGATCAAGAAGGTATACAAAGTGATTTTCTGTTCTTACAATAGTTTATTTCTTAACCTGAGTGAAGCTCATACAGTATTTGCTCTTCAATTATTTACTAAACTATACATTTATTTTATGCACTTTTCTGCATATATTTCAAATTTTAAAAAAATGTTTAAAAAAGAAAAGCCGTATATGGGGAATAATTGAATAAAAGAGAATTAAGAGAGTAGTTTTTCCATTTAACTACAGACTTTCCTAATATTTCTGAAGTTGCATGCTATTATGGCATCAGATCGTCTAACAGTACACTGTTGACTGAGGTTCTTGAAACACCAGCTTCTGTGAACATAAAGACTGTACACAGTGGTCTGCTGAATGGTTCATTTTAATAAATGCGGGAAAAAACACCTGCTACTATGGAAAACAAAATGTACACAGAAGTAGACAGAATAGTATAATGAAAATTTATGTATTACTCACCCAACTGGAATATTTATCAACAATTTTGCACACGCAGTTTTACCCACTCTCCTCTAATTCTTCTGAATGTTCTAAAGGAAAACCCAGATATCATGTCATTCATCTGCAAATACATCGTTATTCGATTTTAAAACATAAAAACAGCTTTTGATATCACCACCAGGGTACCACTATCACACCAAACATTCCAATAATTCTTTAATACCATCAATATATGTTTAATTGTACTTTTTATCTCAACCCTAATTTTATAGTTGTTTTCTCTGACGCAGGATCTATATAAGGTCTACACTTTGCATTGCATCATACTTCTTCACTCTGCTCTGCTCTTCAGCCCACTCCAATTTTTCTTAATGCCACTGATCTATTGTAGAAAATAGATCATTTGCATTGTAGAAGGTCCCATGTTCCGGGGTTGGCTGCTTCCTTGTACTGTGGATAATCTTTTTCTTTATCTGCCTTTTACTTTCTTTTTAGAAGTATACAAACTTAACTTCCAGTCTCGATACCATGCGCAGAAACCATGGCGGCGGCAGCATCTGCTAGATTACACATGAAAACTCACTTCACACCCTCAGAGAAATAAAGATCACTTTCAAAAACATTCATTCAATTGACAATGGTCAGGTCCAAACCATCTATTTGGTGCAATAATAACTGCATTGCTACAGATCTAAATCTAGTTACAGAAAAGACTTCAGAATTAATGGACTTTTGCACTCATTGTGTTTAAGATAATGAACTCTCTTCCAATTAACTGCTAATCCTAAACCCTAAATCAGTCTCTCCTGTGCACTCGGCAAAGTCCCACTTACAGCGTCAATCTCGTATTTTATAGAGCAGACCATGTACTGTGTCTTCATCACATTCACAGGATACCAATTCTAGATAAATTGAGAAACAGGATTATTACAAGTTTTTAAATAATAAAATTAATAACCAGATTTCAAGTTAACAATATTAAAAATATTTTGTGTCAGTGAGATGGATGATATTATTCGAAAGTTTTCACCAACTTATTTGTACTAGGCTGAATGATGACTACCTGGGGATGCAAATCAGGTCCTGTATCCAGTGAATTACTTCATTTATTCTTTATTTCTACCAAATCAGAAATTCTTAACTTATATTAAGACAACAAATACAAGTCACCTAAAATGAGTTTGAATGTTTTGTGTTTCTGCCTTATAGTTCTAGATATTTGGATCGAACATGAAATATATCCAAACTATGGGGAGATTTCATATTGAATACGATGCCCCGTGTGCTGAGAGATGCTAAATTGATTACTACATTGTATTCAAAAGCATTTGAATGATGCGGAAGGGGAAGAGTGGTAAATGTATTTATTTTAAACTCTCTTTTTTTCTATTTATTTATGGAACACATTTCTTCGTGTTCTGTGGCACCATTTAAATTCGTTTTTAAAATATATCACAGTGTGTCAATGATTTTCGTATCTGACAAGTGAAGAAGAAAAAGAACCATACTCTTGGCGATTGAGCTCTATGTACCCATTTAGACTTCTTAAGAAATCTGTTGTCTTATCATCAATATTAATCACTAAAGTAATATATTCAGACTATTCAAGTTACTCTATGTATTTCTGAGATATGTCACAAAGCAAAAGTGCCTGAAATCAGAGAAACAGACCTTAATCTTTTATCGATGCCGTGAATCGTTAAAGGAATCTTACCCCTCATTTGAAAAGCTCCCAGGAGCGCTCGCCCCCTTGACAACTAGCATACTTCAGAGGGAAAAAGTGAGTCTTGCTTTCACTTCTAGCCTGTATATTTGAATAGCAACCTGAAAAGTGAGACATTCAATGGCCACGATTACCGACACTCACGAGGTTTTCTCTTTACCTGAACACTAAATTCAGATTGGGCATATTGCCAGTTACTGACTGAATATTTGACACTTAGATGCTTACTATTTTATCTGCATATCAAAAACCTACTTGCGACAAATATAGTGATTACTGCTTGTTACTGATACCAAACACCTTTATCCAATCGTAGTTAAAATGATTATTGTGTATTTCCCCATATACTAACTGAAAATGGATCCACATCAGGACAGTCCTCCACTCATCAAGCAACATATTGGCCATAAGCACAGGTGACTGCTCTTCCACAATGCACGTCATTGACACCTATCTGACTTTACCTCCCTCCACTCTCCCCTTAACACACGACGTTGCAACCAGACAAGTCTTCTTTCTTTGGCACAGAAAGGTCCCGCTTTTGCTTGCCACGGTACCTTTGCATGAGCTTGTCCCTTGATCCCCTTGGATTCTCTTATTTCATACGGCTGCTTCCTCTCCTCATCTTTCTCTCAGTTAAAAGCCTCAGTAAAGTCCATCCTAACTTCTCAATCTGTATTACCACACTCCCAGTCCCTTACCACCACATCCAGAAGGGATAGTAAAACACTATTTAATGATCTCTAAAGCATGAGCACCAATCAGAAGGGATGCAAGCTGCAGACTACAAGCATGGCCAGATGGGTGCATAGTTGCTGAATATACACCCTGACAACATTAAGCGCTCTAGTCTCTTCAGAGCATTTGTCACTTTCTGAAATGAATCTTGACTTGGCTGTTATGTGGTTCCTCCCAATGAGAATATAAGCTCTACAAGAGCAGAGCTTTCCTCACCACTGCGTCCCTAGTACCTAAAAGTTTGTCACACGTCACCAATCAACAGGTGTTAATAACAGGTGTGAAATATCGACCTTGATAAGTGCCTGACTTTGCTCTTTGAACGATACCTCTATAGTTTCCATTTCTTATGTGCCATTAGCAACGGCATTAGATGATCACAGACAGGAAAACCTTATTTTGTTGCCATTCTAGGGAAAACTCAATGAGTTTGCCAAGCAGATTACTGAACTTTGCTTACAATGAATGGTGCAAAAACACGAGTGGCTCCCTACCTTTGACAGCACCTGGCAGACTTGATTCGTTCTCACCAGTCCATGGACACTGCCCACTCCTACCAAGAACCACCAGGGGCCATGGACCACACGTTGATAAACACTTCTGTGGAGCAAAGTTCGACTTCAAGTCAATAAATGTCCAAATTCCACTGGAGCCAAATTAGGGAATTTTCAACTAAATTTCATACTCTTTGTCTTATATGAAAGTAAAACCCAAGAAAATAGTAAGATTAAGTTTTTTGAAGTGGCATGGAAAAGACCATAAATATAATCAGAAGTTTCAGCAAAATTTCTAACATTTTAATAATGATCATTACATTTCCACTACACATAGGGACAGTAGTCACAGAATTTACCAAATGCTTTTAATGTACCAAACAGTCTTCTGAATTTTCTTCATCTGTGAAATAAGGATAATAGAGCCTATTCTAGGGGCTGTTGTGAGGACTAATAAGATACACAGGAAGAGTTCAGCACACTGTTTGGCAAGGCAGCCGATGCTCAACAAATACTGTTATTAATAATAATTTCAGCAATTTTAAAAGATTGATATGAAGTACAAATCCCAGCATCTGTAAGAGTTTGTGACCTTATTATTCCAGGAATGTCCTAAAAATCGTCATGCTCAAAAACTGGGTAAGAGAATGTCAACTGAAAAAAAAAAAAAGCACAGCCTAAAAGTTGAGAATTATGTTTTATTTGGCAGTCAAAACTGAGGACTTTAGCCCGGGACACAGCATCTCAGATAGCTCTGAAGGTCTGCTCCGAAGAGGTAAGGGGGGAGCGAGGATACACAGGGGTTTTTGCAACAAAGACCGAGTACTCTGAACGTCAAAAGACTACTGTTAATTAAAGAAAACCAGACATCTCAAGTTAAGGAATTTAGCGCTTTTCTACGTATGGGAAGACGCAAACGTCTGGGCTCATTGAAATCATTCCTTTGATCTGCACCTCAGCTCTCTGGGGCCTCTGTCCAGTGCTTTCTCATCCTGAGTCCCTGCAGGGTGCACCGTTGTGGGGCTGCAGTGGCTGAGGGCTTGATGGCATCCTGTTTCCATCCTGAGTTCCCTCAGGGCTCACCGTCCGGGCTGCTGTAATGTGATGGCTTGACGGCTGCAACATCCTTTGTTTACTGATATGGCAGCAACAACTTTTTTTTCATTGGTAAGAAGGAGATCCAGTGCTGTGTAATAAAGTACCAGTCCTCTCCATCTTTCAGTATCCCTTAAGTGAATAGCTTCAGGAGGAGAAGTCAGTTAAAAAGTTTATAGTGACTGTGAAAACTCCTCTTCCAAGCTCATACCCCAAAATGCCAAAAAACAATGAATATAATTATGAATATATATGACATCGTTACAGAGTTCAAGCTCACTCTGCTCACCGCATGACAGGCCAATGAACTGAAGACGAGGTGCTGAGGGCAGAGAATGCGACTTTATTCGGAAAGCCGGCAGATGGAGAAGATGGCAGACTGGTGTCTCCGAAAAACCATCGTCTCTAGGTCCGGATGCCAGTTTCTTTTATAGAATCAGAGATGGAGAGGAGGTGAGGAAGTAAAGTAAAAGGGCCATCAGTCTTGCAAAACATCTCCTGGAAAGACCAGCCTCGGTGAGGGGATGAATTAGTTCCTTTTTTCTTGCAGCCATTCACAGGTGGGCAGGGTTCCCTGCAGCAGGCCATTATGTACGATTATAATAACAAAAGCAATGAAAAGCAAAGGTTAAAGTCAGAGAAACAGATCCAACGTGGAGTCCGATTTAGCACTTCCCTGTTGCAACATGAATATAATTATAGAATTATTCTGTTGAGTGTTTACTCTGTACAAGGTAACCTGCCCGCTATTACAAGGAATAAAACATTAAAAAACAAAAAAACAAAACATAAGGGATAAATTCTGCCTCCAAGCAGTTCACAGTAACGGGAGAGGTGAAAACACAAGTATTGTTAGACCCAAACGGTCTACGAAGGATTCCAACTCGCCCAAGAACCGCCAAGAGTCGAGAGCCGCTGCAACACGCAAGAGGTTTATTAGGAGAATTCATTTAGGGAAGATAAACAAAACAGTGCGAGCTGGCAAAAGCAGATTCAGGACTTGGGGAAGAGACTGAAGTGAGAAAGCTAGATTTTGGAGTCATCCACATGGAGGTGATCAAGTTTTTGGAGTAGGTAATATCAGCGAAGGGTCAGCTGAAGGGAGAAGTGGTGACAGCAGAAGATGAAGGTCTGGGGATTGTTTTCTTTAATCCCTTCTTCTAGTAGAAAGAAGAGCTGTCAGATGAGCCATAAAGAGAGTCTGGAGAACAGGAAAGGAGCGACCACCCTGTTTTGCCAAAAGTTTTACCTTCGTTCTAGGTTCAAAGGATTCGTTAACAAAAAGACACCACTTGTCACACAAATAGACAATTTCAACTTAACTTTAATAGAAAATCATTAAAAAGAAAGAAATAGAAATGAAAAGGGAAAGAAAAGTAAAAGCACGTACATCACCAAATTGGACCGACACCTATATCCAGACTGGAACAGCGCTGGGAACTCCCTCAAACAGCAATCTGGAGTCCCAAGTGGGAAAGGTCCCGGGCAGTAGGTCCACTCTGCGGGTGAGACTTCAAATTGCAGTTTAGGGGAGTCCCGCTTATAATACCAGGCTGCAAACTGATATCATCAGTTTGTGTGCAAATATGCATCTCTGGGTTTCTTCAGCAATGCTCTTTATCTCATTTTGTGTATCATAAGAATTTCTAGAACCACCCCCCTCCCACCGGAACTGGCCAGGTCCCCAGGCTCAAGAAATTCTGTGATCCACACCCTTCTTTATCTTAAGTGCCGCCGGACTTGCTGGTGGCAACTCATAAGCAGACACGTAGTCCAGGCAAGGTCAAGAATCCGAATATCGCCTCTGAAGTCTCAACAAAACATCCTCTAACACACCCTTCCTTGCTCTCATAGGCAGTAATTGCTGGGGTGGAGGGAGAGTAAGGCAAATATACATATATATATATAATATATACGTATATACATAATATATATGTAATAAATCTCCCCACACAAGTCAGAAGAGAAGCCCATTATTACTCCAAGAAGAATGCATCTCTCCTCACTAATTATAAATCTGAAGATCGCACACTTGCACACCTCTGCTTCCCTTTTTTCCACACGCACTAAAAGCATCTGCTTCCTGAAGGGAAAAAAAAAAAAGCCAGCAGAGAAGGAGAAGATGTAAGCCTAAGAAAGGATAATCTATGACAGCAACATGCTCTAAAATACAGAAAGAGAATCAAGAACGTTAAAAGAGTGGGGGTTTTTTTAGGAAAGGAGGCACTATGTCTTTCTTTTTTCCTCAGACAGTGAAAAATATGTCAATTCTAGTGAACATCTGTTCAGTGCCTATGACCGTGCTGCACGCCTTGTACGCTGGAATTAGAGATGCGTATGGGAAAAGGTGCGCTACAGGGAACCCAGACTTTCGTGGGAGGAGCAGCCCAGTCAATTAAGCAAATAAAAACAATCACTTTACAAAATTCTGCTGCGCCTGCGCCATGAGCTCAGCACTAAGGGAACAGAGGACATGGATCCTGCCTGCAGGAAAGGGGACACGTCTGGAACAACGGACATTTGCTTGTAACTGGAATAAAAAGTAAGAGTTTGCCAGATAATTAAGTTATGGAAGGTAAATTCAGGCTGAGAGAACGTGAGCAAAGTCACAGAGAAGTGAAACAAAAAAGAAAGGAAAGGGCCTGGGATACTGATAAAGGACAAACGGACGAGTTAGGGTCCTGGGACCCCATGTCCTCAGTGGAGGGAGGTCTAGACTGGAGAGGGCTTGGGAAGGGGGGTGAGGATGTGAGACCACTGAGGACTGAACTTTGAAGAGGGTTCACAAGAAATACACAAGGGGTGTGATCTGCGCTCTGAGTTTAGGCTCGTGAATTTCCAGTGAGCTGGGAAGCGTGCTCATGTGAATTTCTCTCAGCCACAGCAGATAAGAATGAAAATCTGCCTCTCCTGACTCCTAGTGAATGTTTTTCCCCCAAAACACAGTACTGCCTAGTGAGCTGTCCTGGCAGGAGAGGCCAGACTCTTGTTTTGCTGGGTGATGGTACAGGATGTAGATAGAGATGGTGTGAACAGGCACCTGACTTGTGAATCCTCAGAACTGATCCGGGAAAAGCTGCCCTCTTCAGGCCCTCATTAGAATCAAATGACCACTGAGACATTAAAAATAATGAAACCAGGGGACTTTGAACAATATGTCTTGCTGGATTAAAATTCAGTTACTTTTACAAAACAAAGTTACTTTATTATCCAAAATCACAGAAGCACAGAGCTATGCGAGCTCAAATAAACAGTCACTAACCCTGAATCCAAAAATTCAAGAACCAGCTAGGGCACACGCGTGCACGCACACACACACACACGCACACACGTGCATGAGCATACAGACACATACTCACCTTGGCCCTTAGCTAATAGGCACTTTTAATCTATATTTTACTATAGAAAATAGTACAACATATGCAAAAGTAAGGACAGTAAAATGAACATTCTTGTACCTACTATCTTGCTTCTATAATTACAACCTCATGGCCAGTCTAAGCTGATGAACTTTTAAATTCTTTTACATTTTAAGAGGACACTATAAGGACTTAAAGAGTTGTAAAAAAAAAAAAAAAGTGATGAAAGTATGCAAGAGAATGGAAGTTATTTCATGCCTACCAATGGTACACATTAGCTTCCCTGGGCTGCAAAACATAAAACAAAAAGTTGCAAAAGCCTCTTTTAAATATACATAGAATGAACCATAAAGAGAACACAGAACAACTGGATTCCACCCTCACAAAAGACCAATAAAATTATAAGAGCTTAAAATCTCCCGAGAGAGTTTACATAAGCCCTGAATAATTTTTGATGACAGTATAATTTAACACTGGAATGGGATTCTATAGGAAGCTGTTAATTTCCATCTGCGATGATCATTAAAAATATCATCAACACCCATGTATCTGTGGGGCGTGGAGCCGTCAAGTAAGTATCTTTCTATATTATTGACTTATTTGTGTACTAAGTCAAATCATACTGTGTGGAACTCAAGTAGTTATACTAAATTCTAAGTGATTTAATCAATTTTCAAATGCTGAAGTGTGTTACTATTTCGAATTTGGTGTAAGTGTAGTTAATTTGCTAAGGATTTGCACACAATGCGGTGTTGTGTTTTTAGGGGGAAAAACCCAGCAATCAATAATCTCATCAATCTTTGTTAATGTAATCATCTTCCAAAACATACAATTTAATCAGTTCCAATTATTAAAACAGCTCTGGGCCCCAGTGATACCCCTTAATTCTGTACAAGGAAGGGCAAACCAGCCAGGGCTTTTCACCTAACTCTCCACGTGGTCCTTCCAGCTCAGGGAAAAGTAACTGAGTTGTTAACTGGCTCAAGAATCATCTGATTTGTATCACTTTCCTCTCCTTTATGCAACTTTCTTTGATCTGCAACCACTCTCAGATTAGCAAATACTACTTTACACAGATTCTCATGATATACAAATATACATCCTGCTAAATCTACTCTTAGCACTTCTAATTATCATTCAATCACTTGAAAATGTTTTCCTTCTTTCCTTCTCTTTAGACATATTGTGAGTTTTTAAAAAATTATTTCAACTATGGCTAATAAATGTTAGTGTGGTGGTAGGTCTGTACCTGCATCAGGAATTTTGAAAACAATTATATATATAGTAAGGAACAAATACCACCCCTGACATGTTAAAATTCCACTGAAGCTCCCTTTAAAGTTACTATCCTTACCATCCTTTGATAATTTATCTGCTTTTCCTCAAATGCCAGCATGTGAGAAAAATCTCTTAATTTGTATGTTTATCCAACTCTGGTGTTGACTAAGACCTAGGCACTGCTAGGCTAGGAGTAAACAGTGTTAAGCAAAACCAGATGTGGCCCCTGATTTAATTCAGCCTGAGACACTAATTAAATATTCTCATCTTGGTCCTAACCTTTAAAGCAATGAGAATCCAACGAAGAGTGTTATCTGTGAATGAGTCCGAGTGTGTGTGTACGTGTGTGTACGTGTGTGTGTGTGGTGTGCACGTGTAGAGAAGTGTCACATTCATGTTTGCATTGCCAAAAGATCATACTGGTTTCAAGGTGGTAAAATCTTAAAAATAATTTGTACTTTTTTGGTTTATCACCAGCGCTAGAAAATATGTTCTTTATTGTGAATATAAAGTTTTTATCTACGTATGCACAAATTTGGTTTATCTGAGCTAGTCTAGAAATCTAACCAAAGCTTTGAGCAGTCTGCAAAGACACAGTGCCATCCAAGTACCAAATATCTTGTAAAAAGACTAGAAAAATAACCAGTCATATATATGCACCTGCTATTTCTTTCTGGCTTATTATGCCCAAACTAACGTTTTCTATGAACAATTACTTAATTATCTACTTAAAATAGATAATCTGAAGTAAATCTGATGACTGTTCAGTCAGATATTTTAAAAATAATGAGCACTTAATGTTCTTGTTTATCTTAAAACATAATTGCATTTATTCGAATACAGTGAAATGAAAATAAGTGGATAGTTTTTAATTAAACGTCATGACCTCATTACAGGGATACCTGCATCCCAGTTTGCCCAGAACTGGGGAGTTTCCAGAGTCATGGGATGTTCAGTGCTAAAACTGGGGCACTCCAGACAAACTGGGACTTCAGTCAATAAACACTGAGGTACATAACAAGTAAGCGTCAACTGCCCTCAGTGTTTAAGTACGACTGTGATTTTCCCTGTTTTGTCTGTTTATTTAATTCTGAGCTTCCCAAGTAAGAGTGAAAAATTAACACTAAATCGTGACCTGGGAGACCCCAGGACTCATTCTTTGAGGCTGTAATTTGTTCAAGCTTCAGTTTGGTCCAAGGTTTTGGCCTGATTGTCTGAGTTACTCATTTTCTTTTCTGCTGTTCACTAATAGTCTCTGAAACAACAGGAGGACTTGAAAATACTACATGTTCATTCTCATCAAACAAGTTTTAACAGAATGCAGGTGATACATCTATTGCTTAACGGGCCAGACGAATTTTCCATCTGGTCTGTCTTCATGACAGAGGAGTTGTTGGCGTGCAAATTTCTTACCACGGAACAAGCTAAGAAGATCCGACTTTCCTATCTTCTCGTACCAATTGGAAACAATAATTAAATGGAAAGTGTTACTGATACACTTGGCTCTTAGAATCCACAATGGTCACCATGAAATGAAAAGAGAAGTAATAACAGGAACGCACTGAAACAAGACAGGAGAGAAAAGACAATGAATGTATACATATATATCCCCGTATCCCCTCCCTCTTGCTGGTTCACTTTGTTATACAGCAGGAACTAACACAACATTGTAAAGCAATTATACTCCAATAGAGATGCGAAAAAGTAAAATAAAATAAAATTGTAAGACTAAAAAACAATGGATAATTAATGTATTTTCTAATCAATATAGTAAGAATGAGAAACTAAAAATTTCCAGTTTGATTCAAAATAAAGTTTGAACTACATGTAGGCAGGGGAAACCATGCAATTAGGGGGTGAGAGTGGTTGCGTATATTTGATGTTTTTAACAAATTTTTTATAGAGTAAGTTCATGGCTTTATAAAGAAACAGAGAGTCATAACAGGCTGAGACAACATCCAATAAAAACTACTTGGACTGGAGCCACTAAATCTTTTCTTTTTTTTAAGC
Organism: Neophocaena asiaeorientalis asiaeorientalis; assembly: GCF_003031525.2. Taxonomy (NCBI): domain Eukaryota; kingdom Metazoa; phylum Chordata; class Mammalia; order Artiodactyla; family Phocoenidae; genus Neophocaena; species Neophocaena asiaeorientalis. The sequence continues at coordinate 3,658,377 of NW_020173697.1, forward strand.
TGCATTTGGAATGAATTCCAGTTTTATACAGATTCACTGAATATAATCAAAACAAAGAGTAAATTATCGACTGCGTTTTCTAGTAACCATGAACGTTCAAATGGGAGCACCCTTTTTTTCCTTTCCTTTTTCCTTTTTTAGAATGAAAATTAATCAGAACAAACCAGGCGCTCTCAGTGTAAGGACCTCGCTCTCAGCCTTGGAACTGATCCAGGAGAGTCCCGGACAGTGATGCCAGGGGCACAAGGTAGATGGTCTCCTGAACGTCACTTTGTATATATTATTTGAAAAATGAATGTGGTGTCTACATTTGTCACATTTAAATGCCAGATTGGTGTTATCATATGTGACTGAACTTTTCAAGGAAGCAGAGTGATACTGAGGGATGTAGAAAGCTGCACATACACGCCTAGGGAACTTAATTATAAATAATGCAATCTGTGTATGTAAATACCACAGAAACATGTGTTAAATTAAATCACTGGCAACTTAAAAGTTTGTGCTTCTTCAACACCGTCCCACTGGAGTACTTCATGGAAATATAAGTTAAATGAGGAAATAGTGTTAGTCATAATGCCCTTCAGAGACTTAAAAACTGTAAAAATGCTTTATGTCACTCTAAACAAGGACACGTCAGCATGCAAGGCTTACGTTTTGCCACGATTTACAATTTTGAAGCTTATCCTTCATATATCAAAAGACAATTCTATCAGCTCAATTCAATGTGTAATTAAGTTCTTTGAAAAACATGCTCTAGGATGGGCACAATTTGCTCAGTACTCAGGAAGCAAAAATCTAAATAAAATGTAGGGGTATTTTTGAGAATAAATCCGAAAATGCATAAAAAATCAATCAAACACAACTAATGAGCTACTCTTAAAGGTTATTCTTCCACTTAATTACAAAATCGTAATCCTAGTTATGTGAATGCTAAGAAGCATGGATATCACTGGAAGAAAAAAAATGTGGTATTCAACATGTCAATAACGGGGTTTTGGAAAAAATGAAGATTGTCTGAAAAATATTCACTTGTTATTATGTAAGCAAAACAATTTAATTATTAAGCAGTAGCAGGTGAAAACATAAGGAAAGCCACATCTAAAACACAGTTTGTATATGACCTTTAAAAAATGAAAGTTTGGAGGCACCTTATCCTCAAAAAGATGAAAATGTGGAGGGCACACAGTCAAGAAGTTGTGATATTCAAAACCATGGCTTCTATTTATTTATACTGTGTCAAATGGTATGTTCACATTAATTTTAGTAGAAAAATACATGCAATGACGGTTTAGTTAATACAGATGTCATTTTAATATAACTTCATAAGTTATGAAGCAACGCTGATTGATATGAGAACTTTCTGTGCCCCTCTGTTATTCCACCCTGTGGAAGAAGCCTAGCACCTTGACCAATATCGATTAACTGCCACCATCTCCTCCCATGTATATTTAGGGATGCATTTAACATAGGTCATCAGTCAGTTTTATTCCCTCCAAGACAGACTATCTTCAGGAAGAATCCTTAGGGATCATCTGGTAACCTCCTCCTTTTTCAGGTGAGGGAGAAACACACACACACACACACACACACAAACACACACACGCCCCAAGACACAGTGTGTAAAATTGGTGTTAATTCTTTAAACATTCGGAAAATTTCTTCAGTGATGCCATCTGGGCCTCTATATTTCCTTTTCAGGAATTTTTAAGTTACAACATCAGTCTTCTTAATAGTTATGATGCTATACAAATTATCAGTTTTATACTGAGTGAGCGGTAGTAGTTAGGTTTTTCAAGGAATTGGATTATTTATAAAACTTGTCAGATTTGTGTGTGTAAATTGGTTTGTAGTATTCCCTTATTATCCTTTTAATGTCTGATGGGTCCATAGTGATATCCAGTTTCTTTCCTGATATGGATGATTTGTATCTTCTTTTCCTTTGTCAGTCTTAACCAGAACTTTATCAATTTTTTTTTAATCTCTGAGAATCAGTTCTTTGTTTTATTGATTTTCCTTATTATTTTTGTTTTGTTTTCAATTTTATTGGCTTATGCTATTATCTTTATTAGTTTTTCCTTGGTTTGGGTTTATTTTGCTGTGCTTTTTCTACATTCTTGAGGTGGGAGCTTCAATTACTGATTTAAAACTTCCTTTTTTGATGCATGGAGTGTTATAAATTTCCTGCTCAGCACTATTTTTAACTGTGTCCCACAAATTTTGATGTGTTGTATTTTTATTTTCATTACCTTGACACTTCCTCTTTCACCCATGGATTATTTAGGAGTTGTTTGATTTCTAAGTGTTTGGAGAATTTCCTGTTATTGATTTCCTGTTCAATTTTGTTGCGGTTGGAGAACACAATCTGTATCTATCAAATTTTTTATACTTGATGAGTTTTGTTTTATGGCCCAGGATATGGTAAATCGTGGTATACGTTCTGTGGGACCTGAAAATGATGTGTTTTGCTGTTGTTGGATGGAGTGTCCTACAAATGTTTATTTGATTCTTTTAATTGATAATGAGTTCTTTCATATCCTCACTGATTTTCTGCTTAATTGTTCTAACAATTGTTGAGGAAAGAGTATTAAAGTCTCAACTATAATTATGGATTTGTCTAATTCTCCTTTCAGTTTCATCAGTTTTTGCTCACATATTTTGTAGCTCTGTTGTTTGGTGGAAACATATTAAGGATTGCTATGTTTTCTTGGTAGAATAACTCTTTTATCATCATATAATATCTATCTCTCATGAGTCTTTGCTCTGAAGTCTATTTTATCTAATATTGCCACTTCTGCTTTTTTTGATTAATGATTACATATCTTTTCCCACCACTTTACTGTTAACCAGCCTATAGCATTATAACTGAAGTCAGTTTCTTGCAGACAGCATACAGTTGGGTCATGCTTTTCAATCCGCTTTGCTAATCTCTGTCTTTAATTGGTGCATTTAGACCATTTACACTAAATGTAATAATAGATATGTTAGGGCTTAAGTCTGCCATTTTTTATTTGTTTGTTTAATGTTTGTTCTCCGATTTTTATTTCTGTTTTCTTTCTCCTGCCTTACTGTTGGTTACTTGAACATTTTTAGAACTCCATTTTCATTTATATGTAGTATTTTTATTGCATGTCTTTGTATAGCTTTTTTGGTGGTTGCTCTACGTGTTGCACTGTATATACATAACCTGTCACAGTCTACTGATGTTATCATTTTACCAGTCTAAGTAAAGTGTAGGAAATTTACCTTCCTTCATGTTCTTTTACACCTCCCCCGTTTATAAAATCATTGTATGAAGTATTTTTTCTAAAACAAATTTAGAACGACATCAGACAGGGATACAATTTTTGCTTCAATCACCAAGCATAACTGTGAAAACTTGAGGAGAAGGAAAGTTGTTGTATTTACCCATATTTTTGCTTACTGTGTCCTTCCTTCTTCCCTAAGGTTCAAAGGTTCCTTCTTTAACCATTTCCTTCTGGTTTAGAAAACCCCTTTAGTCATTATTCTAAAGTAGTTCTGCTGACTGCAAATTCTCTTCATTTTTCTTCACCTGATGCCTTGATTTCCCTCTTCATTCCTGAAAGATATTTTCACTGGATGAATAGGTGAGTCACTGCTTTCATGATTTTTTTCTTCTTCTTTTTCAGAAGTTTTACTATGATGTATCTTGGTGTGCGTTTCACTGGGTTTATGCTATTTGGAGTTCACTCAGCTTTTTGAAACTGCAGGTGTATATCTTGTGCCAAATTTGGGAATTTTTTAGCCATTACTTATTCAAGTGCTTTTTAAGTTCTACCATCTTTTGTTTCTCCTTCTGGAACTTCAATGACAAAAATGTGAGACCTTTTGTTATAGGTTGACAGGTGCCTGAGGCTCTATCCAATACATTTTTCAGTCTTTCTCTCTACTGTTCAGATTGGGTAATTTCTATTGTTCTCGCTTCCTGAGTAATTTCTATCATTCTAGCTTCCAGCTCCATGATTCTTCCATCTGTCCCCTTCATTATGCTATTCAGCCCATCTGTGAAGTTTTTTAAAATTATGTTAATGTATTTTTCAGTTCTAAATGGTCCATTTGGTTCTTCTTTATGTCTTCTATTCCTTTTCTGAGACTTTCTATTTCTTTGCTGTGATTTTCCACTTTTTAATTTATTTCAAATGTGTTCACAATTGCTCCTTGAAGCATTTTTTATATGAGAACTGATTTAAAATTGTTGTCAAATAACTCTAACATCTCTGTCTGCTTGGTGCAAGCATCTATTGATTATCTTTTTTGTTGTTGTTCTGTTTGAGATCTTCCTGGTCCTCAGAATGAGTGATTAAAACCTTGACACTTTGAATACTATGTTATGGACATTTTGGGTACCATACTTGTATTTTAGCTGGCTTTCTTTGACTCCATCCTGGCAGGTGAAGGAGGATGCCACCATATCACTGCGTGAAGTGGGCAGAAGTCTAGATTCCCTCCAATGATGACCATGGTAAGGGGCTCCTCATCACTGCTACGCAGGAGTAGGAATTTTGATCACCTGAAAGGCCTCCACTGATAACTTTCTGGCTGGGAGGGGCAGGAATGTCTTGTTACTTCCCTACACAGCCTGTACTGACACCTAGGAGAGCAGAAAGTTACCTAGTGACCAGCGGGCAGTGGTGAAAATTCTGACTTTTCACCACACCTCTTAGGAAACCACTTCTCAAAAGGGCTACCTCATTACTGCCTGGTGGGGGTGGAAGCCTTTACTGATGCTATTGGGGATAGGGTACTATTACTGCTCTGTGAGAAAGAAAGGCCCTGCTCCCTCCTAAGCCTTCTCTGACCACTCCAGGGGGCAGTGGGCACAGTCAGCGAGGATGGCAGTCTAGGCTACCCACTCAACATTTAATGGAGCAAGTGGGGATAGGGCCACAGTTTCTCTGTGTTGTTTGTCTAGAGTACAGTGGTTATTGTCTAAAATCTTTCTCTTGCAAGAATGCCCCTTTTACTGGTGCTTTGCCAGAAGGGACAAAGCTTATGTTGGGGCTTTTTCTGGATTTCCAGCTCCAACTTTAGGTTATATGAGACAAAAAGAAAACCCTGGGGAACTAACCACCATGTCATTTCTTAGGACCCGAGACCCATAGCTGGTTTGTTTCCTTCTCTCCACCATTCGGTTTTCTTTCTTTCTTTTTTTTTTTTTTTTTTTTTTTTTTTTTGCGGTACGCGGGCCTCTCACTGTTGTGGCTTCTCCCGTTGCGGAGCACAGGCTCCGGACGCACAGGCTCAGCGGCCATGGCTCACGGGCATGGGATCCTCCCGGACCGGGGTACGAACCCGCGTCCCCTGCATCGGCAGGCAGACTCTCAACCACTGCGCCACCAGGGAAGCCCTCTGTTTTCTTATGTTACTTTTATTTATATATCATCCAGAATATTTAGTTGCATTTAGCAGGAGGAATTGAGAAAAGTATATTCAATACATCTACTCCGTTCTTTCCAGAAGTGGAGGTCTTCTCTTTGCTACCTTTAAACATATGAATTTTACTATTTTTCCTGTGTTTAAACAGAGTGATGATACTTTTTAATAAGAATGAGGAATCATCACATACTGTTCTGGAATTTTAAATATTGAATCCTTATCATCACTTCATTCAGTTAATGAAAGTAAATACTTATCTTTTTTGTTGTTGTTCAGTTTGAGATGTTGCATTTGTACTGGACTCTCTTTTGCCAAGTTTATCTCATCTGTTTTTGGCTGGCTTGCAGGACAGTGATTTAAGCAGCTTGTTGGCTAGGTTTTACTGACTCCTGGCTTAATTCATTTTCATATAGATGCTCTCCAATTATGTTTAAAAGGGATCAAGGATGTTTTCTAACTAAGAAATAGGTTAGATGCAAATTTCATCTCATGTTCTATGGTTTAGCAGTCTAAAACAATTTTAGGAAGTAAGTGCTGTAGTCAGTTATTCCTTCTGCATTCCCTTTTCCTATCCTGAGGCCCTTTGCAAAAACGATACACAAATTTTTCTATATTTTCTAAAACCTTCAAGTGGTTGTTAAACTATATGTTATACACTAGCTTTCTTTTCAGAAAATGGGAAACCCTTTCTGCCCTCTTTCTTCTGCAGGAGAAAAGACAGACAAATTCAAAATTGAAGTCATAAATGCTATGAAAAATCCATCTCAAAAAATTACTCAGAGGTCACAAAACTTTTGTGGCATAAATGGCAATATAAAGAGTAAAATTTAACAGATCTGAGACACAGAGAAACGTTTCTTCAAAGGGAGCTCAAAAATATCGTAGGAAATAGCCCAGATTTAATTGGCAAGTGCTTAAGGGCTGCTCTTTGAGATACTCTTTCCTTCAGATCTGACAAAAAGTAAGCATTTGTAAGACACCCCTTTGAAAAATAAGGTGTCAGGGTTAGGTAGTAAAACTATTAAGTGGCTTCCCTTTGTCATGCCCCGCTAGCTCATAAAGGAGTGAACTTAGAAAGCAGGTGACCTGGCAAAATATCCCTAAAAGTGGGATCAGGATATAGCAAGGAAGTATAGACCCCCAGCCCTCAGACAAAGGAGGAAAAGAGCAGTAATTGAAGAGAACAAGAGCTTCAGAGAGCTGACTTGAGTGGAAATGGTTTTTAGAGTGAGTTTGTGCTAAAAGAAAAAAAAAAGGCATGCTAAGGTGGCTTTTTGGTTTATTTCCACTTTTTTTAAAAAAAGATGAAAAGACGCCATATATAATAGTCATTGGCAGGGTTCCTGAAAAGGGGAGTACTTAGTTAGAAAACATCCTTTGATCCCTTTTAAACATAACTGCAGAGCATCTATATGAAAATGAATTAAGCCAGGAGGCAATAAAACCTAGCCAACAAGCTGCTCAAATCACTGTCCTGCAAGCCAGCCAAAAACAGATGAGATAAACTTTGCAAAAGAGAGTCCAGTACAAATGCAAGATTACTTTAAGGCAGCGTTCAAATCTAGTCCATTAGAAACGAAAACTGAGTAACAGAGACCCGATATGTAAGGACATGAAAACTATTTAACGATGTTAAATTAGTCTGACAAAACAGAAAGAAGAAAAGTAGCAATAACTTCTCCTCGATGAAAAAAAACACATGTTCCATTAACAAAAAGAAAACAGGAATGGGTCCATTGTGCTATACCCCACCTAGTTGGAATTCTAAGAATAGAAGTAGAGAAGAGATCCAGAGACCTGAAACAATATTTAGACTCACAGGTGTTCTGTGCACCATCACGGTCAGTTGGAAGACAGGTGATCCTGATTAACTACTTTTGGTAAAAAGTTTCCATAAAAAGGCTCTACCACAATTGTTCACATTTAAGCAGTGTAACTATTTAAGAATCTGAGGACTGGAGATTCAGTGGGAATTAAATGGAGTTTAAGAAGAGTACATGGTACCAGTTCTTATCTCCTTCTGGGGATGGAAAAAAGCTGCATGAATAAAGTGCAATAAACGATAAACTGACTTTGTTCTTTGAGCCTTGAGTTGGATATACTTGTGGAGAATGCACTTGGCACGAACTCAGGAGAGGAGGAGGGGCCGTGTGAGCAGAGGAGGGTGTGCGGCTTCTCAGAGGCAATCCGCCTTCAGCAGGGAAATGTTTCTGAGCTGACATGTCTTGGGGTAAATTCAGTATTGGTTTCAGGCTCTCTTTGCACCTGTTGAGCAGCTGGGATGAAGTTGACTGTCATGAGGTGGCTACAGTGTGAGATTTGGAATCATGCAAAACGGAGTTGAAATTCCAGATCTACCAACCATTTGCTGAGTCAATTTAGGATTATTCTTCTCTGAAGAAGCTTCAGTTTTCTAATCTGTAAAAGAGATTATAAAAGCAAACTTGCAAAAACACTGCATTACTATATTCTTGAGGGTTCTCCAGAAAACAGAGCCAATAGGAGATATCTACATCTATATCCATATCCATATCATATCCATCTATTGATGCATCCATCCATTCACCTATCCATTCCATTTCCTTCCTCCCTCCCTTCCTATACACACAATCATCCCTTGGTAACCTTAGGGAGTGGTTCCAGCAGTTGCCAGGGATGCCAAAATCCACAGGTGTTCGAACCCCATAGTTGGTGCTCCACATTTTTGGTTCCACATCCATGGGTTCAACCAACCACAGATCACACAGTGCTGTAGTATTTACTATTGAAAAGAATCCACATACAAGTGGACCCTTGCAGTTCAAACCTGTGTTGTTCAAGGGTCAACCGTGTGTTTACATACATACACATACACACATGCACACACACATACATATAATAGAAATGTTATTGTCTGGAATTGGTTCACACCATTATGGAGACTGAGAAGCCCTGAGATGTACAGTTGGCCAGATGGACACCCAAAAGAGCCAATGGTAACTGCTCTACTCTAAGTCCAAAGACCTGAAAAGCAAATGAGCCAATGGTATACATTCCGTTCAAAGTTCAAGGGCAAGAGAAACCCCATGTTCCAGCTCAGCAGTCAAGCAGTCAGGTTCCTCTTACTCAGCCTTTTTGTTCTATTCAGGTCTTCAGTGGATTGGATGAGGCCCACCCACATCAGGGAGGGCAACCTGCTTCGCTCTGTCTTCCAATTCAAATGTTAACCTCATCCAGAAACACCCTCACAGAAACACCCAGAATAACTTTTGACCAATTATTTGGGTACCCTGTAGCCCAGTCAAGTTGACAAAGGAAATTAACCACCACAATTACCAATGAAACATATCAAAGAACTAAGGATGCAGTAAAATACAGCAGACACTCAACAGATTATTAACTATGGTGTGTAGCTTCCGGCATGGGGCTATCTGAAGTACAGGCTCTCCAACCTTGCTTTCCACTCTGGCTTTTGGACAGTAGAGATCTCACAGAAGTTTAATTATGTTAATTAAGAAGTTTAATTATCTATCTAGATAGATAGAAGGAAAGGGAAATATGATTTAAAAACTCAAAAAGTGAACAGTCTAAGTGAGACTGAACTTTGGGCATTAATCATACCCCAGTCAGGAACAGCAACAAATTCACTGATTAAAACAAAAATGAAGCAACAAAGAACAGGTTTTCTTACATCTGGAAGTATAATACCACAGAACAGACTTCTATGGTCTGGAGGAGAGGGTTTTCTTCTCCTCAACCTTGGAACTGTACTTTTTCTAAAATCAATCTCACTGCATAGTGAATGAAATGCAAAATAAATGAGAAAAATTTTGTTTGATGAATGTCATCTGATGTTCCAGAAGATCATAAAAAAATTTAACAGTGCCACTTAAATTACAAACAGTAGAGTAATGTAAATATTATTCTGGGCTAAAGAAAAATATTTTAATCTACAGATTTAATGAAATTGAGAACCTTTACTTTTTTTGTGTGTGTGTGTATCACATTGATATAAATTACCTGGGGCAGAATGGGCCCTGCCCACAGCCCATATCATCTGCACATGGTACATAATAGCTATTACCCAATTTATACATAGATCTAAGAAAAAGTAAAGGAAGGGTTGAAGACAGGTATCTTCATGAAATAAATAATATTAGCAAACACTTATTTTTTACTATATGCTTATCACTCTTCCAAGTATTTAAAATATTGATATTTTAACCAGTTTTTAATCCTATCCTCCGAGACATAGGTACTATCATTACCCACTAAAAGTGAGCAAACTGAGGCACAAATGGGTGAAAATAACTTTTCCGGCATCACACGGCCAGTAACTAGCAGAGCTGTAATTTGAACTCACACAGGCTCTTCACTCTGATATTCTACCCACTACAAGAGAGTGTACATCTCAGTCCTAACAGAAGACAAATTACCAAGCACCACGTATAATAACAATAGAATAAGCGATTTTTTCTCATTTGTATTAAAGAATGACATCCATCCATATATATGTAACCAATCTGAGACCTGATTATCATAAACTAGTGATCCATGTGTTCTACTGAGTGTACCATTTCCTAGGGACACCTCAACAAAACACCACAAATTTGGTGGCTTGAAATAGCACAATGTTATTCTCTCACAGCCTGGAGGCCAGAAGTCCAAAGTCAAGGGCCTGCTCCCTCTGAAGGCTCCTTCCTGCCTCTTCCAGTTGACAGAGACGCCAGTCCTCCTTGGCTTGTGGCAGCAGAGCCCCGATCTCTGACTCCATCTTCCCAGGGTCTTCTTATCTGCGTGTGTCTGTGTGTCCTTCCCTGTCTCTTACAAGGACCTTCATTGAATTTAGGACCCACTCCAATCCAGTGTAATCCCATTTTTATCTTTATCTTAATTCCACCTGCAAAGACCCTATTTCCAAATAAGATCACACGCAGAGGTTTCAGTACACGTGGATTTGGGGAGATATCATTCAATCCACTACAATGAGTTCAACACATCTAGCCCAAACCGTAAAAGCGCATCAAAATTTTAAAGAACCTGATTGTTTTTACTGAAATTCACTTCGGTACCTGTTGGCCTTCATGGATGAGAAACTCCGAATTAGGAACCACTGGTAGAATCCAGCCCCGGTCGTCGGGCAGACATCAGGGAAGATTCTGGCAGGAGCTGACTCATGATTGTGAGGCGCTGATGCAGCTGAGTAGGAATCAGAGGTAAGGTCGGGTAAGGAGGGGCTACTACACAGGAAGGCAGGCTTAGACTTAGACGTCTTCTATGTCGACAATAGCTCAGCAGAGCTGGGGAATGGATGGGGGGGTCAGGAGGAGGGGCCTAGGGGGGAGGAAGAAGAGGGTGATACGGATACAACAGGGCATAAGCAGGGCCTGGGAGTATGGACCGGGCTTGGGATCAGGCTCCCCTGTACCCAAATGTGGCTCTGAGACACTGCAACGTTAGAAAGGGCTTAAAGGGAGCGTCAGAGAGCGTGGAGGCCTCTCTAGACAAATTTTCCCAAGACCTCAAAACACCCCTGCCAAGGCTGCTGCACCTCCCAGCCCTGCCTCAGGGGTAACACTCTTTCCTTTGACCTTGAGATCAGAGGATGAAGTTTCTAGAGAGGAACTCACATCCTCCTTTTCCTCACTCAAAAGGTGTATTATAAGGTAACATGCCAGGCCCAACTTAGGGCACTAACTGGGGAGGGGTACAGAAAATGCAAAGAGTGTCTGCAATTTGGGGCCTATAATAACTTTTAAAAATGAATTAACGGGGCTTCCCTGGTGGCGCAGTGATTGGGAGTCTGCCTGCCAATGCAGGGGACGCGGGATCGCGCCCTGGTCTGGGAAGATCCCACATGCCGCAGAGCAACTGGGCCCGTGAGCCACAATTACTGAGCCTGCGCGTCTGGAGCCTGTGCTCTGCAACAAGAGAGGCCGCGATAGTGAGAGGCCCGTGCACCGCGATGAAGAGTGGCCCCCACTTGCCACAAATAGAGAAAGCCCTCGCACAGAAACGAAGACCCAACACAACCATAAATTAATTAATTAATTAACAATGTTTTAGTTGAAATAGCTTGAAAGAAAATTCAGTGTCCTTGCAAAGAGAGGCGGCCGAGCAGAAAAGCTGGCCAGGATGGTAAGGATATTTTATGCTTGGATCTCGGGGAGACTAAACAAAACTCCACAAAAATCAATCCTATTGCCTTAGTTTATCTATATATTATTTATTCCCGTTGCCCCCATTCTCCATACGCATTCCTCTCCTCCTCCATAGGTTACCATCCTAAAGTGCTTAATATATGTATTTTTGTTCTTATGTCTTTCTGTAACAGGTATAATTTATTTTACAGGACTATAGATTTAATTTATTTAAATGGTGTTCTCTAGTCACACTTTTTTCATTTAACAAATTGGTTTAGGATCCATTCACGTTGCCAGGGGTCTATCTAGTTGCTTCTCACTGCTGCCGAGTGCTCTGGGGTGGGAACCCACCGGATTGAAGCTGATAGACAACTTGCCCACTGATAGACACCGGGACCACCTTCAACACTGTCACCACAAATGTGCTGTGATGAACATTCATGTGCAAGTTCTTTGATGGTCCTGTAAAATAATTTATTGGGGATATATGTCCAGGAGATGACTTGCTCTATCTTGGAGGACATCGTCAATCAATTTGATGAAGTTGTGCCAGATTTCTCTCCAGAATGGGGGGAGCTTTCTCCATTCCCATTAGTAATGGATAAAAGCCTTACATCAGCACATCCTCTCCATCATCGAGGCTGTCTAATGGGATGTCGCCTGATACGTTATAGCCATATACATACATAGTCTGTATTTCTCTGATTACTAATGAATTTTTAAGGTTTCTCTTCTGAAGATTGCTTGGTCATGTCATCTGCCCACTTCTCCACTGAGGTTCCTGTTTGCTGTTTGGTGAAGTTTGGAAGAACACAAAGCAACTTTGGAGCAAAGAGATGAAAAGAGAGACGGGATAAAGACAGGGTGTGACTAAGGATGTCAGAGCTTGCATGGCATACAAAATCTTCAGGGGCAAGAATACTTCACAGATGAACATAGCACCTCTCTGCATGGGGAGAATGGCCTTAAATAACTTAAAATCAAATCTTCTTTAGAGTTGTATAGCGATTCTGGAAGAAGGACTCTTTAAAGGAAAGAAAGAAGTAAATAAAGCACAGTTGAGATGAAATGAGGTTGAGAGAAAAAAAAACAAACTGTGAGGTACATTAGCCCAGAACTGACTCCCCAGCAAAGTTCAGGAAATCTCTATCACTTGCATCAGTTAAAGGTGACAGCCTCTTCTGGAAGAAACACTGAGAAATAAAGCATAACTGATGGTCCTTCATTACTGTGGGAATGGATTAGATGCTGCAATGATCCCTCCTGCTTTTCTGCCCTGATTTAACGTGGCATGCATGATCACAGAGTGAAAAGCCCTTCTCACCTGTCCACAGACATCTTTTAAATACTCATGGAGAGAAGCTAGTTTGCCTGCCATATCCAGTTATTTTTAAAACTCTTTTTTAAAGCTGCCAGTTATTGGTAATTAAGAGAGGTTATATAGTGCCCACTGACTCAAAGTGAAAGCAGCTCTTTTGCCCCCTTCCCGTTCACCCGTTTCTATTCCGCTCTAAACCCGAAAGAATCTAATTAACCTATTGATTCTTTCCCTAGATAAAAAGAAGAATGAAGAAAAGTAGTTAAAGAATGACTAGCTCTCTACCCCGCAACAGCTCCCTTAGCAATCCTGCAGGCAGATCACACAGGCAAGATGCCATCTGAAGAGAGAGTCGGCCAGTCTGCACGCAATGGAGATGCAGAACCCAACCTCCTGCCTTGATGATTCACTGAGATTCTCTCCCCTTTTCCCCTGTAAAAACTGTCATGGCTGAGCGGAATCTTCAGAGCTGGTCTCAGGACACGAGTCCACCTTCTCCCCAGATTGCCGGCTTTTCTGATTAAAGCACCTTTCCCCTCTCCTGACACTTGCCTCTCCAATGACTGGCTTTTGAGCAGCGAGCAGCTGAACCTGAGTTCGGTAACAAAAGCAGGGAAGATGGGAGAAAATACCTATTTAGGAAGTGCAGCTCTGCTTACTATATCCACAGACCTGACAACTGGGACACCAGGAGTCCAAGGGCTTCCCATCCCAGGGGCAACACTTAAAATGACTCACTCCTGGTAATGGCTCTTCTCAGTGAGGTGCACAGCACTTGGAGTGCTGAGTCATTCTTCTTAAGTTGAACAGACAGATTATGAATGACAGTTGGAAAGGACATCTGAGGCGGAGTCAGTTCTTTATCAGCTTATAATTTACTTTTATGAACCCGGTTGATGAGGGTTAATTTCCTCCTTTCAGAGTCTTATCTAGAGAAACGACTAAGTCACGTTGGTCTTTGATTACTGTTTTCTGTTCTCACCGATAAAAACATATTCTACCATTTCACACTTATATGGAAAATACATCATGCTCTCTTGTTTCTGAAATTGAACATAAGTATACTGAAATCTTACTCACAAGCCAGTTTGTGTCTTAAACTCCATGAAATACGGTATCAATCAAGATCTATTATCTTTTAAAGAAAAGCAGTAGGTTCCCAGAGATTAAAATATGCTATCCTAATAGCTTGATTTTTCTTGTATTCACACAGTGCTCTTTGAATGTGTATGAAAATCAGATTACTAAGCATGGAAATAAAACACCTCCCTGAATTCATAGGATATTTTCGGCCTTGTGGTTGAAGACAAAGAAGACGTCACTACGGCTAACTTTGGCCATTAATTAAACTACATGTTACATACGTTCCAGGCCCCTATCCACTGAATAACAGTTATATTTGCATAGAGGTTTACAGGTTTCATACATATCACCTTATCTTAACGTGACTGATCTGGAGAGTTAGAGAGGTCCACTCCCACTTTCAATTTTATCATCTGCAAAATGAGGTTGATTACAGGATGGCATCTACCCCGGAGGTCCGTGAACCTTTAAAGGGATAATCTATCTGTAGCAGTCTGCACTGTGTCCACGTGTCCAGATACATCAAGTACTCAGTAAATGTCACTGAGGTTACTAGGAGCACTAAGAAAGCTTCCAGGAATCCTCTGACTTGACCAGTACATACAATCAGTTGATTCTCCCATCTTCTGTCTTCATGCCCATAATAAGCTGGTCTTCCCCCTGAACCCAGTATAAATGTTACGGGCAATCAGTAGAATCACATTCTCAATTTTTGGATCCTCTCTAGCCTCATTATACCCACAATTCTTGCTAAATACAACTTTCTGCCTACTCCTTGAATGCTTGCCCTCGTGTAACTGAATGTGGATACACACACACACACACACACACACAATCACAAGCATTCTGGTTTGCCTGATCTTAAATGTATACCCACAAGTCAACCTCAAGTGGGCCCTTCAAAGGACCCAGCCATCCTTGTACATTTCCTGAGTCACTCTGCGCTCCGTACAACTGAACAATGTTATTCCCTCCTCCATGAAAATCTCAATACAGCCTCCACATCCACACTCCTCTTCAGATCTTTGCTCAACGGTCACCTTCCTGATGATGATTTTCTGATGCATTTGGAATTGTGATCCCACCCAAGCCCCAGAATCCAGCCTCCCGACCTTGCTCGATATTTCCCCCAGCATTCCCGCCATCTAACTTGCCACATAATGTGCTTATTTTGTAGGCATGTTGTCTTCTCTAATAAAATGTGAGCCCCACAAGGACAGAAATGTTGCAAACAAAATCCGTTCTGTTTACACATATATCTCTATAGCCTAGAACATTGCCAGGCTCGTAATAGATCCTTTCAGTACAGATTTGTTCAATGAATGAATCAATAGAAAGGATGCTTTCTTATAAAATGGACAAGGAATTAGAAAATCAAGTTTCTTCAGTAATTCAGAAACGTTGGGCTGAAGGTTGAATGATAATGCATTTTTTCCCATTTGGGAAAAGGCTTTTGGGTAATAATGACCAGACAGAGAGATTCTGAAATTAATATGAGAGATTTTGGAATCATTCGACGTTTTAGGTGGACATACCTTAGAAACACACTGCGACTTGACTAGGCACACCGTTACTGCTCCACTCCTGAGAGTGGAGCCTGGAGACAGAAGGGGCATGAACTTTCCCAGGAGGCTGGATTCTCAAGAGCTGGGGCAGAGGCAGTGAAAGCAAATGCAGGAGGTCTGAGCCTGATCTCCCCAATTTGCCCTCAGAGAACATAGCAGTAGCCACTCAGAGATGACCATGGGCATTGTCATGGCGGCTGAATCATGCGAAATGGACAGAGTATTGGATCAAAAGCACCAGAAGGCCTTGAATTTCACTCAACTGTGTGAAAAACACTAATTACTTGGGGCTTAAGGGTTTTGGGGGGGTTATGTTGTTTTTTGCTTATAAAATAAAAGCATTTGTGAATTTAGGTACATTTGTTCTCAATTTCTTTCAACACTTCCTACATTCTCATTTTGGAAATAAGAGTTTTCAATCTCAAGTCTCTGTTTTCTTGCTCAAAGACTTTTATCGAGATAAATTATATGACCAACAGAGAAACTAAAACTTCTTGGATTCTATGTTTTCCTATAAACTCCAAAACGCTACCTAGAAGACCTGAATTGCGCCCATTTTACAAAAGTTAACACCTGTTTCACAAGTGCTGTACAGGACATTTAAGCTAGTTCATCTGTGAATTAATCTTTAATATATACTTTTATGGAAAAGATGAGACGGGGAAAAGTCTAATAGCTTCTTCCAATGAGAAGAATATCGCATAGGTGGATAAAGTAGAAACAAAAACTTTAGCCATCAATCAGGGTTTTTAGTAAAAGAACTAAAGACAGAACCCAATCTGTCGATTTGATACACAAGAGAAATTCGCTATGTGAATCCACGTGGCTCATGACTCCAGGGCGCTAGGCTCCAGTGCTTGGGGCCGTGTTGATGAGCAGCCTCTCTGTGGGCCTGCCCTGCAGAACCCTGACCTGTCCCCACTGCCCTGAGTCTGTGACACAGACCCAACCATGAAAATCTCCACCGGGCATCCCCAGCAAACAGTGCGTCTGCACTGCATTTGTCAGGGTGGTTCTCCCCAGAGGGCCTCTGTTCACTTCAAATCTACCTTGTCTCCTGATTGTTAGGTACCAAGTCACACGTCTAAGCTAATTAGTGAAATGACAGAGACTAAAGGGCCAAAAATGATTGATTTCTAAGGTCCTCTCCAGATCTAAAAAGCCATACATCACTCAATCATGCCTTTAGTAGACACTGGCCACATATTCAAAAACTGGGACCCTAAACTAACCACTTTTCTTACCGCACTGATTTTGTAGGATGAAATAGCTTTATCTCTTCCAGTCATGATCATTTTTACAAATAAAAAGATTATATCACTTTAAAATTAGCTTTTAAATGCACATGGAATACAGGAATGCATTCTTATTAAAAACAAAACAAAGCATAATATCGCTGTCACCTCCCCTCATCACCCTCATGGTGGGCTCATATCGGTGGAAACAACCATCACCAACCTGGTGGGTTTCCTTCTAGAGAGTTTCCATTCCTAATTCTCTTAGGACGTGAGCAATTGAGCTAGTAGTTAATTTTACGGCATATTAGACAAGTACCGATTTCCAATAATAACGATTTTATATCAAGGAACTCTTAAAAAAGAGCTTTTCTAAAAAGTGTTGACTATCACATACTGAACTAAATACTAATACTTAATACTAAATTATAAATATTTGTAATACTAAACAGTATTCCATTTAGTAAATCATGGGAGTTTAAAGCGGCACAATGTCCTGAAATCTCATTTTAGCAAAAGAAAAAAAAATAGTCTTCTGAAACTCAAGAAAATTTGTAGAATGCTTAATTTACCATTGTGTTTAAAAATCAAATCTGTACTTTCAGGAAATCTATTTATATAATTAAATACACAGATTAAAAAACACTAACACCATAATACAGCACCAATTTAAAATACTTGCAGACTATATTTTAAAGGCATTTCCATAGGGGGATCTGCAGTAAATCATGTCTACTGAAAGCACTGTCTTTATTACAGAATGTTAGCGGAAAATTCTACATATGTTACTCTCATTGTGTGTCATGTTCCATGTTACTATTCTGGTCATAGATAATAGGAATTGCCGATTATTAATTGTAGAACTGAATTGAAAGTCATTTGATAATGTGTACCTAAGTGTATTCTGTGTCAGACCAACGAAATGGGATGGATCTACAGTCAGACCACAGAACAGGCACACAAACTGTGGAAGACTGCCTAATCTGGCTCTACTTCCATACCCTTGTTGCTAATTTTAAAATGATCATGAGAGTAAGAGGACCTAATTATTGTGAAGAGGAAATGAATTAATCCATGTGAAATGTCTACAACAGTCTTTGGTATAAACTAAGAGCTCAATAAATGTCATTTATTATTATTACCATGCTATTATTATCACTGCTGTTATTATAAGTAGGTTTCTATGACTGAAAAGATTACTTTCACAAACTCATGTACCTATTGAGTGAAGTTTTGACTTGAATATCTACGGTTTGAAAGTACGGTGTTCTTGTGTCCAAAGATTTTAGTTATAACTTCTTAAATTTTTCAGGGTGTGTTCCTGTAGCCTTTAAACAAAAAATAGCTGCAATTCATACAGTCCATGCTATATTCTAAGAGTCTTATCACACTCATCTTGGCTTAAACTCCTTTCCACAACTCCGGGGGTAGCGGAGGAGACCTTATTTAAACATGCTGAGCACAAATTATTAAAGTGGATGCTTTAAGAGAAAGGAAATTCAACGACGTGTTCTATAATTGGTATATTATTATAACAAACATATTCACAAAATTTCCTAATCTCTCAAAATGTCTCAAAGACTACGCCAGAATGTCAGCAATAGCCCTGTAGGATGGGTATTTCCCTGTAAGAATCTGACTGACGTGGTCCAGTGGGACAGACGTGATGCTTCTCTTGCTTACCTTATTCTCCACATTTAATACCTTCAAATTATACAAGGTCATACATGACAAACCACAGCTAACATCACACTCAACAGTGAAAAGCTGAAAGCCTTTCCTCTACCATCAGGAACAACAAGACAAGGATGTCCACTCTTGCAACTTTTATTCAACATATTATTATTATTACAAGTCCTAGCCACAGCAACCAGAGAAGAAAAAGATATAAAATGAATCCAAATTGGAAAGGAAGAAGTAAAACTATCACTGTTTGCAGATGACAAAATACTATACATAGAAAATCCTCAAGTTGCCACCAGAAAACTACTAGAGCTCATCCATGAATTTGGTAAAGTTGCAGGATACAAAATTAATACGCAGAAATCTGTTGCATTTCTATACACTAACAATGAAATATCAAAAAGAGAAATTAAGGAAACAATCCCATCTACCATCACTTCAAAAAGAATAAAATACCTGGGAATAAACCTACCTAAGGAGGCAAAAGCCCTGTACTCCAAAAACTATAAGATGCTGATGAAAGAAATTGAAGATGACAGGAACAGATGCAAAGATATACCGTGTTCTTGGAATGCAAGAATCAATACTGCTAAAATGACCATACTATCCAAGGCAATCTACAGATTCAGTGCAATCCCCATCAAAATACAAACGCATTTTTCACAGGACTAGAACATTTCTGCTACTTCTAAAACCATACTGACTGATCCTCAGAAGAGACCAGGAAGAGGTGATAAACATCAGTGCCGTATCATTTTACATATTCATTTAGTTTCACCCATTTAGTTCCACTTTATACTTGGTTCCAAGCGAAATTCCCTTTCTTTATCAACCCATTTCCTATTCCTTATTATTTCTCTTTTCAGAGCCCTCTCCCAGTTTTCCAGCCTCCCAGTAAATCATCAAGCTAAAATTGAACACCTAGTAAAATGAATGCTTTCCATCATGTTTCCTTCCTTCCAATTAGAGTGCTTTCTGATGTGTAATTTTCAGAAGGCTTGCTGGTGGGGGAGGAGTTGGGTGATCTGTGCTGAGTATAAGGGTTCCTACTTTCTAGACGGCGATTCATAATTTCCGGTATCTTGCTTACCCTTATATGACATGTGATCATTTTTTGCATCACTTCTGGAAAACTAGTTTTTACTGATGTTGTACTCACTCAATTTATTTTTCTTCGAGTAGATTCTCTTGCACTAACAACACCATTATTTTTATAAATCTCTGTTTTCCAAATTCGTCATCAACTTGGTAGAATTACTACGTTTAATGGACATAATATATATTCTCTCCTGTAAGTCTTTCATTAATACAACTAGTAAGACCATACTACCACCAACACTGCTTACTGCATTTTACTTACTCCCTTATTTTTAAGTTATTTAGAACAGACTTTTAAATTTGTTTTCCTGCCACTCACATCTGCTTTAACCTAAGACCTCTTTGATCTAAACCATATTTCTACAATGTTTTGATAAACGCCCTGTGAGATAAAACCTTGAACCTCATTAAGGTGAAATCATATTACTTTTTGCTCCTTGTCACTTACCTTCTAGGGAAATCACATTCATGTGAGAAAAAAAGCCGGCTTAAGTTGACAGAATTTGTTTGCTTAGATGAATTACTTTAATAATGTGTAACATATTGCCAAGTTTGAAAGCTGCTTTTACCCTCATCCAGCCTCTTTTTTCCTCAGGGTCTCTACGTTTGCCCTTTTTCAGTCTTTAGGAATTAGCCTCATCGTTGATAAGTTCTCTGAAGTAGTGGGCAGCATTCTTCAGTAATGACAACCAGGTCTTGTGTGCCAGGACCACAGCCTGCGTAGGGTAGAACACACCTAACCTGTCAGCACAACCTTTACACAACCCCACCGATTTAACCATGGCCACTAACGTCAGGGGTCACCTACGATAGCCAGCAGAATATAGGTGAACTTCCAAGTGAAACCAAGAGTTTTAAAAGTAATTTTTTAAGTCTTTTCTAAGTCAGCTGACAAGAACTTCCCTTTTCCATCATCCCTTTTAAGCATCTCACTTAGCTTATTTTTGGGATTAAAGACTTTTTCATATTCCTTTATTCCTTACGTAAACTGCATCCACTTTGTTTTGTGTGTCTATGCAGCCGTTCAAGGGATTCCATTAAACCGCTAAGGGCAGAAGATGTCAAATTTCTCTTGTATAACAGTGGATAAGAAATCAAGGTATTTAAATAGTATACACCGTCCGCTTTTCCAGATGTTACATTTGCTTACTTCCAATAAATCTCTGTTTACCATGGGCAAATATTACGTGCTACCAACTACAAATGCTCACTTTGAAAGTCAGCTGCAACATTTAAAAAAATCATAGAGCTAGAAATTTCTTAATTATTCTAGTTAGCTGATGCCTCTGCCCCCAAATTATCACGGATTCAAATTATTGCACATATGCAAGTGGTTTGGTTCTTAAGAAGAGATTCCAAAGGAAGAGGAAAACCAACACTGTCTCCTGCCAAAGTAATCTACTGAATCATTATTTGTGAACTTAAGAAGCTCTTCCTGGGGCTTCCCTGGTGGCGCAGTGGTTGAGAGTCCGCCGGCCGATACAGGGGATGCGGGTTCGTGCCCGGGTCTGGGAGGATCCCACATGCTGCAGAGCGGCTGGGCCCGTGAGCCATGGCCGCTGAGCCTGCGCATCCGGAGCCTGTGCTCTGCAATGGGAGAGGCCACAACAGTGAGAGGCCCGCGTACCGCAAAAAAAAAAAAAGAAGCTCTTCCTAACATACAACCAAATGCCACGAAAGCCCTTTTTAAATGTCTCAAAAAACGGATCCTCTAAAATGTGGGGGGTTTTTAAAAGAAAATAGTGTGCAGAACAGTGACAAAAGGGAATATATTGTTGAAGAATGATATCAAAGATGGTTCTTTTAATTTCAATATGTTACAGTGACAAACAGCCTGCAACAAAGCAAAGACATACAATTTGTCTTGTAACTATTCCCCTGTCCACTTGCTTGGCTAAACACAGACTGGGTCAGGAATAAAAAATACATATTGATTGAATTTCTGTCCTTACATATTTTAAGATGAAGTCTAGTGAAAAGGGTAGATGCTGACGGTATTTTTAATGGCAGACAATTTCTACTTAATGGTTTTTTTTTGGCTCTATGAATTTATGTATAAATTTTCTCCTGAATCTATAACCTTGCTCCTAAGTGTTGGATTAACAATACTGATAACAGAATATTCACATGGGCAATGGATTATTCCTTAAAAGCACGTATACAGGAGATCTCTGTGACAGTGCTTCAAAACTTGGATATAAAGTGTCTACCAGTAAGTATTTTCAAAATACTTGAAAATCCATCTTTCTAATATTTTGTTCTGGCAACTCTAAACATCTATAAGTGAAATATTCCAGAATTCAGAACAGATTAACTCTATACTAAATGTACATTAAGTATACACGATACAATGATTCCAGGTGGAAGATTTTTTTTTCTCTGTAATCTCACTGTCTCAAGTGAGTTGTTCCAAAGTCTGTACCGAGAGGGATGCACTAGGAAACCTAATTATAGACATAAATCTAATCTGAGTTATTATTCAATCCAGTTGATACTTTGACCACTAGCTTCTGATCCTTACATCAGGTGTCTCTAAACACAAGAAAGTAATAAAGATATGATCACCATTCTAAGTACGCCCCCATTCGTGTAATTTACATTATTTGGAGATGTAACAACCAGAAGAACTGAAATCAGAAATGGTTAAAAGAAATGGATTGACTCCAAGAAATACAGGGTAGGAATGGGTGGCAGGTGTAGACACACTTTTTATTTTGTGTAATTCTGCTCTATTCAGTTGTTTTATCACATGCATTTGTTTTTTAATGTCAATCATGACTATACCGTGAAGGTTCATGTCCAATGATATGAAAATACAAATCACAAAGTGATCTTTTGAGACCCTGTTTATAGCTTCAAGATATTGGAAACTATGCTTCTAAGTAAAAGGAAAGGTTAAATAAACTACGGCACATCTACACAATGGAAGACCATGCAGTTGTATAAATAATTAGGATCTCTGACTTTATTTAATAATTATTTATCTCTGATAAATGAATCAGTGAAAAAAGCTAAGTGCAACATAGGTCTATCATATCTCTTTTGTTTGTAAGAAAAATGGAAAAATTAGAAATTATGCATATCTACTCCCATGGGCACAAAACAAAAGAGAGGACAAATTAGAAATTACTGATATTGGTAACAGAGGGAAAGAATAGAAGGGAAAAGAGGGAAAGAATAGAAGGAATTTGGGGGTATAACACATTTCTGACAATAGCTCTTGTAAACAGTTCTAACCTCAGAACTCTGTGTTTCACATACTCAAAAAGAATAAAAAATAAAATTAAAAGGAGGAATTGTGAAATAAAAAATAAAAACAAATAAACCAAAGTTGCATTTCAAGTTAGTAATAAAACTACACTAAGGAGGTAGTAGGGAGGGGCAGGAAAAGAGGAATAACCTTGGCAACTTTTAAACACTGTTTTTCAACTAATTGTCCCCAGGATAAGGAAAGAAAACAACTTTAAACAAAGGGTGAACTCCAGGCAGGAGACTAATTTTTCACAGAAGCATGAGCTAGCAATTCAAAATAAAATTCTGTGTGTATTCGAATTGTGCAAGATTAAGTAAGTAAATTGTGGATAATAGAAAACCAGTCTCTCACTATTGGAGAAGCAAGCTGCAAATATGGATAGAGGGAGAAATAAAATAAGCCCGCTGTTGTTGAATTGGAATAGGGAGTATCCACATGAGCCCATGGTTTTTATGTTAGATGGACAAATATAGAAACAGGCACAGATACGTATGAATGTATTAGCTCTTTGGCTAAGAAGGCCTAGAAGCAATGATTCCCTGGTGGCCCATCTTGAGTTCTAAATACCATTATCCACCAAGTATCACTGGAGACATGCTTAATTCCAGAGCTGGAGTGAGGAAAGCATGAGATCATTCTGGAACATCTTACTGTGTCATAAAATAAGAGAGTAGCAAAAGAATACAGATTCATCTGGATTTGAGGCTCCTACTAGCCAAATACGAATTACAATTCTGTAAATGACATTAGAATCTTTGAGTCCAAACATATTAATTAATTTACTAACTAGTTAGTTTATTAACTAGTTAATGGATAACTGGGGGTACTGATTCCTTACAGTACGAAGCCACCTAATAAACATGCAAGGAATGATAAAATAAGAGAATCATCATTCGTCAACCATTATAATAAAAATTGATTCAGAAAAGAATCTTCAATGGATGCTAAAACTAGTGGGCAAAAATTCAAGGAGTAACAGGATGTTTTCAGAGTTTCAACGTTTCTCTTCAGAAAAATTACAAGGGAAAAATCTGTAAAATTATAATGGAGAAGCCTGACAAACACCACCTTAACCATGTGACAAAGCTAAAAGCACCAATAACAGAACAAAAAGGCATTATGTAACTCCTGGTAGAATGCACTGAGAGGAACTTATCACTTCTGTGGTATTTTTGCTCAAAACCTGCAGCTTAAATTTAATCATGAGATATCAGAAAAATCAAATTGAGTGAATTCTATAAAATATCTGGCCTATTTTAACCTAAAAATATCAGCATGATTAAAAATTAAGAAAGTCTAGGGCTTCCCTGGTGGCACAGTGGTTGAGAGTCCGCCTGCCGATGCAGGGGATGCGGGTTCGTGCCCCAGTCCGGGAAGATCCCACGTGCCATGGAGCGGCTGGGCCCGTGAGCCATGGCCGCTGAGCCTGCATGTCCGGAGCCTGTGCTCCGCAACGGGAGAGGCCACAGCAGTGAGAGGCCCGCGTACCGTAAAAAAAAAAAAAAAAAGTTAGACATTAAAGCTCAAAATCACCACTTAGGGAGAGTACAAAAATACATGATTCATATCCTGTAAATTGTGGGGCACTGTTTTCTAGAAAGCAAGACAAGCAGGATCTCCTGTCTTACGTCACAATCCTATGCATGTAGGTCTCTCCTCTACTCAGTCTTTTTCTTCTACACATACGGCAGACCCTTAACGCTGCCCTTTGGGAACCAAGCTAAAGTTCAAAACCTACATCTCCTGTCCCTATATACTTATAGTGAATAATACCACTCTTGATTTTTTAGGATTTTTCTATGATCATAACAATTTTTAACCAATCCTGTAGCAAAGGCTAACAACTGCTCCTCAGGTGCGAAGGAACACCCAAAGCCATCAACGACCTTTGAGATCTTCTCCATTTCTTCCACATTTCTCTTCTTTTCCTCCTGGGCTAGCATTTTGCTTGAAGGCTATTTCACACTTTTCTTTTCAATTAAATTCTACTGAAGAGGATACACCATCTATGTTTTAAATTAGTTTTCCTTCTCCTTTCATTCTTAAATACTAAGAAGTGATTAAGATTAATGATGTGCTGGGCGGTCTGAGGACGCAGCAGAGTGGCTCCTGCAGGCTGCACGACGCCATCATTATGTGAGAAGGCTCCCATTACTTAAAAACCTAAGTCATAGTTTCCACAAGCTGAACAAAAGTTACTCTCCCGGGTACAAAGCTAAGTTTACTTCACTTTCTAAGTTAAAGAAATAGCTTCCCATTCCACTGCTACCAGATCTTGAAAGGACTGAGGAAAAAGATTAAAGGCCCTTATGAGGGCAGATGGGGTGATCTAATCCCCCTTTCCTGCTGCCTGCCTTCTTCCAGGGAGCATTCATTCCTAATCAGCCACAGCCAGGAGCAGGCATGAGAAGTACACACAGCCCCCCTGGGAAAATTCACAAATGCAACAAGTGAAATGTGGCCATAACACACGTAGTGAGTTCCATTGTGGCCCCCAATGATAGGCACATCCTCACCCCAGAACCTGTGAATAAGGACAAATCCAGAAAGAGGGGTTTTGCAGATGAATAAATTAAGGATCTCAAGACGAGACCAAGTTGCATGATCTGTAGGATCCTTAAGTTCAGTGATGAGTGTCCTTATAAAAGTCGGGAAGAGACCAGGAAAGGAGAAAGGCAGGGAAGACAGAAGCAAAGATTGCAGTGACGGAGCCACCAGAAAGCAGAAGAGGCAGGAAGCGTTCTCCCCGGGAGCTCTCAGAGAGAGTGCGGCCCTGCCCACACCTCGATTTGGCCTTCCGGGCTTCCAGAACTCTGTGAGATTCACCATACCTGTGTTTTAAATCACCAAGTTTGTGCTAATTTTCATGGCAGCCCAGGAAACTGACAGGGCATCTCACTTCCCAGGAACAAAGGCATGAAATTAACCCTGAAAATAAGGATTCGGATCCTCACACTGTTTCTCTTCTGGACAGGAAGTGGAAGCGTATATTAGGGGTGTGTGTGTGTGTGTGTGTGTGTGTGTGTGTGTGTGTGTGTATGTGTGTGTGTGTAAGATGATCCTCTATAAAGCATAGATAAACAACAGTTTTTTCCAAAGCGTAAAACATCATTGGAGTAATACAATTCGAGGGGATTTTCTGATTAAGTTAAATTTCCCCTGGTATCATACAGTTATCTTTAGAAGTATGTGGGACATAAATGTTTTAAGGCTTCCTGTTCAGATGAGTACATACTATATTAATCTCTCATTTAAAAAAAACTTCAATTAGCCATGTTCCTATTTGAACTGTCCTTACAAAAGAAAAAGTTCAGCCTAATGGAATCCTGCATCGGTGTTTCTCAAAGTTGATTAGCATAAGAATGCCTTGGGGGTAGATGTTAACATACAGATGCCTAGGCCCAGCCCCGGATTCAGTAAATCTACTTTAGTGAGGGCTGCACCTTAATTTTTAACAGCTGTCTCAGATTTTATTGCAGTGGTCATTGGACAAGAGTGAAAAAAAAAAAAAATGTCCCCAAGATGTACCATAACAGCCAAAGACTCTGCTTTACGCTGTACTTCACTGAGAAAAGAATTCAAACTGACCCAGACATGTGTAGATCAGAAGAGCTGCGTGCTGTGAAACACGCAACAAGTGGATTTTCTGTTCAAAATGAAATTAAAATAATGACAGTGAGATGAAACTCTTGTGTGTTTTTTTTTTTTTTTTTTTTTTTTTTTTTTTTTTATTTATTTGCGGTATGCGAGCCTTCTCACTGCTGTGGCCTCTCCCGTTGCGGAGCACAGGCTCGGGATGCGCAGGCTCAGCGGCCATGGCTCGCGGGCCCAGCCACTCCGCAGCACGTGGGATCTTCCCGGACCGGGGCACGAACCCGCGTCCCCTGCATCGGCAGGGGGACTCTCAACCACTGCGCCACCAGGGAAGCCCTCTTGCGTTTTTTTAATCCCTGTTATTCTCCTACATTTGGGTGTCATTTATGAGCTTGGCTTTGCCCCATAAGGAAATAGTTATTCTGCAGCCTGAAAACAAAAGCATCAATTGAGACCTTAAGAGTTTAAAAATTGATGATAAAGTATCTTCCTGCCCTCCACCAACTGCCTGGTGCATCAGGCTAGATCAGAATCCCCCACTAGCACCAAACACCCTGCCCTTCACTGCCCCCAGTTAATAGGTGTGGAGGTAAGAAAAGGCCCTCAGTTCAATTTGAGAAATCAAAGGTAGAAGATAATGGTTTCCAGCGTCACTGAAATCCTGGAAAGTTCCCACATGATCAGAGAGTGGAGGGAACAAGAGAAGTAGATGCTTATTGACCACAGATGGTGATTGATATGATTGCCCCACCAAGAATTCTAGACACTTAGGAAGGCATGAGATGGTAGCCAAACCTTCCCTGTGCCTCCTGAAAGATAAGGAAATTAGGAGAGAGGGAGAGAGAGAGAGAGAGAGAGAGGGGAAGGATGGGGGACGTGTGTCAGACTCAGTCCTGCCACAGTGGGAAGAAGCAGTCAAGTACTGTCAGAAAGACAGCCTCGGCTAAAGCCAATAGAGGGATGTCCCCATCAAGGGACCAGGTGGGATGAAACATCTACTGGAGCGGGTAGGAGACTGATGGGACCCGTGTCACCCGGCTTCTCCAAGGCGTCTGGCATCAGACTCTATGGGAGCTTGTGATGGAATCCACAGCTAGGAAGTTAGGGTTTGTTTGCACATGGGGGATCTATGACTTGAGAAATGTGAACGTACCACAAGATTTAAGCGTTGATGCTGTCAGAGTCCCTTCCACATTGTTACCATAGAGACATTTCTATATATAGCAAACTCCACCAGAGGGATTTCTCTTCTCCGCATTTTTATGTCATTCACCAGGAAAGAAGCTGCCCCATTGTCACTGGACAGAAACAACAGAAATATATTGATATGCAGGTGCCAACGTGAGGTGTCTTCCTGCCACTTCGTCACTAGGAAAAGGAACGGGGGCGGCCCTTAGAAATGCAGGATTCAATCCTAACCTTACGAAGTTCTCATCGTGTGATTTGGGGTGAGCACCATAAATTCTCTTTCAATTTTCTCATCTTTTAGAGAGCTCTAATTTTATCTACCTCAGAGGTTTAGTTTTGTTTTGAAAGATAGTAAGAAGTCAAAAGTTCCCTTTGGCTCTATATCCTCAGTCAAAAATCCACCAAAACTACCTCATATTATTAGAGTGTACAGAATGGTAAGTAACGAATAAATACAAACTTATTAATCTAGCCCACATTCGAGCCTCATTAATCAATTTTTATATTTTTATTTTTTATTTTATTTTATTTTTTTGCGGTATGCGGGCCTCTCGCTGTTGTGGCCTCTCCCGTTGCGGAGCACAGGCTCCGGACGCGCAGGTTCAGCGGCCATGGCTCACGGGCCAAGCTGCTCCGCGGCATGTGGAATCTTCTCAGACCGGGGCACAAACACGTGTCCCCTGCATTGGCAGGCGGACTCTCAACCACTGTGCCACCAGGGAAGCCCAATTTTTATATTTTTAGAGTTTCTTCCATTCTGTTCATAATCCCTCCTCTGTCCTTAGGGACAAGTCTCATTCTTTGGCTTGGTTTCAGATGCAAAGCCCTGTTCCTAGACCACAGCTCTGGGTGTGCCCTTGATCACCTGCTATCAGGCAAGTTTGCTGCTTCACTGCACCTCTCCTCAGCATCATTCTTAACCTCATCCCAGCACATAAACCTCTTTATTCTCCCTGGCGTGTGAGGCTGAGAGTGTTTCATGATCTTGCCCTTGTGTCTTCCAAAACTGGATTTTCCATCTTTTAAATCCCTCTCTGTCCTTCTGGCAAATTCTCAGCAATGGCGTCCCACTAACACAGTCTGATTTCCGATTTTTCATGCATATCCTGGTCCTAAATCACATCCTGTTGCTTTCTGCACAGTTAGCTTTTATTTTTGGCCTCTTATCATTTAGGCCATTTATTTAGACCTCTAGTTCTCTTGCTAATAAAACTTAACTTATAAAAAATCAGTGTCTCTAAACCTCCCTCTTGGATCTTTTTTATCCATCCTTTGGTCTAAAACACAGAATAAGGGCTTAGAATCATATTCATGACATGTGGGAAAGAGTGGTCAATTCTTCTAATTAATGTGAAACTTAAATGTCTCAAATCCATGTTTTGATTCAGTCAGCAAAGGAAAAAGCAGCAGGAATGCACTGTCCCTCCCCGCTGACTTTACCCTGGGAAATGGGATATTCAGCACCTGTATTTCAAATCTTAAGCCAGTACTAATCAAGTCATTGAAAATGCATCAGTGCATAATTCAGGAGTAACAGATAATCAAGGCAAGGAAAACAATATGAGAAGAGCACCCACATTATTAGCAAACCCTTCAACAGAGAACCACGCAAAAGAAGGTATCTTTTACCTAGAGCACAGTGTATGAGATCTAATCAACACTGTCATTAAAACCTAAAGGCTCCCCAACTTCGCCCTTATGTAGCTCCCTCCATCCCAATGCCAATGTGTCAACTCCCTACTTCAGGACAGAAAGTTGACATGCAATGTGATCAGAGAACATTGCACATCATCATATATGGCAAAAACAATCTGGGACTGCTGTGGACTGAATTGTGTCACCCTCCCTGGCCAAATTCGTATGTTGCTGCCTTAACCTCCAACGTACCTGTGTTTGGAGATGGGGCCTATCAGGTAAGAGCAAGGTTAAGTGAGGTGATAAGGCTGGGGCCCTGATCCAATAGGATTAGTGTCTTTGTAAGAAGAGGCACACAGAGCTCACCTTCTCTCTCTCTAAACACATGGGCACTAAGGGAGGGACATGTGAGACTCTCTGCAAGCCAGGATGAGCTCCCACAAGAAACCAACCCGGCCTGCACCCTGATCTTGGACTCCAGCCTCCAGAACCGTGAAAATAAATTTCCATTGTTTAAGCCACTCACTCAGTCTATGGTATTTAGTTATGGCAGCTCAAACTTACACAGGAACCAAGTGCAAACTCTTGAATTCCTTTTTTAATCACTCCTTATTTTGCCATAATTATCTCTTGTGTACTTTTACACCAGTTTACTGTCAGGCAAATATAGGGGTTTTTTTTTCCTCCTCTATTACATACACAGAACCTTAGAAAGAAAATGGAAAAAATAACTCCCATAATCTGTAAAACACAAATCTCCTACCCTCATCCTTCCAAAGGGAAACACCATCACTGGAGGCTATCCACACCCAAGAAAAATGTGGAAAATATGGTAGGTTCTCATCTCCAGGTGAACCCCCAGTGGTTTAATCTAATCCTGGAGACCCCATTCACCTTGCTGGTAATTGGTTTGGAGGTAGGCACGCATCTCATTCAGGATTTAATTGGAAAACATAAACACAGCAAATATTTGGTGTGAAAAAAAGGAAATTCAATGCAGGGAATTTTTTCCACAAGTGATGGAAGAGTTGAGAAACTGGACAGGGGGGAGGGGAGGCAACCAAGCCAAAGACACCCCTAAACTGGAGAAACAGTGGGAATGGGAGTTAATCAGAGCCCAGTGGCCTGGGTGGGGTGTCTGCAGAATCTGGACTCACTTCCACGGGTCCAGTGGGTGTTGGAGCAACAGAGCCAGGCAGCTGCTGGACACAGAGCACCAGGAAGAGGGAGGAACAGAAACACCCATCTCCCCTGCCCAGCCTTTAGTCTCCACTAGTGGTCCCCTGTGACCAAACCCAGTGAGAAACCAGGGTCCTAGAGACAGCCTACAGAGGTCAGATCCCCCTGTGAAGCAGAGCAAACAGGGCAGAACTAGCCACGTGTGTGACCCACTTCTGACAAATGAAGGAAAGTCAACCAGGCAGCTTCTGCCAACGATTTCCTTTGTCATAAGAACAGACACACAAGAAGAGACAGCCCCTATGCGTGGTTAGTCTGTGTGTGAAGCCGGGAATTACCACAGCCAACTTGTCACCAGAAGGGGACTAGGGAAAACACAGAGGGTGGCAGGGAAGACCCAGTAACATCTGCAGTAACATTATTATTTGCTGAGTCAATAAAGCTAGTCGTTCTGCATATGTGATTGTGAACAAAGGGCTTGCTGCTTCCTATAACAGCAATCTTCAGTGTCATTGACTAGAGTGTCAGGTGCTTTGGCAGTGGTTGGACACAGCCTCAGACACTGACTTGGGACGATCACTATGTCCCCACTGTCTGGGTACAGACAGGTCCCCACTATGACAAGGACACCGGACTTTAAGGCTCCATTTGTTCTGTTTCCATTCACTCCATATTGAGACATATTCTGACAAACAGCAACTCGGGAGAGGTGTTTATTCTGCTGTTTCAAAGATTTACATTTTGCCTTTTTAAAATATTTCCACTATAAACATGAGCCTTAGAGTTTTATACAGGAGGTTATTTATATTTATATATCCACCGGAACTGTTGTGAAGGAAGAAATCAACCATCCTACTCATGAGTTATTAAACACAATGCCTTCAGTGTGTGAGGAGATTAAATAAAGCCATGAAGGGCAACGGTGGGAGATGGACTTGAACTTGAAACCTGAGTTGGCCCCAAATGGGTTCCGTGGTCTTGGGTAAACCACTTAGTCCCTGTGATGCTCAAACTTCTTACTGAAGAAACGGGATCATTGTGCTGCTTCCCACTCTAGACTTTTGAGGGAATTCGATCGCACAATACATATAAAGTACTCACACAATGTGGGGCATTTACTAAGAGCTCAGAAAGTGTTATTTTCACACCCAGATCATCTCAACCTGAATGTAACTTATTCAGAAAGCTACCAGGATCCTCTTCCTGCTCGAGCTAGAACTCACGGTTGTACAACCACATCTACCTGTAACAGCACACAAAGACCATTTAAATAATATCTATTCTCCCATGCAATTAAAAGAGAGCACGTCTAGGGACTGCAGTTCAGTATTTTATCTCCAGAACTCAGGAGAGTGCCTTGACATCACACAGCAGGCGCGTAATCGAGGATTTGCCGAGTGAGTCGTTATTCTTGTCTTCTGCTTTTGTCTGCATTTCCCCCTTAACCCACCTTATATGTGGAGACTACAGGCTACCTACCACCAGAACAAGGCAATTTGGTTTGAGAAGTCACAGAACACAAGGAAATGTGGTTTTCTCAACACCTTTCTATCAAATATAGTTAAAACTTTCCCTGTTGGAATATAGAAAATATTGTTCTCTTTAAGACTTTCACACTACACTGCTGTAATTGGAAATAGTTTATGTTCCCTTCCACAATATTTCTGCCTGGAGGAAAGGCATCTGGGAATTTTAATCTTAAAATAGCAAACAGTGCTTAAGAGGAAAGCTGGGAAGAGAAGAAAGTGAAGGACTCAAAGGAACAAAAGATGAAAGAAGTGTGGAGACTGACAGAGGACGGGTGGAGTCTGTGTGACTCAGGTAAACACTGGCTGAATTACAAAAATCAAGGTCAAAAACCCAAAAAAGCATTTAAACGTTTATTTTACTCTAGAAGCCTTTTAGTCATTTGCTTCTGTGCTCATTTCTGCATAGGGTCGTCAAAGCAGCTAACTATAGGCTCTAAATCACCCTATTTGTAGAAGAACTAAGGTAAAACACACACACAATTGGGGCACAGCAATGCTGAGAAAGAAATAGTCAAGGAAGTAGTGCCATACACTATTAGCTTGTTTTCCTCATTTGTTCATTAGGTAGCTAATGAAGGTGAACACCTGTGGCTTGAATAATGTTCCCTTCATTATTCACTGAGATCTCAAGTGTTCAATTCTGTTAAGAATTCCCCTAGTTTATTCATCAGTATCTGAAAATAGGAGCCTCGAGCTCAGCTCTATCACGAATAGAACAGAGGCAGAGGATGTCCATCCCGACAGGACTGCAGGGTCTCTGCTTCCTCACCTGGAGATCAGCCCCATCCATTCTCCAGACAAACAGTGTCCCTAAAAGGGGCCTGAGGAGCCCCAATGACACCCCAGCACTCTATGCCAGGATACACTGGCCTCTATATCAGGGCTGCTGTCGTCCCCTGGTTCTGATCAGTGTTTTCTAATAACCAACTCACTGCTTTATTCATCTATCCCATTCTCTAGTTTATTCTTGTGAGGTCCAGGCCCTGATTATCTCTTCTGGCAGATGTTCAGAAACCTACCAACTCATCACGCGCCTCCCCCACTTGCCCACCCACAAGAATCAACATCTAGTTCCCTAGGTTTGCTTCTGAGACATACTTTGCTACGTCCCCCTCTTAGAAAATCCAGACATTAAACTCTCTCCACACTTCTAACCTATTCTCCATTCTAAAAAATATTCACCACGAATACCCTATAAGCACATCTTCTAGACATTCCCTTGAGAATTACAATACAAATTACAATTCCGGGCAGAACTATCTAGCTTTTTCCCCCAAGGATTGCACGGATGTTTATGTAAAGAGCTAAAGAAAGTTAAAATGATCGCCGTTGTTGAGTTTATTTCCCAGAAAAGAATGTGGGTTTTGCTATGTATTTAGGTTCAGCGCAACAACTAAGTTGTTAATATAAACTAACACGGAAAAGAACTGCAAGGAACACGTTACAGTCAAATTCGGTTGGGTTTGTTGTACATTAAGTTGCTGCATCAAGGGAGAGTGAGAGCAGGGGAAGCATGGAACCTCAGAGGTGGAATTGGTGGGGGGCGGGTCGGGGGCAGGGCTTAGAAAAGGGTGTGCACACACGTGATGGGGGAAGTAGAGTGCTAGCTCGTGCTGTGATGAGGAGACATTGGGTGTATCTTTGCTCAGGACACAGAAGGAATAAAGTGGGGCTGAGGGAGGCATGGTGAGAAGAAGCAATCAGTCGTATGATGAGAAATGGCCGGTCACTTTTCAACCACGGTGTGGCCCTGGAAAGTATGGTTTATATAACTTTGGCCATACGCTGTTAGGATATTTATTTTTCGCTTCAAATATTTTTTAAAAACTTTTATTAGAGCATAGTTGATTTAAAATGAGGATATTCTTTCAGATTTTTTAGGTACATCATAATCTGACTACCACCAGTGCTAGGAGAGAACTCAGGGTCTTATGTCCTTGCGTAATACAAAGTGAAGATATATTGGTGGGATACGGTGTTCAAAAAACCCTTATCTGAAGCTCTGTACCTGTTCTGGAAATAGACCTGCTTTCTGTGTCACAGTGACCCTTGTGGCTCTGATCCTTCAGACAAAAGTAATATGTTCCATTCTCGCAACTACAATTTCAAACAGCAAAGTTTGAAATCATCTGTGATTTTAGAGACAGTTTTCTCAGCACTATGTACCTGATGTTAATTAACAAAAGCAATTTTTATAAGTTCATTACTATGAGTTTCTTTATTTTAGATTTGTTTTCTAAAGAAAGAAATGATTTTTTAATCACAGTTGTTAGGAAGGAGCTGGCCAAGTAAAAATTATCTCATTCTTAGAACAGTAGGATTTGCTTCATTAAATAATATAATCTTACCATAGAAAGAGGATTCTATTTCCTTCTCTGAAAATCCTCACCATTTAGTAAATTGTCTACTATTTTTACTTAACGGAGAGAATTCATTTTAAAAATGTTTTTATGCAAAGTTTTGATTTTCTCTTAATGTTTAATAACATGAGAAGTATTACAATCATTGCTCCAGTCTTGCTGATTTTATAAAATATTCATCTTCATGGTTTCTATGGAAAGGACCAGGATTTTTCCATCTCAAAGTGCTTTTGTTTCTAACCTCATAATCCATGATCTTCCCTAAGCACATACAGGAAAATGAAAACGTTTTCTGCATTTTGACGAGGTGATAAGCATTCTGAATTCACGAAGATGTAGTAAGTGTAACTATGTTTCTGTCCTTGTGCAAAGTCTCTTGGATACCAAGATGAACAAGAGCTAGCAGCCCTGTCTCTCTTTCATACTGTTTATCTAAGATTTCTAAAACAAAATCTGGTTTCCAAATTCAACAACAGTCAATATTTTATAAATGAGTAGTAGACTTGTATAAAGCAAATTACTTAGGGGACCCTGAGAGTATACTTTCATCTATTAGTGTAAAGGCATAACCCCAATCCCTTGCTAATGCAGAAGAATGTCCTACAGTAGATAATCACATTACCTGGCAAGAGGCTGAGAGCAATTCAATCAGTAAGACTTTAAAATACATCTTTTCTTAGAAGTCACAGGACCATTATTAGTCTCTGTGGTGTCATTGAATTGTCCCTATTGGATTAACTAATTGATGCTCTTAACAATAGTTTACTCATTTTTACAAGGGAAAAATAAGAATGAATTATTGCTTTCCAAAATATAGAAGTCTGTTATAGATGATACAAGGAATTATCTTCTGTTACAGACGCACATAGGGAAGAGAGAGTAATTTATGTGTTTGTAAGTATTCTTTTCCCATTTATCATCGATCATCACTCATTGTACAGTATTAATTTTAACAGAGCGTGTTTAACCAGTCACTCAGTGTGCTGCTAAGATATATGGCAGAGAGGAAGGGAACTAATATTTATTTACAAGTCTATTAGTTTGGGAGAAAAGTGACATATTCCTTGGTTTTCCCCCCTTCTTTCAAAATACTTTCACCCATAATGCATTCACCCTTGAAAATGTTAGCTTTTTGAGCACTAGGCCCCTTATAGCAAGCCTAACTTCAAAGAGAAAGATGAGCAAATCTCATAGAAGTACAGCCATTGTTATCATATGTGGACACTTTTGCCTCCTGTCTTACTGACTCTCCAATTCTCCCCTTCCCACATCTGATCTTTTTTGTCCACTAACACAAACATCACATCAGCTCTGAAGCTCAACTTCACCTCTACAACGTTTTATCTTGTCTCTGCTGTAAGGTCTCCTAAATCAGTTTATTTAGGGACAGTTTATTTAGGGACAGAGAAGGCTCTGTAGGATCTGACTCTCCCTACTTCTCTGACTGACCCCACAGTCTCCTCCTCACTCCTCCACTTCACCCACCCTGGCCTCTTCTCTGTCCTTCACCAAACCAGACAAGCCCTCCCTTGGAACCAGGGGTCTAACTGTTCCTCCTGCCAAAATGCTCTTCCTCCTGATGTCTGCTCACTTAGAACAACGAGCCTTTTCTCACATCTCACCTCTCAAGGAGGTCTACCTGAACATCCAATTAATACTTGAGTCATGTCTCTTTTAAGCAGCATACAGTAGGGCTTTGATTTTAGATTCAGCCTGGAAATGAGGCTTTCACTTGGAGATATTTAGAGCATTTTCATTTTCTATAATTACTGACATACTTGCAACCATAGATACCATATGTCTATCTGTCTTGAATGTGATACACTGTGAAGGTTAATTGGGTTAATTTGATGTGTCCACTTGACTGGGTTACAGGATGCCCAGATATCTGGCCGAACATTATTTCTGGGTGTGTCTGTG
Organism: Neophocaena asiaeorientalis asiaeorientalis; assembly: GCF_003031525.2. Lineage (NCBI taxonomy): Eukaryota > Metazoa > Chordata > Mammalia > Artiodactyla > Phocoenidae > Neophocaena > Neophocaena asiaeorientalis. Next base: position 3,694,533 of record NW_020173697.1, read on the forward strand.
AGGGTGTCTGTGGAAGAGATTAGCATTTGAATTGGTGGACTTGGTAAACCAGACTGTCCTCTGCCATGTGGATGGTCAGCATTCAGTCCACTGAGAACCTGAATAGAACAAAACAAAGCAAAAATGGAAGGTTTCGATTCTCCCTCTGCCAGACTGTTGTGCTGAGACATTGGTCTTCTCCTGCCCTTGGACTGGGACTCACACCGCTGGTGTTCCTTGCACATTTACATGTCCACCTTTCCTGGGTCTCCAGCTTGCAGATGTTAGATGGTGGGACTTCTCAGCTCCATAACATGTAAGCCAATTTCTTATAATAAATCTCATTATATATAACCTCTTGGTTCTGTTTCTCTGGAGAACCCTAATACAAACACGTTTTTTATGTTCTTTTTTCTTTCCAAATTTCTTTTGGATGTAACCCGTATTTTTGGTTTTTCTATATTAGCTCTATTGAATTATTATTCATTTGTATCCTGTTGCTTTATCCAGGACATTTACAACACACATCCTTAACTTTTTACAGTAGAAAGCAAATTGTTATCTTTAACATTTTACTAATATTTCTTAAACTTTAGAGGACTTTAACTCTGCCCTAGTTCCACCTTTTGTTACAGTGTCATATATATTAAATCCCACGAGATATTATTGTTTTTAACAATCACTGTTCATCAATACTTACTGCATGTTTATCATTTCTATGTTCTTCACCCTTTCCGCATTTACTGATTTCTTCATCAGGAATCATTTTCTTTAAACCTCTTAACATTTATTTGCATTCATGCCAGTTGGTAACAAAATTCTCTGATTTTTTTCTTTTTCTAAAAATGTCTCTATTTAGGTTTCTATTCTTGAAGGAAGTTCACTCTAGTTGTTGAATTCAAGCATGGTGACTCCATGCTCCCAAGCAATTTAAAGACATTACTCGTTATCCTCTGGGTTTTTATCATTTTTATTGAAAAGTCCATTTTCAGCCTTTTTTTTCTTTACTGTTGCTCCTTTGAAGACATTACGTCCACCCATCTCCCAATCCAGTCCTTGCTGCTTCTAAGTTTTCCCTCTGTCTTTGCTTTCCAACATGTTCACATAGGTGTGGAATTCTCTTTGACTTCATCTTCACTGGCATTCACATAGATACTTGAATCTATAGGTTGCTGTCTTTCATTGATTTTGGAATATTCTCAGCTATTATTCCTTCAATTTATTGCTACTTTCACACCCTCTCTCCCCCTCCAACTCCTATTACTTACGACGAGCATGATGATTGTGTCCCACGCATCACTTGTGCATTTTCTCTGTTTTCAAATCTATTGTCATTCCGGAATTCAGTTTGGATTTTTTCTATTTGATCTCTCTTCCAATTCACTCATCTTCCATCTGCTGCATGTACAGTCAGCTTAAGTAGTTGCTGGTTTCAGTTACTGGATTTTTTCATCTTTAAAATTTTTACTTATTACTTTTTACCAGATTCCAATTTTCTGGTGAAATTACCCATCATCTCATCTATTTTCTTTATTTTTTCTCTATTTCTTGAATACATTTACCAGATATATTTTAAAGTATTCTTCTGCTCATTCCAATATCTGATTCACCTATATGATATTTCTCTTGTTTAGCTTTAGATTTTCACCATATGGTTTAATCTCTTGGTATACCTAAAATATATTTATTAAATATCAGATATCACATACCTGTATAAAAATATAGAAGATTCTGGTGATACTATATTACAGTCACTATTAAAATTTTCTTAGAGTTAAAAATTGTGTTTTATTCCCTTTAAGATCATTTTGTCATGATTTGGTAGAGTATGATGGGGCTTTTTTTAAATTTTTATATTGGAGTATAGTTAATTTACAATGTTTTTTTAGTTTCAGGTATACAGCAAAGTGATTCAGTTATATACATACATATATCTATTCTTTTCCAGATTCTTTTCCCATATAGGTTATTACAGAATACTGAGTAGAGTTTCCTGTGCTGTACAGTAGGTCCTTGTTTGTTATCTGTTTTATATATAGTAGTGCGTATATGTCAGTCTCAAACTCCCAATTTATCCCTCCCCCCAACCTTTCCTCTTTGGTAATCATACGTTTGTTTGTTAAATCTGTGACTCTGTTTCTGTCTCGTAAATAAGTTCATTTGTATCATTTTTTAAGATACCATATATAAGCTATATCATGTGATATTTGCCTTTCTCCGTCTGACTTACTTCACTTAGTATGATAATCTCTAGGTCCATCCATGTTGCCACAAATGGCATTATTTCATTCTTTGGTTTGACATTGTTCCACAACTATTACTGAACTTTGTAATTAAGAGACACCTAAGCCAAACCCATTATTTTTGAGAAAAGAAGAAGATACAGATGTGAGGCAGGAAAAAATTGGTTTCAAATTTCAAACAGACAGCTTAAAAACATACACTTAATATGATATGATGGTGAATCTATGGATCTGATAAAGAGCTACATTTATTCCAATATTATTCAGTGGCCATAGACAACATCAGTGAAGAGACATAGAAAGTTACGATACTTTCTTTTCTTTTATGTTGAGAGGGAAGTTCGTAAGAGGTGGTGCAAAATGATAGAAAAAGAACATAGCTGAGAGTTAGCTCTAACTGTGCCAGCTTTGAAACACATCTCTGCACTTTGGTTTTTTATATTCATCCATAGTATAGAGATAATATCTTCCCCATAGTATTGTTATGAGGATCAAATATAATTATTGTGTCTGGTACAGGGTGGGAAATAAATTCATGGCTATATTCTGAAGCACGGTTTTTAGTTTGTTTGACTAGCTGGTTTGCTCGGAGAATCCTAAACATGGGCTATTCTACAGCTACAAACAGAAACAGGAAACCTCCATAGACAGTACTGAATCTCTGTAAAATAGCTAGCCCTTTTCACATCATTCCCGTGGAAGAAAAATTAAGCCATCAGAAGTAAGAAGAAGAAACTCCAGAGCAACTTCTTATTACCTGAGATCACTGAAGGTCTACCACAGATGCACATATCCTGCAATCATTCTAGAACATGGAAAAACTCCTTAACTCAGCCCTTCAGTTCTTCTTTCAAGGATTTCATGAACTGACCTTTTCATGAGAGCTTTCCTCAAATCCAAGGCTAATTCCAGGCTTACTACAGAACAATTTAAATCCTTACTTTGTATCATTTTCCCTAAGCCTCATATTTTTTTCTAGACATTTTTATTGCTAGCAACTACAATGTAATGTGACATAGGACCAAAAAAATCAGAGAACCGTAAGAAAACTTAAAAGTCGTTAATAAGAGACACTTATCCCTGACCTTTCTTGAAGTGTAAATACGTTTAAGCTTGATAATACTTAACTTCCTTCATCAGCTGGGAGACAATCATTCATCAACCCGATGGGCTATGGGGTTAAACAGTTCAAGGAGCAGGAGGTATATCAGAAGAAACTCTTGTTTCAATACAGGAAAATCAAATCATAACCTTTCTTCTCATTAAAAACTGAGACAATTCGGCAGACTTTAATTCTATGCCATCACTGCCATTTTCTAAGAAAAAGCCCCATTATGGCAAAGAATGAAATTCGCCTTGGACCCTGGAGGCCATTCAGACGTACAGGTAAAGAAGTGGGATTGTTATTAGTCTCCCTGATAATTACAAGTCAAGATCCTAAACATTTGGGGTTAAAAAATCTCTTATTAATAAGATGCAGACTGCTCGATTTGTATGCTTGAGAAATAGTGAGAGATAATTCATTAGGTCCTAATTGACCTGTCTTCTCCATGGTTCCTTCTAGAGCAGAAACCACCATTTATTCAGTAATGAGCCAGTCCTTGTCCTGCTGCTGTCCCAGGTCAGCCACACATCTGCAGGAGCTGCACGAGCTGCCCTCAAACATCAGTGAACACACAAACATAATCACCGAATTGCATTCATTAAGCGCCCTCTGGCCCGGACTGTGCAACACTGGTAAGTTAACATATAAATGTGACGAGGTGCCGATCTCATATGGTAGAAGTGAAAACAAATTAGACTTAGCTCGGATATCTCTAAGAGTTATTTATAAGGGAGGAAAAGACAACCAGTTCTCCTGTATTATGTTTCTTGTTAACAGAATGATTCACTGTTAGCACTAGATGTAGTCTGAGGGTCATCGCTCCCTTAGAATAAAATCCAGCACCAGCGTCATCTCGTGTGTATTCTACAAGACGCCAGCCCCGTCTCCCTTGATTAGCAATCACACCATCTCTAAAACACACTGCCAGGCATGGTCTTGGATACGCTTATCAGTAAAGTATTTTCTTGGCAGACGCAAGTGATTTTAGCTATTAAAATAATGTCTAGCAAGTTTGAACACACAGTTTCTTGGGGGCAGCCATATCGTATTTACATCCACCTACTTCATTAAGTAATATGACGTCAAAATGCCCAGACAATTCCCCTGGAAAATACAGGAAGCTATTTTGTACAGTAGAGGTAAAATGTCCCGACAAGAATTCCTTATTTTTAAAACATTCATATTTGTGGCATAAACTATTACAGAAAATCCTATTATATAAGCTGAAGTTTTCTGAAAGGATTATGATCATTCTTACGAATTATCCAAACTTCCCAGGACACAAAATTTCACCCAAACTTATTTTCCTAGAATGCTTACAATACTCAGAAGTGGCCCCAAAAACCTTTTTAGATGATTAACCAGATGTTGAGTTGCAAAACATGTTTACCATATTAATTAATGAATATCTAACAGGTGATTTTATTTAATTTTAGTACATTAAAATAGCTAATAAAGTTGCAAAAATGTTCTTGGTAATTTTGTGGAAATGTATTAAAGTGTCATAAAATTCTTTTCAGAGCCATTTAAGTAAGCTTTATTTAGGAGTCATTTTTGTCACTCAGTGGCTCTCACCTGATTCAACCTACAAAATAAGTAGTTTGAGATGAAAAATAAAACAAGCAAGGGAACCTCAGGGTGACGGGGCTGTGAGACATCTGTTTGTACAGCTAGGTGGGTCGCCCTCCATGGAAGCCATTTGCTTCAGCTGTTTCAGTACCAATAAGTAGTGGTGGAAAGAGAACGGGCCAGCAAGTAAGAGACCAGTCTCCAGGCTTAGAAAATTATCTTCTGAAGAACCTTGGCCGTGGTTACTCACATACAGAAGTGCCCAGAAACAGACCAGAGACTCACTAAGTTTTTTGAGGAAACTGTATAACCAAAATAATCCTAAGTGTAGTTTTCAGAAACCTGTGCCTATTCAAACTGCAAAACAATCCCCTGGACCGTAAATGTTCTCAGGGAGAAGAGGAACTGGAGAAGCCCATCAACGTCCACCCCAGATGTTTCCATGAAGAATAAGAACCAAGGAAGAACCTTCTAGAGAGTCTGTTCAGGGGCCATGGAGAGTGGTGGAGAGGTCGTTTTCCCCAGAAAAACAGAACCTGGGGCAGCCAGGTGGCTAACTGGGCCCCACCTCCCTAGTTACCCTGGACAGCTCCTCATGGACACAGACATGATCCCAGGCTCCACAGAACTATAATGTGAGACGGAAGAGAGAAGGTGCAGAGGTGCAACAAGAGGAAGTCAGAGAAGAGGATGGCAGCCAAGAAGCTTCTTCTCCGGCTGTGAACGCCCCCTTTTCCATCAGCTATTCCCCAACACAAAGTCTGGACCAAAGTTGGTGGCACGAACCAGATACTGCTCCTAGGTAGCAGCTACACAGTAAAGAAGGAAGATGTTGCTGAAGGGTCTTGGCTGGAAGAACTCTTATTAAGTGGTGTTCACAGGAAACAGTTCATAAATAAGCCAATCGCTATCCATAAACTTTAAAAATATTAATCTGTATACAAAATATTCCATACAGAAACACTTACTGCAGTCTGGCACAAACAAAAATAAGTGCAAATTAAAATACAAGTTTCAAAAAAGATGTCAAATAAATTTAAAATAGTGGGAGGTTGTAATCTTAGTTAAAAGTCATTACCTTAGAGCCTACAGATAAATGTTTTATATTTTAAACACTGTAATACCATAACTGCTATTTATTTGGATTAGTAACCAAAAAAAAATTGTTTCCCTTTCTCTTTTAATATTGTTCACAAAAAGACTTTGTAAAGAACTCTAAATCAGTGACTCAGTAATCACAGGGCAATCTAAAAAGTAAAATTTTTAATTAGATCAGAAAGATACTTATGGTTTATTATGCTCCTAGAGCACCAAACCTGACTCCACCTACCAGGTATTCCCCACTACATCCCCAAAGCCATGAAATTTGAGGCTTTGTTTCCAGAAAACCTCCATTAAATCTTCAATCTATCATTTTCATTTTACTATAGAAACAAGTTTTTTTAGAAGGCCTTAACTATTCTTTTGACCTGTATTTCATTAGTTCACGCAATTTTGAACTAATTAATAAATTAAGAACTTTGAAAACAAAATTTAAAGTGGAAAAGTGCTTGAAACATAGGAATACTTCTCCCTCTTTTAGAAGTTGCTGACCTCACACCTTACTTGAAGCTTATTTCTAACCACCACTCTCCTGCCATTGGTACAAGTAGGGACCCTCACACATTACAATTTAATGAGACTGAGGAATAAGCCATGAGCCTGTACAGGAAAGTATTTCTTGATCCTTCCAATATTTATAATATCGTCTATAGTTTCCGTGTCTAATTAGAGACAGCTAATAATTAATGCTGGTCAATTTGCATCCAGTTAAAGATAATGAAAAATTACAAGTGGAGGAGAGACTAGGTAGAATTACTTGCTCAGCATTGGGTACCTACCTCACCATAAAGCATGGAACACTGTGGTCCTCAAGCTAAGGTGTGATTTCAGACAGATTTCAAGCAAGAATACTTAAATTCAAAACAAGTCTGTGCTCTTTTTATTTGAGAAGTAAGACCTCATATTCCTTCATTCTTTCACTGTATTTTCCTTTCCTAAAGAGCTTTCTTGAATGTAACTGGAGTAAAATACACCAAATATATTTAAGGTATACAACTTGATAGATGTTGGCACATGTACACATCCATAAAAATACTGCCTCAATCAAGATGAAGAATATATCCATCACCCCAAAAAGTTCTTCTTGCTACTTTGTAGCTTTCCCCCCGCATTCCTCCACCACTGTCGCCAGGCAACCACTGATTTATTTTCCATCATTTGAATATTTACATTGTGTAGAATGTTATATAAATGGAAGCATAAATGTTTCCTTTTTGTGTTTTCTTTCATTCATCATAATTGTTGTGATATGCATTCACGTTGCAGCACGTGTCATCAATTCATTGTTTTTTATTGCTAAGTACTATTCTTGAACAGACACACCACAGGGTTTACCCCCCGACCTCTCGTTGGAATTTAGGTTGTTATCAATACTAACCTATCACAATTAGCTGTACTGTGAACATTCCTGTATATAGCTCTACGGGGTTACAGCTGTTTCCGTATGCTACTGGAGTCTGTTTGCTAGTATTTTGTTGAGGATATCCGTGTCTACATTCACAAAGGACAGTTAGTCTGCGAACTCTGCATCATAGTTTTGGTGGCTGTGTTGTTAGGTGCATATAATTTTATAATTTTTATGTCTTCTTGATGGATTGACTCTAGCGTTATACAATGCCCTTGATTTATCAAACTGTTACCAAATTGTCTCCAGTAATAATTTTTGTATTAAAGTCTTCTCTGTCTGATATTAGTATTAACCACTCCAGTTCATTTTCAGTTGTTTGCATGGTATATCTTTTTACCATTCTTCTACTTTCATCTATCTGTGTGTTTGATATACACACAAAGTATGTATATTACTTTCCTATGGCTGCCATAATAACGTACCACAAACTTGGTGGCTTAAAACAACAGAAATTTATTCTCTTACAGTTCTGGAGGCTAGAAGTTCAAGATCAAAGTGTTGGGAAGACCATGTTCTCTCTGGTTCTGGGGAGGATCCTTTCTTGTCTCTCCCTAGCATCTAGCAATTCTCAGCTATCCTTGGCATTCCCTGGCTTGTAGATGCATCACTCCAATCTCTCCTCTGTATTAACATAGCCATTTTCTTCCTGTATCTTCCCTCTGGGCATGTCGTATCCAAATGTCTCTCTTCTCATAAGGACACGAGCTATTTTATTTTATTTTATTTTATTTTTTCGGTATGTGGGCCTCTCACTGTTGTGGCCTCTCCCGTTGCAGAGCACAGGCTCTGGACGTGCAGGCTCAACGGCCATGGCTCACGGGTCCAGCCGCTCCGCAGCATGTGGGATCTTCCCGGACAGGGGCACAAACCCGTGTCCCCTGCATCGGCAGGCGGACTCTCAACCACTGTGCCACCAGGGAAGCCCACGAGCTATTTTATATTGAGGATCCACCCTACTCCAGCATGATCTTTTCTTAACTAATTAACCTGCAATGCCCCAGTTTCCAAATAAGGTCACATTCTGAGGTACTGTATTTAGAACGTCAACATATCTTTTTGTAGGACACAATTCAACTGATGAATCTGCCCTGGCCCCCCAAAATTCATGTCCTTCCCATACTCAAAATACATTCACCCCATCTCAACATCCCTGAAAATCTTATCCCATTCCAGCCACAACTCTGAGTCCCAAATCTCATCTAAATACGATCAACTCAAAAAGTCCCAAATCTCACCTTCTAAATCATCTAAATCAGGTATAGGTGAGACTCTGGGTATGATCCATACTGGGGCAAAATTCTTCTTTATGTATGGACTTGCAAAACCTAGAAAACAAGTTATCTGCTTCCAAAATACAATGGTGGGACAAGCAAAGATAGATATTCCTATTCCAAAAGAGAGAAACTGGAAGGAAAAAAGGAGTCATGGGTCCCAAGCAAGTCAAAAGCCCAGGAAACATATTCCATCAGACTTCAAGGCCTTTCAGCAACCCTCTATGGTTGGACACTTGTTTCTCCCAATGACAGCCATGCACTCTGGGCCCATCCTCTTGGTCCACTGGGTCAGCAGCTCCAATCTCTCTGCCCAAGGAGTTCCTGTTGGTCCAGTCCTCTGCATCCACGTCTCTTCCCTCAGAGTCATTCTTCCTCCATTTTACCCCATCTTTGTCCCTTGCAATCCAGGCCCGTAGGGGGTTTTTTTAATCTTTATTGGAGTATAATTGCTTCACAATGGTGTGTTAGTTTCTGCTTTATAACAAAGTGAATCAGTTATATATATATACATATATCCCCATATCTCCTCCCTCTTGCGTCTCCCTCCCACCCTCCCTATCCCACCCCTCTGGGTGGGCACAAAGCACCGAGCTGATCTCCCTGTGCTATGTGGCTGCTTCCCACTAGCTACCTGTTTTATATTTGGTAGTGTATATATGTCCATGCCACTCTCTCACTTTGTCCCAGCTTACCTTTCCCGCTCCCTGTGTCCTCAAGTCCATTCTCTACATCTACGTCTTTATACCTGTCCTTTCCCTAGGTTCTTCAGAACCTTTTATTTTCTTTTTAGATTCCATATATATGTGTTAGCATCCCGTATTTGTTTTTCTCCTTCTGAGTTACTTCACTCTGTATGACAGACTCTAGGTCCATCCACCTCACTACAAATAACTTAATTTCGTTTCTTTTTATGGCTGAGTGATATTCCATTCTATATATGTGCCACACCTTCTTTATCCATTCATCTGTCAATGGACACTTAGGTTGCTTCCATGTCCTGGCTATTGTAAATAGAGATGCAATGAACACTGTGGTACATGACTCTTTTTGAATTATGGTTTTCTCTGGGTATATGCCCAGTAGTGGGATTGCTAGGTCATATGGTAGTTCTATTTTTAGTTTTTTAAGGAACCTCCATACTGTTCTCCATAGTGGCTGTATCAATTTACATTCCCACCAACAGTGCAAGAGGGTTCCCTTTTCTCCACACCCTCTCCGGCATTTATTGTTTGTAGATTTTTGAATGATGGCCATTCTGACTGGTGCGAGGTGATACCTCATTGTAGTTTTGATTTGCATTTCTCTAATAATTAGTGATGCTGAGCATCCTTTCATGTGTTTGTTGGCAATCTGTATATCTTCTTTGGAGAGATGTCTATTTAGGTCTTCTCAGACCGGCAGTTTTGATACTAGTATAAGTCCTCCAAATTCTTATCAGTCTTCCACAGGTGTCAAGAAGATCCACTTTATGAGGCACAAGGGTTCTCCAGATATCCTGCCTAGGTAATCACATCCTTCTTCCTGACTTATGGTCCATTGGATCCAGAAGTCAAACTCTCTTTAGCGAACATGTGTCCAATCACAGCCATGGTCCTGTTTCCAGAACATGCTATCTGGGTCAGCTGAGAATTTTCCAAATCATCAAATGTTGATTCCTTTTTTGTTTAGCAAGGAGAAACCAGGCTGCACCTTCTACACTTTGCTTGGAAATTTTCTCAGTTGAATATCTAAGGTCATTGCTCACAGGTTCTGCTGTCCTCCCAACAGCAAAACATAATTCAAATGAGTTCTCTGTGTCACAAGGACACTTTCACATCAAGTGTACAAAATTAAAATGAAGTTAAAATTTTTTAAATGATCTAAAAGAAGGTCTTCAGTTATTCTGGAAAATATAGGCACCAAGCCCTTCTCTTTTCTCATTGAGCTAAGTCAGTCAAGAAAATAAAAGTATTAGGAGCAGAAGTGTCCTGAAAATGTAAATGTTCGGCAAATTTTTCATTCATTAAAGAAAACCTGCCTTCTCATTTTTATCTACAACACATGGAAAATTAGATAGAGTGGGCAAGAGAATCTCAACATAGTTTCAGCAAAAGTGTTGCTGAACTCTCTGAGATTTAATGCATTAACGTGAAGATGAGCCAGACGTTATCCAACTTAACCTTCACAGCTACCTTCTGAGATGGGACTAGCCGGCTTTACGTAACCTGTAGTCTTGTTTGGGGACATACTGTAGATGAGGCAGGAAGGAGGTAAGTAGATTCAACTAGTTAGCGGAAGAGCTGGGATTTGAAGGGACGGAGTTTGACTCTAGAATCTTCACCCACCAACCACCACCCGCACGGTGTGTGCAGCCAAGCTAAGCAACAGCCTTTGACCCCGTGAGCTCCAAGTCTGGGTACGTTTCTGTATATGGAATGCTTCCTTGAAAGCAGCCTAAGAGGGAGAGGGAATGAACAGGGTGACAGCAAAACGTTCACCCAAACTGACATGCTAAAGAGAAGGTTGCTCCTTGAAATCCTTTCAACTTTCCTTTCGTTTTAGTACTTTTGTACCAAACAAAGCCTGCAGATCACCAAAAAAAAAAAAAAATTAAAATTAAAGATAGACCATTGTATTAGAAGAAAAAAGCTTTAGATGAATTGATCTCAATGCTTTCTGTCAGCCTATGCCGAATATCAGCTGGGCTTCCACTATCAGCATTTTCAATCCTAAAACTCTTGGTGACTTAATACTAATATTATGTTAATACCTGATACTGTTAATTGTAGCACGTGTTACCATTAACACTGTTTACTAACATGACTTTCATTGCAGTGAAATCTGAACGGTATTTCCTTAAGTAAATATCCTTCAAGTATAAAAAATTAAATTGTGTTATCTATGAAATGCCATATGTACATTGTATTGTGTCTTTGTTGGATTTTTTAAAGAAGTTTAATTCTGCTGTGGAATTGAAGGGAATGAAACTGATGAAAGGCATGAGAAATAGTAAGCATGGACAGTAAGTTAGTAGCTGATGAAATTATCAGTGAAGCTCATGGGCTGTGTGGGGTACAGAGGACGGATACACAGCAGCTGGCGAGCCACGGGCAGAATCCATCAGACACTCAGATGGTAAGTTAGTAACTTCTGAAACATGTTAACAGTAGACTGAATAAATAGGAAATATGATGGAACAAACAGAAGTGTTACATCTAAATAGGAAGGCTGGAGAGACCAAATTACGATCACACCACCTCCAGGCTGACAGCGGCTATCTCCAGAAAAGGCACACATGGGTCCTTCTCAGGAGGGTCTCGTTCTAGCCCCATGGGCTCTAAGCTAGACCATGAATAAAACCCATGGCTGCTCAGCCGTCTAAGTGCCACGCAAGCTGCATGGAGCATTGAGGCCTCTGCTTTTCCCTGATAGGCAAGTGTAGGTCAGAGCCCAAGATACCTTCCATTCCTGGGCCTCCTTGCTCATACCTCCATGCTAATTCTTGTAACCACACCATCAGTGAGGAAGGCTGATGGACAGAGAGACAGGAGGTGGGAACACTGAATACCAAAAGACTCAGCCTTCCACCAGCTGGCATCCTATCCCATTTCTTTCTCCTTGCTTTTATTTTTTTCAACCTTTTATATAATTTCCATTCTTTGCTACAAAAGTACTAAAATAGTGAAAACGTTGAAGAAATGCTAAAGTTAAAAAACAAACAAACAAAGAAAACTATGTGATTCAAGCAATTTTATATCGTCTGTGACCTTTCCATTCTGTCATCTCTCTATGGCTTGCCCGGTAGTATATCTTGAGGCTAGCATTGCATCAGGGAAACTTTCAACATGATCCAAAATTTTAAAATAAATTTATAGATGGCTTGCTGCAAATCAGTAAAAGATTGACACGTGAAGATGTAAAATTACTAACCTTATTGTCCAAATGTTGAAATGGCATTGGGCTATTACTATGAGCTGAAGAAAGAAAACAACACTAATATCACAGACTACTTCAAATATTTAAGTTTTAGGGTAAAAAAAGAAAATGAGAGAGAAAAAGGACACTAAAAAGGCACAAAGAAATACAGTCAAAAGTATTATTATGTTTTAGAATTTATTTCTTTCCTGCAAGTTTCAAAACTTCCCAGCTTGTATTTTTAAGCACTTGAATGGGTAAATGGACTTCATTCATTCATTCATTCCCTCATTCAACAAATGTTTGGTGGCCTTCGATTACATTCTGGGTTCACCGCTAGGCCCTGGAGATTCATTGGAAATACAATCTCCATCTTCAGTAAGTCTATCTATGTATTTGTCTTTCACCTTCCAAATTTGGGAATTTTGAAAAATATCACAAATTTTTCCTTCGTGTTTTTCTCAGCATCCAATTGGCATTTTGCACTATGGTCTAGCACATTCTATACAACGTAATCTTAGGAAGCAGTAACAAAAGTGCTATAAGAAAATACAAAATGTCCTGAGTGATGGGTCCCTTTACACTGTTGACCAAAGGAGAAAATTATGTTTGGTCAGTTCAGAGTGATGCTTCCCAACTGTGACTGTGCTGACCAATCCCGTGTGGACTTTGTTGAAATTCTAATTCAGCTGGTCCTGAGGGGGACTAAAATTGCATTTCCAGCAACACTGAGTTGCTGGTGCATGGACCACACATCTAGTAGGAAGGCTATAGACGACAGCATTTTACATCTTTTGCTAAATCTACCTGTTGATGTCAAACATGACCAGCATCGGTTTTTACTGCCTGCTAGCCTCTTCTCCCAATATCTTCATTCAACAAGATCTTACAATCACCTTCCATGAGTTCTTTACAGTAAGGAAATCAGAGCCTGGTAAGGGGGCTTGAAGTATAAACATGTAACTATCTTACAGCATCATTATAACAGGATCCAAAAGTATAATTTTGCTATTTCGTCCCAGAGCCTTCTCATCCCTCTTTAAGGAAATTTCTGAATTTTCTAGGTTTGCCTACTCAGTAGCTGAACTTTGTTACCCTGATCAAAACAGGAGCAGAGAGAAAAATGAAGCTAGGCCAAGAGAAGCTACATTAATCCACACCATAGAAAATTGATCCAGCATGCATGCGTAAGAGGAGGAGAGAGTTGTAACACGCACTGAAGACCAGAGATTTTTAACAGCATGACAGTGGGTGAAAAGAGACTGTTGTAGAGCAGTTTCCTTGAGAAAAACCTCAGAAGAAAAAATTAGTTGGGAAAAGAAGGATACAGATGGATCAAGAACAAGTTGGAACAATGTGAAGTACCAATAATGCAATTCCCACTTGATACCCCCTTAAGCAATTTGTATATGGACTTAGATCACTTTTCAAGGGTTTTTCCAGTTGAAGTGTTTACATTTCTGAGCTGACACCACAGTTTACCCCAACTTTACCCCAATCACACAATTAAAGAGTTAAAATTGTCACTGTCCCTTAGTTCAGGCTTTTAGAATGTAAATTCTTTCCTCTTCACATGCAGTCGTTTATTTACTATCCCTCTAAAATTGTTAGATGCAATCAGATCTCCTCAGCCTGTTTTAAAATGTGTTTTTCAGACATAAATGTATTCATCATGAATCCTCCCTCACAAAAATAGTTATTCTGATTTTTGAATAAATTTTACAGTCATTTTCAGTATCATTCACCAATTTGAAACTCCTTAATTACACTCAGTGTTTAGAACCAAATACAACATTGCTTCTGAGGACTTGTAAAGCAGATCTGTGATTTCCCTTGATGCCCAGAACGAAGTTCACTAAGAAATAACTCAATTTTTATAAGTCTTCATGCTTCCAAAGCTCCAAGCTATGGTGCTGAGGACACGGTGCAAACAGAAGAAACAGGACAACTTTGTTCTGCCATCAGGTGCCCAGTCATGGCAGAGATGGGGGATGGCGGGGGTCTCGCTGGACTCACAGGGACCAGCAACATCATCTCTGCTAACAGGCAGGACTGCAACCCCTTAGCTGTGCCCCGCCTCCCCGTGCCACGGCAATTGTTCAAAACATTCCACAGAGCCAGGCTCTGATTCTAGCCATGTCTCCTTCATTGCAATCACTTTCTTCTACTGTTAGATACTCCATTCAGGGTGACATTTTTTAAGACGCGGGCACCAGAGAACATAGTCATCTAGTCATCCTATTGTTCTCTTTTACATCAATCCTTGCAGCGTGGTGTAGAGGGAAAAAGATATAATTGAAGTCAAATAGGCTCTGTCAGTTTCTAACCACCTTCCACCAATGTTCAGTTTTCTAATATAAATAGCCTGCTTCCCACACCTTAATGTGCATAGAAATTACCTGGAAATCATGGCGAGTGCATATTTGATTTCAGTGGCAAAGGACAGGACCAAGATCCTGCATTTCTAGCAAGATCCCCAAAGCTGCCAGTGCCGCTGGTCTGAGGACCACATTCCAAGTATCAAGGTGATCAAGACTCATGTACCTTGAGTTCTTTCAAAAATGCTGCGACATTTCTCAAAAAATGGAAACTAGAGAGTGAAGTTCCAACGTTCCTCTGAGTTACACTTAGAGATGGGTCTGGAGAAAGACCGATATTAAAGTCTGTAACAGCCAAAGGAAGGGTCTAGGATGATAAAGGGTTGTGAGCAACCCTTGTCGATCTGCAGAACCCACGAGAGACTGTGTAGTGAGATACTGAGAAAACAGACAGGGTCCTTGTCACAGAAGACCCCCTGCTGAGGACTGCTGGCAGCAGTGACCCTATTCAGGGAAGCTTCTGGAAACCATACACGGGAAGCACCAAAGAGGGCAACCACCGGGAAGGGCACTGAGAGTGCTGTTTGGGGGCCTAATTACTCAGAATTGTTGGCTTCAAGGTATCTCTATGCATCTCAAAGCAGAGTGAGAGGTGCTGGTCTTTGAGCAGAGGGTGAAATGACAGGAGGTCAGAGTTTTCTGGCAAACAGTTGATGAGATTGGAAGCCCAAAAATTGTGCGTGGAGTGGGGAGTACCTGAGCCAATAACAGAGGGTCCCAAACAATCCCCAGCCGTCAGCTTTTCAGCTGAAGCGCACATCCCGTTCAACAGCGGTGACATCTAGCGCTACCTAAACTCGCATGGTCCCCCTGCCTCTACCTGTTCCATCTGTTCTGTTACTGAGCTGCTCCTGGAGCTTGAAACTCCACCTTCAGCTTCTGACCGTTCTGGGGACCTACTTGTTTACCCATCCTTGTTGCCCTTCTTCCTCCGAATCCCAACCTACCACTCCATGAGTCATCAGCAGATTGCATTGCTGGCACACCGAGAGCTTATTGCTAAATGAGCCATATAAATCTTATTTAAAGTATTCCTGAACTTGGAGCCCATGGGAAACCTGCCTGTCAACTGCGCTCCGAAGAATTATTGTCCGTGTATTATTACCTCCTCTGGATTGCCAGTTACTCATTTATTTTAGCAATCCTCTGCTAATGCCATTAGGTTGGGACTTATTCACATGCTCTTGGAGAGATGTTTTATCAAAAGCATTGCTAAAATCAAGATAAATTATGCCTTGTTTGCAAGGCAGAAATAGAGACACAGATACAGAGAACAAACACCAAAAGGGGAAAGCGGGGGTGGGGGGGAGGGTGGTGCAGGTGGGATGAATTGGGAGATTGGGATTGACATATACACACTAATATGTATAAAATAGGTAACTAATAAGACCCTGCTGTATAAAAAAAAGATGAACTATGCCTTCATAAATTAACTTAGTTACTTCATCAAAAAAATTCAGATTAGTCTGACATGATTTATTTTTAGAGAATCCAGGCTAACACCTGCTCAACAACCCAGATAATTGATTTCATTCTTTTAGAACAGATTTAACATAGTAGCTCAGTTTGCTAAGAAAAGTTCAAATAATTGACCAATCACCTTCTCCATTAAGAGTCCAGAAAAAAAAAAAATCACAGGGAATACTCGTCTCTTAACTATATGCAAGAACAGAGTTTTAAAAATTATTTTCGAATTCTCATCCTCAGTAAACTTCAGAGGTACCAGATCTCAATTACTTTGAATAACGTGAAATGTTTTTATTGGCCTATTAATAGATAAGTCCACCTAAGAGAAGAGCCTTTGTTTCCATATGTCTGTGCGTCACTCATGGTATTAAAACCACTTGGCTATTTTGTGAAATCTCTTCTGTACCTGTTTCTTGACAGAGTGAACACAGAGGGCAGAGTTGGAATTATTTATGAGTAAATTATTTATACGTCAATTTGCATACGTTTCTGCAAGACAGCAACGATGGCTGGGCTGTGAAGTAAACTCAGAAATTTCAGTCGCATGTGACAGAAATGTATGCTGCTGAGGGGGAAGGAGATGGGTTTGACTAGGAAGCTAAAGTGGAGAGAGCATATGAGTACAGACCAACCACTCAGATAACCAGAGCCACTAGAACGAGAGCTAAAAACACCTCCTGGACCTTCCCCGTCTCCTGGCTTCTGTGTGCTTCCCTCCAAGGTCAGGGGAACGAATCTTCCTCTCACTGAAGACGTGGCCCCTCCCACCTCTCACGTTCACATTAATGGCTTCACTAGAGTTGAGCCAGCAATTCACTGCTGGTTCCAGGTTAAAAGAGTTGAAGGTCTTTACTGGATCTGGTTTGAATCATCTCTGGGCCAATAAATGGTGGTTAGCGGGAGGGATACACAGTAAACCATGTTCTTCTCCTATCAGAAGCTCAACAACAAAGTAACTGGCGATAAAAACATTTCACCTGCATCCCACCTTCCATACACAAAAGGTGTCAGTAAAATAATCTGTAATTTCCACTTTCATATCAGTGGACATGTTTCAATGCATTTATGATAAGAGGAGAATTTTAAAACGCATTTAAGATGGTTTTATTTCCAAAATTCAGATTAACAGTTAGAACAAAGTAACAAGTTAACTTTCAGTTCAAGATGGCAGAAAGAGCATAAACCTCACTGAAATGAGGGAATAAAAATACAATTGAAATAAGAATAAGAGACTGGAGAAACTCAAAAGCAGCAGCACCAGGGTTAAGACCATTTCTCCAAGTTCTGAGAGCTGGAGAGCTGGTGGGATAGTTGTGCCAGATGGAAATATACATGAGGAAGCCACACACACCCTCAGGGACTGCAGGCAAGGGTGGAGCAGCCCACCAGGGGAGTGAGGACCGCTCGCTCCTGGCTAGGACTCTGAACAGGACCGAGGCTGGGAGTTAGAAGCAAACATACACACACCACTGTATATAAAATAACCAACAAGGATCTACCACGTAGCACAGGGAGCTCTACTCAATATCTTGTAATAACCTATATGGGAAAAGAGTCTGAAAACGAATATATATATATATATATATTTAAATCACATATATATATATATATACACATACATATATATCACTGAATCACTGCTTTACACCTGAAACTAACAGAACATTGTAAATTATAAATTACCTATACTTCAATATAAGTAAATAAATAAAACAAAAACAAAAAAGCAAAACTTATATGGGAAGCTTAACTGAAGACCTGTAATCTGAATATCTGATTCCTCCTTTTCACCCCCCATGCAGGGTGCAATCAACAGGGTTTAATGGCCAGAAAAGCATCAGAAGGCTCATCTCTAAGAAACTGAACGCATACGCTAGGAAGATCTAGGATTTCTCGTGAGCAGGAGGGTAAAACAGGATAAACTCTTTCTGATGCTCTCACTTGGAGAGGCAGCATCTTGGCAATCCTGACAACCCTGGTGACCCGGATGACTAAGAATTATACTCAGGGAGACACGTCGGGAGGCCTTAGAACAAATACACACAGTCTACACCAGCCTTGGGTCTTAAAAGTGTGTGAGCAACCAAGGATGGCCAGACATTGGAGGAAAACCAAGAAGGAGAAATAACTAAATAAAAATTTTTACTGAATTATAGTTGACTGACATATTAGTTCCAAGTGTACAGCACAGTGATTCAGTATTTTTATAAGTTATACTCCATTAAAAGTTATTACAAGATAATGGCTGTAATTCCCTGTGCTACACAATATATCCTGTTGTTTATCTATGTTACACATAGTAGTTTGTATCTCTTAATCCTCTACCCCTGTTTTGCCCCTCCCCCTTCCCTCTCCTCACTGTTAACCACTAGTTTGTTTTCTGTGTCTGTGAATCTCTTTTTTGCATATATATTCATTTGTATTATTTTTTTAATTCCACATATAAGTGATAACACACAGTATTTGTCTTTGTCTGACTTAATTCCACTAATCTTAATCTCTGTCTATTCACATGCTGCAAATATTTCATTCTTTTTTAAGCCTGAGTAATATTCCAGTGTGTGTGCGTGTGTGTGTGTGTGTGTGTATACACACCACATTTTCTTTATCCATTCATCTGATGATGGGCATTTGGGTTGTTTCCATATCTTGCTATTGTAAATAGTGCTGCTATGAATACTGGGACGCATATATCTTTTCAAATTAATGTTTTCATTTTTCTGGATATATGCCCAGGAGGGGGATTGCTGGATAATATGGCAGCTCTATTTTTAGTTTCTTGAGACACCTCCATACTCTTCTCCATAGTGGCTGCACCAATTTACATTCCCCCCAACAGTGCAGGGTCCCCTTTTCTCCACACCCTCTCCAGCATCTGTTATTTGTAGAGTTTTTGATGATGGCCATTTTTACAGGTGTGCGGTGATATCTCATAGTTTTGATTTGCATTTCTCTGATAAATTAGCAATGCTGAGTATCTTTTCACGTGTCTGTTGGCCATCTGTATGCCATCCTTGAAAAAATGTCTATTCAGGTCTTCTGCCCATTTTTTGGTTGGGTTGTTTGCTTTTCTGTTATTGAGTTATATGAGATGTTTATATTTTTGGATATTAACCCCTTGCTGGTCGTATCATTTGCAAATTTTAAAAAAAATTTCTGAGGAAGTAGGGCTAATTCAAGAAAGAGAAGAGCTCCAATAACACAGTCATCAGTATACTCAAGAGCTGTAAGAAGATATTTAACTCCTAAAATAAGAATCACATGTTATCTGAAGGAATAGGCAGAGAACAGGAAACAAGCACTCAAAGGTCAAAAATACACTAACAAAAAGACACAGTCAGTAAACTTTGCAAAATCTTCTGGATTACAGAAAACAAAAACCGAATATATGGAAAATACGAACCACGTTATTTTGCATGATCAAAGTTCATAAGAGCTATTTATCGAGTTTCAACATTCGTAGCCAATCCATAAACACAACATGAAGGGCAAAGCTTCCTTCTTCATGGTGTTATGTCTTTATGTGGAAGGACCGCCATCAGAACTACACTCCAGGCTCCTGGCCACTCACTCACTCCTAGTGGCTGAGAAGGGGAGACACTTATCTGGTTGGTCAAGACTGGAGGAAGAATGGGGCCCTGGTGGCCCTAACCCTTCTGACCCCATTGGGGCTTGAGTGTTTGCAGAGAACGTGTGCAGGGCTCCGCTCTCTTCAGTGGGGTGACGAGGGTCCAACCCCACCAGAAAGCCCCCAAGGTCTCCACACTGCCTGACTCGGGGTAAAGCTCTGCCTCATTCTGGAGGGAACTAAGAAAAGAGTGTTTGCGGTCAAACACTGAAGCCACATTGTCCCACAGCTCTGCTTGTAACAAAGCTTCCACTTAGGATCAAAATATCAATTATGCAAATACCAAATGAGGGAGCGCTGACTTGGCAGGAGGGTATATAAAAGGCGCTGAGATTTAGTTGACTAACACTAAGCTGGTAGCTATTGATAAAATAACATTCATTCAATGGCATCACAATGCCCTCTTCCGGGTATCTAGCCTATAAAATAGTGACAGAAACATGTCCATGCAGTTGGGGTACAGCACTGTTTGCATTAAAAACAAGTGTCTACCTAACTCTAAAGGTGGACAATATTGGTCTAAAATTATCTCAAACAGAAAAACTTTCACTTACCCAGTGATCTTTTAAGAATTTTACTGAAATATAGTTGATTTACAATGTTGTATTCGTTTCGGGTGTACAGCAAAGTGATTCAGGCGTGCACACACACACACACACACACACACACACACACATATATATGTACACACTCTTTTTCAGATTCTTTTCCATTATAGTTTATTACAAGACACTGAGTATAGTTCCCTCTGCTATACCGTAGGTCCTTTGCGATTCTCTATTTTACATATAGTAGTGTGACTATGTTAATCCCAAGCTCCTGATTTATTCTTCCCCCCCTTTCCTCTTTGGTAAACATAAGTTTGTTCTCTATGTCTGTGAGTCTTTCTATTTTGTAGACAAGTTCACTTGTATCCTTTTTTTAGATTCCACATATAATCGATATCATATGATACTTACCTTTCTCTGTCTGACTTACTTCACTCAGTATGACAATCTCTAGAGATGGTGCAGTGATTTTTTTTTGACTGAATCTCAGAGCCCTGGGTTCCTCCGTGCTGCCTCAGGGGCCACTACAGGAAGCAGAACATAAGGGGCCACAGACCCCACCGCCTCTTACGCCTCCCCCAGAGCAGCCCCACTGTCCGATTTCATTAATCGGTTTACGTGGTCTGGGTCCCGACTCTTTACCTGAGTAAAGAGTCCACTAACTCTGTCCACTAACACTACCCTTTGAGTACTCAAACACTACCCTTTGAGTTTGAATTCCTTCCTTCCTTCTGTCCTTTCTTCCTCTCAACAAGTGTTAAAATAGTTATCTTAGACAAAATCAATAATAATAATTATTAGTAAGTGCACGTTACAATACCTAAGTTGACTATTTGCCCAATGGACAGAGAAAGCTAGTCTTTGCTTCCTGGCCGGCCCACTCTGAGCGTTCTCTCCTCAAAAGCCTCCGAGGCCACCACGTTGCTTCTTTGCTATCAGGCTACCCTTCCTCCAGAGTCTGATCAAGACTAACATTTTCTGATTCCACTCTTGGTCTAACCACAGAAAATTAGTTGTACTCTGCCTTATTCCCTCAGGGCTGGTTTTTATCATCAGCACATATAAGCTAAACTATTGATAATATGTATTTGAAATACACCCAAGTCATATCATCATATGAAGTGTTAACTTCACTGCCTCGATCATGCAAACCAAGAATTTTATAGAGTACGTGGAAAAGAGAGATTTATAGACAAAGAAGTTTGGGCACCTTTCCAATTATACCAATATGGGTGGATGCCTAGTATTTTAACACGTCTCTTCACTATTCAGAAATAAAAGCATTAAAATCTACACGACAGTAAGGCGCAGATAGTGAAAAGCACCATAATATGCTTATTTCACAAATTTCACAAATCAAAATCCTGTTTTTATCAAGTAGGAAGCCTTTTATTAATAGAATATGTAGTAGTCACTTCCAGCATCTAATTAGGTCTAACTTAATCCCTTCTCACTACCCTATAGGGTTGGCAAGTGTGAGTTAAATAGCAAGCTTGGTTTAACGAAGCTGCTTCAGGAGAAAAAGGAGTGTAAGATTTCAAAAACAGTAAAGCTTTCCCACTGAGACTCTTCCTCTGCAGACACTTCAAGGAACTTTGGAATTGAAGTCCTTCAGGACACAAAATTTGGAACTCTGACCTTGTGAATGTACTACTTGCCTTTGTTCAAGAAAGAAAAGAATATTTTATCACTATGGTCTCATCCTTCACTTAGATTTTTTACGGTGAGGAGGTGAACAGGGAGGAAACAGAAGTGGTGGATGGAAAAAAATGGAACAAAGTGGAAACGTGGCTTCAGATTAGCTCCCAGGAAGGGAGGAGCTGTAGGTGTGAGGGTCTCTGAGCTCTGGGGCCAGGAGGAGAGGGAGGGTCGGGGGCGCTGAGTGAGCACACATGGCTTTGGTCCCTTCTTCTCTCAGTGCTGTGACCTTGGATGCAGGCTGCCTGCAAATGTGACAGAGCTGGAGGGGCACTTCCTTCTACTTACTTCAGCCCAAAAAAGACAGAAATACTCGAGCCGTGATGAATGGTGTCTGAATCTAGCTTGCCTGACACACGAATCAGTTAAGGTGGGTGAGTGACTGCCGGGACCCTTCAGATTTCTGCTACATCATCAGAAAATATTAACAGCATTTTGAAAAAAAAAAATGTGGTGAAATAAATGAACTTGTGGAGGGTTATATTTCGAATTGATGTTAAGTTAATGAAATGATAGACTTAAGGGAATATTTTTTTAAAGGTGATAATTGTGCATTATTAAAGTTTTGATTTCTTAGGTTATATTCAATATCGTAAAGACTTTCTTTGTAAAATTAACTATTTGCAAACTGTTTCCATATCTGTGAGTGAAGAAAGTGATACGCAAATACAGTACCATGGCTGTATAACACTTCTAAATTATGGTTAAATTAATATGTATAGTTAAAATTTAGTTTAATGTTGAAATTAGAGTATATCAACAGTTCCTTGCTTTAAAAACAAAAACATCTAAGTATGTTAAAAAATATCTTCTAGAAGGCATTGCTAATCCAAAGAATGCGGTTATCACTACTCAGTTTTTATTTATCAGAGAATACGTGTGCCCTTCAAGGCTAACCCTTCTGTCCTAAAAGAAAATGTGGAGGGAGTGGGGGCACAGGAGTGAAGGATACAGGTGCTGTCAAGCCTAGGTGGTGCCTGGTGGGGTCCCTGGAGTGTATCATAGCAGGGATCTCTTAGCCCAAATAATTTGTACAAGTGTAAATTAGGTTTTTATATATAAAGTGAATATATAAGAAATCTAAGTTTTACGAATTTTCCAAACTAGGTGAAAACAGCAAGATAGGAAAAATTTTCTTTTTCACAATCAGCAAAATACGTTTCTGTGTTATAATTCCTGTCCTGAGTGACTTACATCCTTTTGAACAATAATTTATTGATTTGATGGAAAATATTCAGTACCTCCTCTATCCAGGCACAGATCTAGACATTTGGCATAGGGCAATGACGAAACATAGAGATCCCTGGCCTCAAGGGGGCCTACTTTCTAGCAGGGGAACAGGTAATAAAAATAATTATAATAAATGAGTAAATACACAGTGCGTTAGCAGATGATAAGCACAATGGAAACACACGGAGCAAGCGGGGAGATCAGTTGTCAGGATGGGGAGGCAGTTTGCAGTTTCAGAGAGGACCATCCCTGTAGACATCATTTCAAAGGTTACAGCTGAGCAACCAAAGGAAGTGAGTGAAAAGAGGAGGAAAAAGACACAGTTAAAAAGTCAGCCTCAGACGCAAGAGGAACTGTTCATTTTAACCACAGGTATGAAGGCAGAGCGTGTGATGCGGCTGCTGTTAGGTGGTGGATGTGCTGGTGGCCATCTGTGGATGTTCTTTTCTGATGGCTTTAATTTGCTCAATGAAATAGGCAACAAAATAATCAGCTAAGACAAATACGGGGAAGGAGAGGTTGGGAGTTTGAGAAGAGAAGGCATGAAATACCTGTCTAGGAGGGGGACAAACAAATGAGCTAGGGAGATGGATCACGGTCGCCAGGCAGCACTAAGGGTCCACCAGGACTCACCCAGGCACACCCAACATGGCTCTGTGCTTTTCATCCCCACCATCACGAGTGCTGGTACAAAGCAGACAGGCCTACGATGAAACACTGAGTGTATGGGTGAATGCAAGGAGGTGATCAGATAGATTGGAATGTATGCTTCGTAAGAAGAGAAGAGAGACCATTAAAGGGTTAAAAGGCAACAGAAAGCTGCAGAATCGATGGATCAGAGGTGTTGTGGGGGTCAAAGGATTGTCAGTGTCAGATTAATTGTGGGAGTTACTTCCAACTTATAGGAAGTGATGGTTAGAGTGGGATGGATAAAATGTAGACAGTGGAGGGATTAGTTACTGGTAATGACAAGGGCCATGATTATGACCATAGGAGAGCAGGACTGAAGAAGAAAAGACAAGGACAAAAGTAAGTGAAGAGGCACTGAAGTAACCCAGGGAACAGGTCTTAAGAAAGGTCATCCACGTGTATTTCTAAGTCACCCAGAATCAACACCGAAATCATGCTGGGGAAACTGACAGTAACCAAGGAATTAAAAGTTTAAGGAAATGAGGGGGCCTGAGTCTGGTGTCGGTAGCAGCTGCAATTAGGGATAATGAATAACTTTTGGTGACGAGAAGTCCAATACTGGCATCTTAGGAAGGAGGGAGAGAGGAGCATGGAAGCAGTGACAGGAAACAATATGGCACCTGTAGGACCTTCAGAATCAGCCAGGGAGGAGAAGGTCTGGGAGGGAAACGGTTTACCCCTTGAGAAGGCTGCAGGGTAAGGATTCCTCAAGAGGGATCTCCTGATGATGCTCAAGGTCTGAATTGCAATTTAAAAAAATATTTCACACTACAAGCTTTATCCTGCCTAGGGGCCAGGCATGGTAAACATGAGTTGAGGTCCATGGAGAAAACGCGTCTCAATTCAACAACTTTCTCCTCTTGCCCTCCACCTGCCACAGTATTAGAAATTCTTCCATGGGGGCTTAGGAGGCCACCTGGTATGGGATGCTGAAGGCCAGAGAAAGATCACCTTCACTGGGAGGATGTGTCCAGTGTCCCAAACTGAAAGAGACTCTCAGTGTACAGTATAAACCTTATCATGCTGTGTGCTTATACATGGAGGGTTAAATCCTCAGAGGACACCAGCAGAACACATCTTCACTCATAAAAGTTTGTCGTCAAATTTCAAAACTGTCTCAGGAAGCACATCAGAAGTGGGTAAAAATAAAATTCCTCCAGACTTGTAAGGGCCTTGCATGCGATAGTTCAGCTTTTCAAGAGCAGAGATTTTAGTTTTATTTTTTCATGTGGCAAAGCACAATCGGGACCTCTCCACCATTTCCTTTAGCCTTGAAACATGTTTATTCCAAATCCCAAAATTTTATGTAATATTTATGTACCTTCAACTCTCTACATGTGAAGAAAGGTTTAAATACATCTCTAATTCCACCTCCCTAATGAGTTAAATGAACAAAATTAGTGAGTGACAGTTGAAAAGTGACTTATTCACGATAGAGAGGGTGGGATAAAATGTTAATAGATTCCTTTGAAAGTGTACTGTTCTTTTTTTTTTTCATAACTTCCTTTAAAGCACACAAGCCTATCTCCATAACAACAACAAAAAACAAACCTTTGCAACACTTTGTAGTAAAAGGATAAAACACTGCTGAGTATTTTCAGAGTCTTAAAAGATTGGCTTCTAAAAGCTCTATGATAAATAATCCAAGTTTTCTTTTAATGTCCCCACCACTTGAAAGATAACCCTAACTAGCTTATATAGTGACTAGATGGGTCTTTTACATCTCTGAAAGGCTGAGCAACTCTCTTTAATCAAGTACCATTATATGTGTGGGTTGATAAGATGATGGTAAGATTTTTTTTTTCAAATTCAACAGAGGATGTCCCTGTTGACATGTGATTTTTAAAAAATCTTCCTCTACACCCACCTCTTGCCATAATTTCAAGTAGCTTTATTATCAGCTTGAAATATAAATAAATAGCACCTTAACTCTTGAACTCACAGTTTCTTACTCAAAACAATCACAATCATTTTCATCGTGCTGTATCTGAACTAATCCCTCAACGTTTACCATATCACTTAGAGGAGCTCCACTCCCCTAATCTTAAACTCTGCACTTAGGTTTTGCAAAGAAAACTTCCTTATCACTGCCAACTCTCTCACAATTCAAAGCCTGGATCTGTCCTCATTGTGACTTGGAATTCTTAAGATGGCAGAGATGATACATTATTCAACTCCTCTCTTGACACATTTTTTAACACTTGTTTTCCATTGAATTTTAAAATATATTTATTTTGTTTAACAATGAGTCATTATGATCTAATGAAAGATTAAAACCCATTGATAAACGACCAATGGATGTCTCCCATATATCATTTCCCTTAAAATCATGACTGATCCCTAGACTTAAATATATAGAAGTTTCGATAGAACGAGCATCTTGATGGAAAATTAGTGTGAGGAATTGCTTAAGTTCTATTAGGTCCTATCTAATTAAGTTTCAGTTTAAAAATCTCAAAAATGTTTGTGCCCTGATTAGTAGAGCATTAATCATATGAACAGCTACTTTCTGACAAAAGAAGTGTTTACTTGATCATGAAACTGTCTCCACGTAATTCAAACATGTCTATATAACAGTCGAGTAGATACATAACCAAGATATTTGTCTCACTACTAGAAAAAGCAATAGGCTGAGAGTCTTTCCAGATGAAAACTGCTCACAGTACATATACTGAGCCCCAGTTCGCTCAGCTATAACTGAAACAGTAAGTATCTTTCTCAGAGTTATTGTGAGGACCGAATGAGATAATGCTTATAAAATGCTTAGCAAATCGTGTAGCACATATATTAATTAAATAAAATTAGACGTTGGCTCCATGAAAACAATTAAGTGTTAGCTATCATTGCTCTTTATATGATTACTAATATGTGCTCCCAGTCCTAGCTTGGAGATTCCGTTACAACCTGTTCCTGGGTTGTTTTCTTGAGTATCCCATGGTATACTTTTTCCACTTTAGCCCAATGATTATGCTCAGCTCCTTGCCTTTGTTCCTGCTGTTTCCTGATCCACAACATTCTTCCTCAGCCTATTCATTCCCATCACACCCATTCTTTGGGATGCCACCTCAACCCCGCCCCAGCTGTCCCCATCCGCATTTGCTACGGATGACTGCACAATGAGCTACTACCCCAATCCTGGTGGCTTGACAGAACACTTGCTATCTCTCTAGGTCCAGAGTTCAGGTGTGGCTTCCCTGGGTTCCCTGTTGCAGGTTCTCAGGGGCTATAAGCAAGGTGATGCTGGGGCTACAGCCTCCTCTCCAGGATGGAGGGTGGGCTGTGTCTCCATGTCTCTCCTGGGGCTGGTCCCAGGAGGCAGTTCCTTCCAGGCTGCTGATGTGGGAGCCTTGCTGCTTCCACAGTGTTGGCAGATGCCCCTCAGCTCTCTGGCACCACCCAAATCTCCAACATGGCAGGATTTTTTTTTTTTTTTTTAACAAAACGATCAAAGTGTACAAGCTTAGAAGAAATAGAAAGAGAAAGCCAGCAAGAGCAAGGTCACAGTCTTCTGTAGTGCAACTAAGCCGGGGGATTTCATTACTTTGTCTTATGCTCTTTGTTAGAAGCAAGTCTCTAGCCCTCACCCCCTCTCAAAGGGAGGGGTACGAATACCAGGAAGTAGGAACCCTTGGGGACCATCTTTGACAGCTATCTGTTATCATCTCACCTTCAAACCACCTCTGACTATTCAACTGCTACAAACTTTTATGAAAATAATTAGGAAATTAGTGGTTAATTTACTTTCCAGTTTCAACTGGTCTCAACCCCTTAGAATTTTGAAAGCACTAATATCTAGATTCACAGTTTTTAATGTGTCATAAAATTGCATGCTTTTTTTCCAACAATATTATATGTCGTCACGTGTCTCTATATCTCTGGGAGAGTTTAGTACAAATGGTGGATTAAATAAATACTAGTTGAAAGAGCAAATATGATTTCTCACTGATAAAAAATCTGGATGATGGAATTCTAACACACTTCCATGAAAGATATTCATATCTCCGGAAAGAAAAAAAATATTTATTTTTTTCTATAAAAATGATACATTTACATATTAATACAAAAACAAACTGGCCTATATTCCCTGTCTTTGCAACATAATATGTTTTCTATAAAAACAAAATTATGTGACTTCAGCTATAAGATACTGTATTATAATTGTTTACAAGAACAAAGGAGCAAAGAAGACAAACTTCTTTTAACGATTTTAGAATTACTTTGTGATAATAAAAATTTAGGCCTTTTTACCATTTTTCCTTCACTCCAGTGGATGTATTTACGGAAAAGAAAGTTTAAATCAATCACTTTTAAACAGCACAAATCAGGTATGATATATGTCACCTATAAGGATTATATCTTTCAAATACTACAAATGATTAATATAAATTACTACAGAGATCTTCCCTCTAAAACATTAACATCCCATAAATATAGCTTTAAATAAGCCTATAAACTCAAAAAAATTAGTCTTAAATTAAGGCTAAAATATTTTTAGTCTAAAGAGCCTAATGACCTACTTTTCTTCTAATAACTAGATCTGGCAAGTAACACAAAAAAATAGATGGATTGCTTCATATGAATCTAGACTGGACCATGTAATTGGAATTTGATTAGAGAGGTAAAATCAATAAAATCTCTTGAGCTGTATGTTTAGACATATTACACTTTCAAAACTGTACCCTATTCCTTTCTGACCACATTTATATTGGGAATAAATAATCCACTTTAAATTCCTCTTATGTCACTAAAAATTGGAATAGTGCTGTTAAAATCTTAATTAATTCAGATGAATTCATGTAATTCCAAGGATGCTAGATAATTATTATAATCTAGAAATATTTAGCAATAAAAGAAACGCTGATTAAAAGGAACAAAGTAAAAGCATTAATATTATTTGTAACTTTTCTCAAAACCAATGAAAGCAACTACAGGAAGATAAATAAATAAAGGGTGAGGGCTCCACTCTCAATGGGACACAAAATATCCCTCAAGCTGATATATTTCTCCTCAACTCTCAAGCAGAATTCAAATTTCATTAAAGTTATTATCAAGAAACAATAAAGCTCTTAGAAGAAAAGAAAGGTGAATATTATTGTGTCCTTGGAATGGGAAAGATTTCTCAAACCTAACACAAAAGCATGAACAATACACTAACTCTAAAGAAAAATTTGGTAAATGAACAACTTTAAAATCAAATAGTTCTTTCCATCAAACATCACATTGAGACTTCCACTTCTGTTTAGAACAGAAAGTCACAAGAGAAAATTGTCACTACCCAAACAACAAGAACAAGCTGAGAAGCCACAAACTCATATCTCAAACCCACTGGAGAGCTGAGAAGGCAAAGAAACGTGAATTTACTAAACTCACTTAAATTTACTAAAGAGGGAGGACAGGAAAACTATGAGAGAAAGTCTCCAAGGACCCCCACTGCATACCAGGGAGAGGATACATGTGGCTGGAGGAGGGGCAGGAGAGCTGAGGGGCACCACCCGGGGCACAGACATATCACATTTGTGCAAGATTCAGAATAGAGTTCTAGGATGAGGAGAATCCTCTAATCCCTAACTTTGCAAAGAGGCCCTCATCTGGCCTTCATAGCAGCTGAAGCCAATGGAGAAAAATCCAGAAAACCCATTTAGCTACAAATGTGATTCAACTCCCAACACTAGCACTCTGACGAAAGGGGTAAGTTCATGACTGAGCAGAAATTTTATTTACTTCAGTCTCCACTGCTCTCTAACGTACAATGTATGGTATAGAATAAAACATTATGATTCTTTCAATAGGATTATTAGCAGTCTGGCCCATCACCAAAAAGAATCAGTCAACATACACTTGGGTCAATAGAAATTATTCAAGGTGAAATATAAGGAGCAAAAACGA
This sequence comes from Neophocaena asiaeorientalis asiaeorientalis, assembly GCF_003031525.2. Taxonomy (NCBI): domain Eukaryota; kingdom Metazoa; phylum Chordata; class Mammalia; order Artiodactyla; family Phocoenidae; genus Neophocaena; species Neophocaena asiaeorientalis. The sequence continues at coordinate 3,724,631 of NW_020173697.1, forward strand.
ATAAGCAAAAAAGAATAAAATACTCTTTGGAACAGTATCAAATCAACTACCATAAATATAATTGAAGTCAAAAAGAAGAGATTAAAAATAAGGCAAAAAATTTTGAAAAACACACAAATTATAAATCAACTATACTTCAATAAAAAAATAAAAAAATAAAATTGCTATGAACATTAGTGGACAAAAAAATAGAATCACTTTGCTGTACACTTGAAAGCAATACAACATTGTAAATCAACTGTACTTCAATAAAAAAATTAAATTAAATAAAGTTGCTATGTACATTAGTGGACAAAAAAAATTTGAAAAACAATGGCCAAGAGTTTTCCAAAGTTGATGAAATCAACAAACCACATATCAAAATTTAATAAAACATTAGGCAGAATAAATAAATCACACCTAGGCCCATCATAGTCAAACTGCAGAAATCCAAAGATAAAGATCGAATTTTAAAATCAATCAGAGAACAAAAGATAGGTTTTATATACAACCGCTGCGCCACCAGGGAAGCCTGACAAAAGATAGGTTATATTTTTATATATCATGTCACAGGTATAAAAATGATAGCTGAAGTCTCAACAGAAACAATGTAGGCCAGAAAAAATGGCAGTTTCTTTACAGTACTAAAAGAAAAAACAGTTGTTAGCCTAGAGCCTATAACTAGTAAAAAATGTCCTTTTCAAACAGAGGAAAAGAAAAATGTGTTCAGATTAATCATATTAAAGAATGATTGCTGTCATTTAAATAATTACAAAAGTTTGTATTGATGTTTATGCAGGAGTTACTCTGTAATTGCTGTATCTAGAAAATCTTTTCACTGATTTATATTCCTAAATTCTGCAGGATTTTCTAGTGAACAGGTAAGATTGTAGAGAATGAATACGTTTTCTCAAATGTCTGAAAAATGTTGCGCTGAAGAAAAATAAGGTATCGTGTAAAATGAGAGCATTAGACTGACTCAAGTTTTCTTTGACTTTACAATAACTGTACTAACATTGTTTATTTTGAATGTACTGTTTAAATCCAGAAATATGTAACCCCACAAGGTTTAGAAATATTAACTATCCCTGAAAGTGAGTTCAAACAATCCCAAACCATTGAAACTTATTACTAAAATGAATGGAGCTGATTCCAGTTTGTTAGGGGCCTACCCTATGACTAGGAGTGCTCTAAACCAAATCCTGTGTAGAATACAATCTTAACTAAAGTGCAAGCAATAGAAAATGTGCACATTTGACTGTTTAACCACAGAAATTTTTTAGAAATTAGGTGAGCAATTTCTTTTTTTCTGGAAAGAGGACTTTATCACTAACTGTGATAGTGATTGATTATCATTAATCTGCTGGGGCTACTGTAACAAAATAATACAGACTGGATGCTTTAAACAACAGAAATTTATTTTCTCACAGTTCTGGAGCCTAGAAGTCCAAGTTCAAGGTGTTGAAGGTCTGGATTCTTCTGAGGCCACTTTTCCTGGCTTGTCAGTGACCCTCACACAGTCTGTCTGTGTACTTACACCCCTGGCATCAGTGTGTTCAAATTTCCTCTTCTTCTAAGAACATCAGTCATATAGGATCAGGGCCCACTCTAACAATCTAATTTTAACTTAATCATCACTTTGAAGGCCCCATCTCCAAATCATCACATTCTGAGTTACGAGGGTTTAGGACCTCAACATATGAATTTGGGGGAAAACACAATTCAGCTCATAATACTGACACTGTTTAAGGTGTGTCACAAAATGAGAACTTAAAAAGCCAAGTAACTTTAATTCAGAATTGTTATTGTTTTAAAATTTTCTACAGACAACTTTTCCACGTGTCCTATACCTAGGATGAACCAGTCATACTGTCCCACAGTGGCTAAGAACATACTTAATAATAAAATACTGAATACTTTCCTCCTAAAATCATGAACAAGGCAAGGATTTCAGTCATCACTATTTCTATTTCTATTCGTTATTGTAATAGGGAACCTCATCCATGTGATGAGGCCAGAAAAAGAAATACAACACATAAAGATTGGAAAGAAACAAGTAAGCCTATATTTATTTGCAGATAACATGATTGTGTACATAGAAAACCTAAGGATCCAACCACAAAAAAAAAATCCTGGAAATAATAGGTCAATCACTAAGGATACAAACCTAATAAATAAAAATTAATTGTATTCTTATTGCACTAGCAATGTATATTGTACAATTTTTTTAATTTGCAATGGAACACAACTACTTAGGGATAAATATAATAAAAGATGTGCAAGATCTCATATCAAAATTGTAAGACATTTCTGAAATAAAGTAAATGAAATCTTTTAAAAAAAAGAGGAGAGTTTTGAGAGGATCAAGATGGTGGTGTAGAAGGACGTGGTCTCACTCCCTCTTGTGAGAACACCAGAATCACTACTAACTGCTGAACAATCATCGACAGGAAGACACTGGAACTCACCAAAAAAGATACCCCACATCCAAAGACAAAGGAGAAGCCACAGTGAGACGGTAGGAGGGGCGCAATCACAGTAAAATCAAATCCTACAACTGCTGGGTGGGTGACGCACAAACTGGAGACAACTTATACCACAGAAGTCCACCCACTGGAGTGAAGATTCTGAGCCCCACGTCAGGCTTCCCAACCCAGGGGTCCGGCAATAGGAGGAGGAATTCCTAGAGAATCAGACTCTGAAGGCTAGTGGGATTTGATTGCAGGACATCGACAGGACTGGGGGAAACAGAGACTCCACTCTTGGAGGGCACACACAAAGTAGTGTGTGCATCGGGACCCAGGGGAAGGAGCAGTGACCCCAGGGGAGACTGAACCAGACCTACCTGCTAGTGTCGGAGGGTCTCCTGCAGAGGTGGGGGGTGGCTGTGGCTCACCGTGGGGACAAGGACACTGGCAGCAGAAGCCTTGGGAAGTACTCCTTGGCATGAGCCCTCCCAGAATCAGCCATTAGCCCCACCAAAGAGCCCCAGTAGGCTCCAGTGTTGGGTCGCCTCAGGCCAAACAACCAACAGGGAGGGAACCCATCCCCACCTATCAGCAGACAAGCAGATTAAAGTTTTACTGAGCTCTGCCCACCAGAGCAACAGCCAGCTCTACCCACCACCAGTCCCTCCTCTCAGGAAACTTGCACAAGCCTCTTACATAGACTCATCCACCAGAGGGCAGACAGCAGAGGCAAGAAGAACTACAATCCTGCAGCCTATGGAACAAAAACCACATTCAGAGAAAGACAGACAAGATGAAAAGGCAGAGGGCTATGTACCAGATGAAGGAAGAAGATAAAACCCTAGAAAAACAACTAAATGAAGTGGAGATAGGCAACCTTCCAGAAAAAGAATTCAGAATAATGATAGTGAAGATGATCCAGGACCTCAGAAAAACAATGGAGGCAAAGATCGAGACGATACAAGAAATATTTTAAAAAGACCTAGAAGAATTAAAGAACAAACAAACAGAGATGAACAATACAATAACTGAAATGAAAACTACACTAGAAGGAATCAATAGCAGAATAATTGAGGCAGAAGAACGGATAAGTGACCTGGAAGACAGAATGGTGGAATTCACTGCCATGGAACAGAATAAAGAAAAAAGAACAAGAAGAAATGAAGACAGCCTAAGGAACCTCTGGGACAACATTAAATGCAACAACATTCGCATTATAGGGGTCCTAGAAGGACAAGAGAGAAAGAAAGGACCTGAGAAGATATTTGAAGAGATAATAGTCAAAAACTTCCCTAACATGGGAAAGGAAATAGCCACCCAAGTGCAGGAAGTGCAGAGAGTCCCAGGTAGGATAAACCCAAGGAGAAACAAGCTGAGACACATAGTAATCAAACTAATAAAAATTAAAGACAAAGGAAAATTATTGAAAGCAACAAGGGAAAAATGACAAATAACATACAAGGGAACTTCCATAAGGTTACAGCTGATTTCTCAACTGAAACTCAACAAGCCAGAAGGGAATGGCATGACATATTTAAAGTGATGAAAAGGAAGAACCTACAACCAAGGTTACTCTACCCAGCAAGGATCTCATTCAGATTTGATGGAGAAATCGAAAGCTTTACAGACAAGCAAAAGCTATGAGAATTCAGCACCACCAAACCAGCTCTAAAACAAATGCTAAAGGAACTTCTCTAAGTGGGAAACACAAGAGAACAAAAGGACCTACAAAGAGAAATCCATAAGAATTAAGAAAATGGTAATAGGAACATACATATCGATAATCACCTTAAACATGAATGGATTAAACACTCCAACCAAAAGACACAGGCTTGCTGAACGGATACAAAAACAAGACCCAAATATATGCTATCTACAAGAGACCCACTTCAGAAGGAAGAAGACTCAAATCAATAGAATTAGAAATGAAAAAGGAGAAGTAACAACTGACACCGTAGAAACACAAAGCATCCTAACAGATTACTACAAGCAACTCTATGCCAATAAAATGGACAATCTGGAAGAAATGGACAAATTCTTAGAAAGCTATAACCTTCCAAGACTGAACCAGGAAGAAATAGAAAATATGAATAGACCAATCACAAGTAATGAAATTGAAACTGTGATTAAAAATATTCCAACAAACAAAAGTCCAGGACCAGATGGCTTCACAGGTGAATTCTATCAAACATTTAGAGAAGAGCTAACACCCATCCTTCTCAAACTCTTCCAAACATTTGCAGAGGAAGGAATACTCTCAAACTCATTCTATGAGGCCACTGCCACCCTGATACCAAAACCAGACAGAGATACTACAAAAAAAAAAGAAAATTACAGACCAATGTCACTGATGAACATAGATGTAAAAATCCTCAACAGAATATTAGCAAACAGAATCCAACAACACATTAACAGGATCATATACCATGATCAAGTGGGATTTATCTGAGGGATGCAAGGATTCTTCATTATATGCAAATCAATCAATGTGATACACCATATTAACAAATTGAAGGAGAAAAACCATATGATCATCTCAATAGATGCAGAAAAAGCTTTTGACGAAAGTGAACACCCATTTATGATAAAAACTCTCCAGAAAGTGGGCATATAGGGAACCTACCTCAACATAATAAAGGCCATATACAACAAACCCACAGCCAACATCATTCTCAATGGTGAAAAACAGAAAGCACTTCCTCTAAGATCAGGAACAAGACAAGGATGTCCACTCTCGCTACTATTATTCAACATACTTTTGGAAGTCCTAGCTATGGCAATCAGAGAAGAAAAAGAAATAAAAGGAATACAAATTGGAAAAGAAGAAGTAAAACTGTCACTGTTTGCAGATGACATGATACTATACATAGAGAATCCTAAAGATGCCACCAGAAAACTACTAGAGCTCATCAATGTATTTGGTAAAGTCGCAGGATACAAAATTAATGCACAGAAATCTCTTGCATTTCTATACACTAATTATGAAAAATCTGAAAGAGAAATTAAGGAAACACTCCCATCTACCACTGCAACAAAAAGAATAAAATACCTAGGAATAAACCTACCCAGGGAGACAAAAGACCCGTATGCAGAAAACTGTAAGACACTGATGAAAGAAATGAAAGATGATACAAACAGATGGAGAGATATACCATGTTCTTAGATTGGAAGAATCAATATTATGAAAATGACTATACTACCCAAAGCAATCTACAGTTTCAGTGCAATCCCTGTCAAATTATCAATAGCAGTTTTTACAGAATTAGAACAAAAAATCTTAAAATTTGTACGGAGACACAAAAGACCCCGAATAGCCAAAGCAGTGTGAGGGAAAAACACGGAGCTGGAGGAATCAGACTCCCTGACCTGAGACTATACTACAAAGCTACAGTAATCAAGACAATATGGTACTGGCACAAAAACAGACATACAGATCAATGGAACAGGATAGAAAGCCCAGAGATAAACCCACACACCTATGGTCAATTAATCTATGACAAAGGAGGCAAGGATATACAATGGAGAAAAGACAGTCTCTTCAATAAGTGGCGCTGGGAAAACTGGACAGCTACAGTTTACATTTACAGTTTCATTACAGAATGAAATTAGAACACTCCCTAACACCATACACAAAAATAAACTCAAAATGGATTAGAGACCTAAATGTAAGACTGAACACTATAAAACAGAGGAAAACATAGGAAGAACACACTTTGCCATAAATCACAGCAAGATCTTTTTTGATCTACCTCCTGGAGTAATGGAAATAAAAACAAAAATAAACAAATGGGACCTAATGAAACGTAAAAGCTTTTGCAAGGCAAAGAAAACTACAAAGAAAACAAAAAAACAACCCTCAGAATGGGAGAAACTATTTGCAAACGAATCAACGGACAAACGATTAATCTCCAAAATATATAAACAGCTCATGCAGCTCAATGTTAAAAAAACAAAGAACCCAGTCCAAAAATGGGCAGAAGACCTAAATAGACATTTCTCCAAAGTAGACATACAGATGACCAAGAAGCACATGAAAAGCTGCTCAACATCACTAATCATTAGAGAAATGCAGATCAAAACTACAATGAGGTATCACCTCACACCAGTTAGAATGGGCATCATCAGAAAATCTACAAACAACAAATGCTGGAGAGGGTGTGGAGAAAAGGGAACCCTCTTGCACTGTTGGTGGGAATGTAAATTGATACAGCCTCTATGGAGAACAGTATGGAGGGGCCTTAAAAAACTAAAAATAGAATTACCATATGACCCAGCAATCCACTACTGGGCATATACCCAGAGAAGACCATAATTCAAAAAGACACATGCACACCAATATTCATTGCAGCACTATTTACAATAGCCAGGTCATGGAAGCAACCTAAATGCCCATCGACAGACGAATGGATAAAGAAGATGTGGTACATATACACAGTGGAACATTTCTCAGCCATAAAAGGGAACGAAATTGGGTCATTTGTTGAGACGTGGATGGATCTAGATACTGTCATACTGAGTGAAGTAAGTCAGAAAGAGAAAAACAAATATCGTATATTAATGCATATATGTAGAACCTAGAAAAATGGTACAGATGAACCGGTTTGCAGTGCAGAAGTTGAGACACAGATGTAAAGAACAAACGTTGGACACTAAGGGGGGAGAGTGGTGGGGGTGTGTGTGATGAATTGGGGGATTGGGATTGACAAATATACAGTAATATGTATAAAACAGATGACTAATAAGAACCTGCTGTATAAAAAATAAAATAAAATTCAAAAAAAAGGAAATAACATGGACATAGATTAAAAGAGTCAATAAAACTAAAATATAAATCTTCTCCAAATTTGGGATTTAATTTTATCCCAATAAAACCTGAACAAGCTTTTTTGCAGAAATTAATAAGCTGATTCTAAAAGGTACATGGAAATCAAAGGATCTAGTTATAGACAAAACAATCTTGAAATATAACAAAGTGGGAAGGCATTTTATCTGATTTAAAGACTTCCTATGATGCTACAATAATCAAGACAGTGTCATTGATAAAAGACTAAATAGATCAATGGAATAGAATAGCAAATAGTATTACAAATATACAAGTAAATAATTTTGACAAATAAACCAAAGTAAATGGGAAAAGGAGTCTTCTCAATAAATGGTACCAGAACAACTGGTTATCTATAAGTAGGTAAATGAACCTCAACATCTACCATGGACAAAAATTTGTGATCAGTCATAGACCAAAATATAAAAGCTAAAACTATACAACATAGAAAGAAATAGAGAAAATCTTTATAAACTTGAAGTAGCAATATTTCCTTAGGGAAGACCCAAAAGCACTATCACTAAGAGGAAAAAGAGCTAACCTTTAGAACGTTATGAATATTAAAGTCATAAAATACAAAAACACCATTAAGAAAATTAACAGAAAAGCCATGAACTGGGAGAATATATTTGTAACAAATATTTTCAACAGAGGACCATTATCCAAAATATTTATAACTCCTACAACTGCAGTGAAAAGACAACCTAAGTTTTTAAAGTGGTGAAAGACTCAACAGCTGCCTCAGAAAAGAAGATACAACAATGGCCAGTACACTCTGAAAAAAAAGTGGTTAATATTATCAGCCATCAGAAACATACAAATTAAAACCACAGTGAGATACCACACACACACAACGTACAACACACACACACAACATACAACACACACACACACACACACACACATAGACTAGAATGACTAATATTAGTTTTAAAAGAACTCTTAAAAATGTTGATAAAACTCTCATCCATTGCCAGAGGGTATCTCAGGAATTTTATTAAATCAATATAATAATTATTAATGTAATTAATACAATTTATTAATATACAGACTATAAGGAAAATCAATTTTACTGTCTTGATAGATGCTAAGAAAAAAAAGCACTTCACAAAATGCAGAACCCACTTTTAATAACTCTCAGTAAACTAGGAAATGAAGGAAATTTCCTCAACCTGAAAACAGTCATCCTACATCCCACCAATAACATCAATAAAATCTGCTGATAACATCAACCTTTGAAGGATAAAACCAGGATCCTTTACCCATAAGACTGCAAACAAGGCAAGTTCTTGCCACTTTAATTCAACACCTTACTGGAGGTTCAAGGCACTGGAATAAGGTAGGAAAAGGAGCGATAAGTTAGGGAATGGAAAGGAAGAGATAAAACTCTATTATTTGTAAATGACATGATCACTTATACAGAAATCTTAAAGAATCTATTAAAAAAGCAGATATAACCAATAATTAGATTTAGCAAGGTTGTAAGAAATAAAAAATTTTGAAAAATTTTGCAAAAGTAGAACAAGTATTTCAAGGTCTATAATAAAGCTACAATAATTAATATATTGTTGTATTGGCTAGGGTTCAATAAAATACAACACAGGGGTCAGCTAACCATGGCCCATGGGCTGAATCTGGCCTCCTGCCTTTTTTGTAAATGAAGATTTATTGGAATACAGCAATGCCCATGTATTTACATGTTATCTATGGCCGCTTTCATGCTACAGCAGCAGAGTTTAGTAGCTGTAACCGAGAGTGAATGTCCTGAAAAGTCTAAAATTTTTACTCTTCCGTTTATAAAATAAGTTTGCCAATACCTATGATATAGTGTTCATAAACATTCACATATATAGTCAATTGATTTTTGACAAAGATGCCAAGGAAATTCAATGGGGAAGTAATAATATTTAAACAACTAGTCCTAGAAAGTTTTGATAATTAGATGGAGAAAAATCTTTATACTTACTTCATCATATTATAAAAATTGATTCGAAATTGATCATTAATCTAAATGAAAAAGCTAAAGCTATAAAATTCTAAGAGAAAGCAGGAGACAACTTTCATGATTCAGGGTTATTTCTTCTCATAAAGGACACAGAAAGTACAAACCATGAAATAAAATAATTGCTAAATTGGGCTTGGTCAAAATAAGAGACTATTGTTCTTCAAAATATACTCATAAGAAAATAAAAAGGTAAGCCACAGACTGGGAAAAAATGTTTGAAAGATACATATCTGATAAAGGGTTCATATCAAGAGAATGTAAGTAAATCTTACTACTCAAGATTAGGAAGAAAAACAACTTAATTTTTTAAAAGATAGAAATATTTAAAGGCTTTTCACCAAAAAAGATAATTAAATGTCAAACACATGAAAAGATGTTCAACATCATTAGTTGTTAGGGATATTCAAAGTAAAACCACAGGGAGAATCCACGACATGACCACTAACTCAGAGAATGTCCAAAATTAAAAAGACTCACTCACCTCACACCACTCAGAATAGCCATCAACAAAAAGTCTACAAACAATAAATGGAGAGGGTGTGGAGAAAAGGAAACCCTTCTACACTGTTGGTGGGAAAGTAAATTGGTACAGCCACTATGGAGAACAGTATGGACGTTCCTTAAAAAACTAAAAATAGAACTACCATATGACCCAGCCATCCCACTCCTGGGCATATATCTGGAGAAAACCATAACTCAAAAAGATACACGCACCCCAATGTTCACAGCAGCACTATTTACAATAGCCAAGACATGCAAGCAACCTAAATGTCCACTGACAGATGAATGGATAAAGAGATGTGGTACATATATACAATGGAATATTACTCAGCCATAAACACCAAATAATGCCATTTGCAGCAACATGGATGGACCTGGAGATTACCATACTAAGTGAAGCAAGACAGAGAAAGACAAATACCATATGATATCACTTATATGTGGAATTAAAAAAATGATACAAATGAACTTATTTACAAATCAGAAACAGACTCACAGACTTCGAAAACAAACTTATGGTTACCAAAGGCAAAATGTGGTGGGGAGGGATAAATTAGAAGTTTGGGATTAACATATACACACATTATATATAAAATAGATAATCAACAAGGACCTACAGCTCAGGGAACTCTACTCAGTGTTCTGTAATAACCTATATGAGAAAAGAATCTGAAAAAGAGTGGATATATGTATAACTGAATCACTTTAATGTACACCTGAAACTAATATAACATTGTAAATCAACTATACTCCAATATAAAATAAAAATTAAAAAAAAGGAAGAGCAATGAACACAGGAAGGTGACATAATATGCACCCCAGTGTGGATCAAGAACTTTTACTTATTTTATATGTCTATATGTCTTGGGCAGAATATATTAAAATACAATTTTAATGAGAAAAAATAAAAAGACGCACTACGCTAAGTGTTGACAACAATGTGGGACTCTCACACGTTGCTACTGGGAGACAACACGGCAGTTACTTTGGAAAACAGTTTAGGAGTTTCTAATAATGCTGAATGTTTCTTTGCCATATGACCCAGTAATCCTATTCCTACGAATTTCCTCAAGATCAATGAAAATGTGCTGCCACAAAGTCTTCTATGTGAATGTTCATAGAAGCCTTATCCGTCAGTAACATCCTAATTGTGCATCAACAGGTAACTAGATAAAAACAGTGTCCCAGTCGTACCTTGGGATACTGGTCAGCAATGAAAAGAAACAAACTACTAACACATGTGACAACAAAGATGTGTCTCGAAAACATAATGCTAAGTGGAAGAAACCAGACACAAAAGAGTACATATTGCATGATTCCATTTATGTCAAACTTTAGAAAAGATGAATCAAATACACACCAGAGAAAGTACATCAGTGGTTGCCTGGCTTCGGGATTTGGGGCGATGGGAGAAAGATTGCCTGGCTTGGGATACAAGAGAAAATTTTCTGCTGTGTATATGTGCTGTATTTTGATTACAGTAGTGGCCTATACAGATGTATGTAATTTTGTAAAAACACGTCAATACACATAAAAAACAACCTTATGGTTACCAAAGGGAGAAGGTGGAGGGATAAATTAGGATTTGGGATTAACACATACACACTACTATATATTAAACAGATACCCAACAATGACCTACTGTATAGTACAGGGAACTCTACTCAATATCATGTAATAACCTAGAGTGAAAGAGAACGAATATATATGTATATGTATAACTGAATCACTTTGCTGTACACCTGAAACTAATACAACATTGTAAATCAGCTATACTTCAGTATAAAAAAAAAAAGCAAAGCTACAATTAAATTTAGGATTTATGACACTAAAAAAAAAACCCCAAGTCAAAATGTACACTCAAAATAGGTGTGTTTTATTGTATGTAACTATATTTCAATAGAGTTGATTTAACAAAACACATGAAAAGCAATGAAATGATCTCTTTTGATAAAAACCAGTCATACTTTTGTTTCATTTTTCTTGCTGAAAACAGGGGACCATTAGCCTTAGCTAGCTAGAGGGGAACTCTAGTATATTTTTGGTTTATTTTAGAAGACTTGAAGTATTACTACTGTGGAAGTATTAGAAGACTTGAAATATTACTACTGTGAAATTGTTAGCTCTCTTTAATTGAGAGTGTACTCATTGTCAGGCACTTTCCATGTTCTCTTCTGGAGGAAAAGTATCCAGGAAAACTGAGCTTCCAAAGAACCTATTTTACTAGCCGATGGGGACCCTGACATTAACTACCAGAGAGAGGATTTGCTCACTTGATCCCAGGTCGGCCTCACTCAGTTGTATTCTTTATACCATATTGCCTTGGTGGTGCCAACATACACCAGGAGCCAGCACAATGACAATCAAACTCTTTGTGAATTTTCAGTCTTTATTACAGTGAAAAAAACTTTTCGGTTTGTTTCTCTAGAGATCACACAACTCGTCAATAATTTTTAGTTTCCTATTCCCCAACAAGGTTCTGATTTGACCTGATTATAATCATTGTTCCACATCTATAAAGGTAAGAGATACATCTAAGGTGTGAGATCTAAGCAGGCTCCCAATTTTGAGGCTTAATGATTTAAAGAACTGCTACCATCAACCTATTGGGACCAATTCAGAGAATGGTTTAACACAGGTGAGCTTACCTGTCCCCTACACAACGGAACCATCTATCGATATGTTGATGACCCTCCCCCCATCACTTTAAACATAATGAGAAATCATTTTTAGCCAACCTCACTCTGAAGCTTGGTATGGATTTTAAAATCACTGCTAATTATTTTAGACAAAAATAGAGGGGAAGTGATTGCCATTGATTCAGGCAGTTAACTGAGTGTTAACGGGATGTCATTTTGCATAATTCAATTATAGTTTGTTGACATTAGAAAATAGTTGAACATTTGTAGTCAGCTTTTAACAGTCAGTTCTGTTAGCAAAGTACCCTGGGTACAATCTGGATTTTTTTCTCAGCACAGTGCGAATTCTAAAGAGTTGATGTGTGCACTATCCATTTCCTATTAGTCCTTAATTGGACAGTTCTCTTAAGGTGCTTGTTTCCCTCCCTTTTTCACTTTTTCTCCTATACTAACATAAGTCACTTTCTTGGGCTTGAGTATTCTCATCTGTCACATGCCTCTGCACTTATGTCAATTTGTATTTTAATTAGAATTTGAGAGTTTCTTCTTTTGGCCTAAACGTATAGGAAGATTTGACAATAAGACAATGAAGAATACTTTATATGAGAGTCAAGTGAAGTGACCAGAAATTATGCCACAACAAAGCAGAACCTGCTGGTAATTCTGCACGATGCCACTGTAAACAAGAGCGAGAGCTGTGCATACCTAAGGCTGCTACTAAACCCCTATCCCAGCGGAAGTATTCAATTATGACAGATATCTGGGACACAGAACTGGGAGATACATCTGAGTCCTTCTGGCTCTCGTTCTTTTGAGCAGCTGTGTCTAAGTTTCAAATGACTAACCACAAGGAAGAAAGACCAGTTGGTATATCTCAATGATTACTGAATTCTGTATGTATCACATTTCTACTAAAATCCAGACAGTGTTTTAAGCGCTGGTGACACTATAAATAAAGTAGGAGAAGTTCTTGCTCTTAGGAACTTAGATCCTAGTGGGGAAGTCAGTAATAAACAGATATATAAACAAATACGTATCAATTAGGATCAGTGCTGTGCAGAAAAGCACAACATGGAAAATGCAAGGGAGGGTCGCTATTGTATATGGGATGGCTGGGGGAGGCGTCCTGAGGAGCTGACCTCTGAATAACGTGAAGAGGTGAGTGATGTGCACGTGTGCGTGAGGAATATTCCAGGCAGGAGAAGCATGCAAATACCTGCTGGAAGGAAGCGTTCAATAAGCTTGAGAAATACGGAGGGGGCTGACGTGGCCAGAGCCCAGCACAAGCAGGTGGAGGGTGCTGACACTGGACCCAAGATCAGGGGTCAGATCACGTCTACCTCAAAAGACACGGGAAGAACTTTGGGTTTCATCCTAAGTCGGATGGGAAATCACTGATGATGTAAACAGAATTATAGGCAAAGTATAACTAAGTGAAAATTAAATCTTTACTCACTTGCTCTTAAAGACTGCCATGTCTGAAGGAAACAAATTTATAGGCCTAAACTAACGGCACTTACACATTTGTTCTAAAACTTGGTGGATGCTGTCCTTTGCATCTCAAGTACATATCTGGCTAGATTCATGCTATGCCTTGTTGCATTCAATTATAATTAAGTGGGCGTATCTGTCCCCCTGCTAGATTATGAGCTACCTGAGCATAAAACCTTTACAGAATGTATTGCAGAACTCACTGTAGGGCCTGTATGTATTTTAAAAATTGACAAGAAGCTAGTAAACTCTGTCTGTTAACAAGATTGTTGGTATTTCCTCAGTCAGGAGAGTAATATAGACATCTCTCCTTCCATACTCACCACAGAAGGTTGTACAGTAGAATTAATCTGGCCTTTTGCATGTTCTGCACTAAAATTGAGCCCAACACTTCAAAACAAAAGGGAGACTTCACAGGCCCATGGATGTTATCTATTCCTGATTTTGCTAATTCGAAAATAAATGAGTCTTAAAAATTCCTATGAGACTGTGTTTTCTATAACAGGTTTGTCATTTACCAGTCAGCAAACTAGCTGATTTCAAAGACCCATTGTTAAAAGTGAAAGATGTTATTTACAGATATCAAATTTCAGGAATCCACCTTTTCTAAAATATTAAGAATGCTGTTGTTTCTCTTGCACCCAAATTTCTTAAATGTCAGACAAAAGTAAATGCCAAATGTGAAAAATTAAAAATAGTATGAAAACGTATGCTATTTATAAGTCTTAAAAAACAAGTACTCTTTGTGTCAATTTGTTATGTGATTAAAATCTCAGGAAATCATCTGGCATAGCTTTAAACACAATCCTTCATGAAATTCACTTCTTTTATCTTCCAATAGACATATATCACCATTACTTTATTTCATACTTATTTATTATATTCTCATTAAACCTAATGAAAAATACAAATTATCTATAGTCAATAATTTTAAGTGTTTTCAACATATATATTTTACTGTGAAGAGGCAAAGGAGAACAAGCATCTTTTCTAAATAATACACAAGAATAATTTTTCTTACCATCTGACTGTAAACATATATTTTAAAAAATGGACTCCCCTGTGTATTATTCAGATAAGTAGCATATATTCAATTGTCTTTCCTTTGATTGTTTATCCCAAGAAGTCCTCCTAAGTCTTTTAAGTTATTAATTCAATCATGCAACAAACTGGTTGAGACTATATACTGTGCCCTCTGCTGTACGCTGAGGGAAAATAAATTTGAAGACGTAAGTGGACTCTTGTATCCGAACCTCCCAAATTACACAGATAACATGTCTGAAAGGCATACTGTTATTTTTCTCAAAAATGGTAATGCTCCGAAAATAATTTTCAATGCAGAATATTCCTCACTATAAATAATGTAGCATTTAAACACTGAATAATAGAAAATTTACAGGATTGATTTACATTTTTCTTCCTGGAATTGAGAACAATCTGACTTTTCAGGGACAAAAAATAATGTATTACAGAATTATCACTCTTTTGTTGAAATGAATGTATCATTTTTCAAATGTCATGGTTCTTATGTTCTACTTAGAAATTTTTACTTGTTGCAAGTTCACTAAGATTGTCTCTGATGCTCTTTTCTACAAATTTTATACGTTTAGCTGTTATACTTAGGACTTTGATCCATATTGAGTTAACTTTTAAGTATGAGGTCAAGTAAAGATAAGAGCTCATATTGTTGCATACAGATTTTCAATTGTTACAGAGTGCCTTTTGCAGGGGGAAAAAAACTATCTTTTACTCACTGACTTGCCTGGACCTTTTCTAAAATACTAAGATAATTTTGCTGAAAAGCAATTGGCCAATTGGCCATATATGTACAGACTGATTTTTGGAATTTTCGTTCTGTTCCATCGATCAATATGTCTGTACTTATAGAAAACTTACCCTGTCTTGATTAATATAGCTTTTAAAAAAAAGTCCTGAAATCTGGTAGTTGAATCCTATAAGTTTTTCTTTTTCAAAATAATTGTGGTTATTCTGTGTCCTTTTTATTTCTGTATTATCTTTAAAAAAGCTTGTCAATTTCTACAAAAAAAGTTTGGCTGCGATTTTGATTTGAATTGCATTTAACTGTACATTAATTTGGGGATAATTGGCATTTCAGCACTATTGAGTTTCTCAATTAGTGTGGTGTGTGTGTGTGTATATATATATATATATATATATATATATATACTTAAATAGATTCTTTATTGTATTTTAGCAATGATTGTAGTTGTCAGTATGTACACCTGGCACATACTTTGTTAAATATATCCCTAGGAATTTCATATTTTAGTACAACTATAAATGGCATTGTTGTCAATTAACGTTTAAAAGAAACTGAAAACCGAGAAAAAATGTGTTTCATATTTACCCACATAGTTCCCATTCTGCAGAGCAACAGAAACACCAGACTCACTACCAGAACTTCTCTGTGGGTCCACAGAGACAACAAACTCACAGATGCAACAGGGTCCCGTAGAACTTTCCGAAGTTCGTCCCTCAGGTCCCGACTTCGGTGACTGCACACACCCGGCATCCTGAATTTCTTTGCAAGGTCCATCAGCTAGCCACCTGACCCTGTGTTTCGGGAAGACTGGTTAGCAACTCTTTATCTGATCTTCTCTTTTCCAGGTCTTCACTCCCCAGGTCCTTATTCCCAGAGTACCGCACTGTGGCTCTGCTTCTCTGACTTTGTCATTTCTATTCGCTATCCCTTATAAGTTTTTAAAGAGACCTCAACACCCTCCTAACCATGCGATCATAGTTAATATCACCAGTAACGGGACAGATGATGTCATACACACTTTGATAGGTGCGCTGAGGTGGATATGAGAGCATTTCTGATGTACTGCTACCAAAAATGCATAATCTGAATCTAATCCTGAGGAAACATTCGACAAGCCCAAACTGAGGGGCATTTTACAAATATCTAACCTCTGGTATTAAAAATATGCCAAGGTTATGAAAGATAAATATCTCAGGAAGTGTTCCACAGTAAAGGAAAGTAGAGACACGACATCTGAATGTAATGTGTGCTTGTGAATTAGATAATAGAGGACAATGGTTAGACAACTGATACATTTTAACTACCTATAAGGTATTAGGATCAACGTTAATTTCCTGATTTTGATAATTGTACCAGTGTAAGAATGTCTGTTTTAGAAAATGTACACTGAAGTCTTTAGAGAAAAAAAAAAGGACATCTTGTCTGCAACTTTCAAACATCTCAGGGGAAAAAAAGTAATGTAAATGTGGTAAAATGCTAACATTTGGGGAATATGAGTAAAGGGCATTTGGGAATTTTTTGTACTAGTTTTACAACTCTGCTGTAAGTCTGAATTTTTTTTTAAAACCCCTGGACCAAGATTGCAGGTGAGCATATGCTTTTATCTCCTCCTCCTGAGCTACCATTAAAATATAGGGAAGAAAGAAAGAAAGAAAGACAAAAAGGAAAAGAGAAGGAAGGGAGGGAGGAAAGATATAAATCCATAACAAGTGGATAACAAAGACATAACATAACACACATACATAACAATGCAATATACACACATAACAACAGAGCAAAGACACACCTTTGCTTAGGAAGTTATCTGAGGATCTTGAAGAAGTGAAGCAAGAAAGAGCGACTGGGAAGAGTGTGCTCAGCTCAGTCGCCAAGAATGTCCTGTCCAGCTTGGAATAGGGAGGATGGAGAGCCGGAGAGGGAGGCCCTATGGGGCACAAAGAATACAAAATAACTCAGAGGCTGATGGAAATGGCCATCTGACAGAGGTCAAGAATTCCTTCCTTAAAATGTAAGTAAACTAAAAGCTCCATAAAAACAAAAAATGTGTACAAAACAAAATGATCCAAATTATTATATGAGAGAACTGGTCCAAATAAAGAGAGAAAGTCAATGGAATCTAAGCAGCAGAATGAATTAATTACTGCAAAATATAGATTAAAGCTGAAGAATATTAGAATTATGGCCAAAAGATATATCTATCTTTACCCCAAGGTTTTGTATAAAATACATGATCCAACACTCCAGCAACACTAACAAGTAAACCAACATACAAGAAACACATACAAAGAGAAAGGTTCAAATATAAAGGTTTCATTGGAGCTACTCATCCATCCATCTCTAAAAATAGTCTAAAGACACTGGAATATAAAATAGTAATAGAAGACGAAGACAAGATCAGAGAAGGTTACAATCGTGTGTTTAATTTTTTGGTAATATTTTCAGTCTTTGGCTGTGTGGCAGGTACGTGGGGAGTCTTTTTCTGTTTTGCTCTTCTGACTTTTTAGTATGTCAAATATTCCATAATGTTATTTACAAAGTAAAATTAGTCAAAATATAAAAGTATACATTTGTGCGTCCATGTGGGTCTCCATTTTTCCAAGGAAGGCAAACACTATTGCCCAAAGAGGAAACAGTCTCCCTGGACTGAAAGGTACTTCACTCGTGAAGATTGTGTGTTGGAGAGACTTACTTTCTTGATAAAAACTCTGACAATAAGAACTTGATTTGCTGATTTATCAAGTTAAAGCAAGATCTTAACCATACCCTGCTCATGAAGCAGACTTTCATCATTTGTGATAGCTTTCCAAGGACATTTGTGTCAAATTTTACTATGACGGCTATATCTTTGACATAACCTCTAACCTCCATTATTAACAAAATTTCTTGGCCTGAGAGCACTTTTTTTTAAGAAAATAATGTTAGTCAGTAGAATATGCACAGGTAACTTTTCACTGTAAAGTAGGAACGACATTCTGTATCCCTTTTCCCTTTACATTTTCTGTTCCCTAAAATGTCAGAAAAAGCCACAATATCTTTTTGGTGATGATTATTTTCTATTATCTACCTCACTTTTGTGAGAGACTAAGAAAGCTTACAGAAACTAGAGCTTCTAACAATGGTACAAGTAGACATAATGCAGAATTTTACTTATGCTCCCAGCAAACTTCTGCTGTCATTTAGATTTAAACAGAGAACTGACAGGACAAATTTCACCACTGCCAAATCCTCAGACACTAAGTGAGGTTATAAATCCCTAATGGGAATTTTAAGAGTAGAGTTGAGAACTCCTGTCACCTTACCATTCATGTGGAGCTGAGCACTTCTCTTTTTGTCACTGAACCTGTAAGAATTCCCTCTAAGACAAAGTAAAGGGAAAGGCTTAAAAGGTTCTGAAAGTTATTGGAAAGAAAATGTAGCACATTTTCTGTTTGGTCAAATCAACAGAGACAGGAAAACTTCTCTCCAGCAAGTGTGGGTGACTTTTTCCTTTTTTAATATGAATCAACTTGTTAATTGAAGTTTAATTGAAATTAGGTTTATTACTACTGAGTAAAAAGCCTTGAATGCCTCAGAGCAAATGTATTTTGAAGAGGAACTTTTTTTCAATGTATTTCATTCAGTTTGCAGCAATGGAAGAAAAAGGTCGTGTTTAAATTCTTGCATATGTAACTGTCAAGACATAATCAAGCATTCTTTCATTTGGCAGGAAAATGGCAGAGTATACCAATTCAGTGTGAGAGAACTTTCCTTAGACAAGTCTGTAAGTGTCTTAATTTGTTATGAACATAAATATAAATTTACTAGCATGAGAAAAGAAATTAAATACTAGAGGACAATTCAGTAAAAATAACAGAATTAAATAATATATCTGGAGTTTTTCATTATCAAAAGTTTACATTAAAAGCCTTAAAAACGTGTACAGATACTCGGTTGACTAGAGAATAAGAATCTGAGCAGGAATTAGTGGAAATTTTAATGTGGGGAGAAAAAGCTTAACGAATTCCATTCTTTTAAATCTTTTTGTATTTCTCTTCTTTCTCACATAAGTGTCCAGGTCAACCGTGGAATTTGTAGGGATAAAAAGGTCAATCATTTCATGCATGGACAAAAGGTCAGTTAACCTCCTCCTTTCCTTCCACCTGGTCACAAAAACTATCAGTATTTAAACACGTAATTTAAAAGTTTCCTTTCTTTTTTTTTTCCCCCTTTGTTTGGACTAAGTTTAAAGTGTTATCTTAAACTGAGCTCTACTTTGTACACTTAACTTTTGAATTTCACATCTAATTTTGGTTTATATAGGTTTAGTGTTCCTGCTGAGCTATGAATTTAACTAGTAAAAAGGAATTTAAATTTTCAAGTGGACAACATGACAGAAATCAGTAGTTGTTTAAAAGCTAGATATGCAAACAGCCTAACCCTGTGTATCTTGGTTCGAGTCTGCTCAGCCGGCAAAAAGACCCTTCCCAGGACACCTAATTTTTATTAAAGGCTAATTCTGAATAAATTTATTCTTACAAATTAGAAAAGATTTCCAGCTGAGAAATTTTTACCTTTAATTTTAAGTTTAAAGTAGGTGAAAATGTAAATAGTAAGTTTAAAAAAATCAAAATTATTTTAATTTTAAAATTTACATAATTCAAATACCTAGGAATAAACCTACTTAAGGAGGTAAAAGACCTGAACTTGGAAAACTATCAGACACGGATGAAAGAAATTGAAGAAGACACACATGGAAAGATATACTGTGTTCTTGGATTAGAAGAATTAATATTGTTAAAATGACCATACTACCCAAGGCAATCAAAAGATTCAGTGCAATCCCTATCAGAATACCAACAGCATTTTTTACAGAAGTAGAAAAAAAATCCCAGGACACCTAATTTTTATTAAAGGCTAATTCTGAATAAATTTATTCTTACAAATTAGAAAAGATTTCCAGCTGAGAAATTTTTACCTTTAATTTTAAGTTTAAAGTAGGTGAAAATGTAAATAGTAAGTTTAAAAAAATCAAAATTATTTTAATTTTAAAATTTACATAATTCAAATACCTAGGAATAAACCTACTTAAGGAGGTAAAAGACCTGAACTTGGAAAACTATCAGACACGGATGAAAGAAATTGAAGAAGACACACATGGAAAGATATACTGTGTTCTTGGATTAGAAGAATTAATATTGTTAAAATGACCATTGCCTTGACTACCCAAGGCAATCAAAAGATTCAGTGCAATCCCTATCAGAATACCAACAGCATTTTTTACAGAAGTAGAAAAAAATAATTTTAAACTTTGCATGGAAACACAAAAGACCCTAAATAGCCAAAACAATCTTGAGAAAGAAGATCAAAGCTGGAGGAATCACACTCCCTGACTTCAGACTATACTACAAAGCTACAGTAATCAAAACAGTATGGTACTGGTATAAAAACAGACATACACTTCAATGGAACAGGATAAAAAGCCCAGAAATAAATCCATGTCAATTAATCTATGACAAAGAAGGCAAGAATATACAATGGAGAAAAGACAGTCTCTTCAATAAGTGGTGCTGGGAAAACTGGACAGCTACATGTAAAAGAATAAAATTAGAACATTTGCTGACACCATATACAGAAATAAAGTCAAAACGGATTAAAGACCTAAATGTAAGACCAGATACTACAAACCTCCTAGGGGAAAACTTAGGCAGAACACTCTTTGACATAAATCGCAGAAATATATCTTTTTGGATCCATCTCCTAAAGCAAAGGAAGAACAGCAAAAATAAACAAATGAGACATAATTAAACTTAAAAACTTTTGACAGCAAAGGAAACCATCAACAAAATGAAACTACAACCTACTGAATGGGAGAAAATATTTGCAAATGATATGACTGATAAGGGGTTAATATCCAATGTATACTAACACCTCCTACAACTCAACATCAAAGAAACAAACAACTCAATTTTAAAAAGGGCAGAAGGGACTTCCCTGGTGGCACAGAGGTTAAGAATCCACCTGCCAATGCAGGGGACACAGGTTCAAGCCCTGGTCTGGGAAGATCCCACATGCTGCCCCACAACCACTGAGCCTGTGCTCTAGAGCCCGCAAGCCACAACTTCTAAGCCCACTCGCCTAGAACCCATTCCGCACAACAAGAGAAGCCACCATAATGAGAAGCCCGTGCACCACAACGAAGAGTAGCTCCTGCTTGCTGCAACTAAAGAAAGCCCATGCACAGCAACAAAGACCCAACACAGCCAAAAAAAAATAATAAATTAATTAATTTTAAAAATGGGCAGAAGAACTGAGTAGACATTTTTCCAAAGAGGAAATGCAGATGGTCAACAGGCACATGAAAAGATGTTCAACACTGCTAATGAATGGGGAAATGCAAATCAAAATCAAAATGGGATATCACCTCACACCTGTCAGAATGGCTATCATCAAAAAGACCACAACATCACTAATCATTAGAGAAATGCAAATCAAAACTACAATGAGATATCATCTCACGCCAGTCAGAATGGCCACCATCAAAAAATCTAGAAATAAATGCTGGAGAGGGTGTGGAGAAAAGGGAACCCACTTGCACTGTTGGTGGGAATGTAAATTGGTACAGCCACTGTGGAGAACAGTATGGAGGTTCCTTAAAAAACTACAAATAGAACTACCATATGACCAGCAATCCCACTACTGGGCATATACCCTGAGAAAACCATAATTCAAAAAGAGTCATGTACCAAAATGTTCATTGCAGCTCTATTTACAATAGCCCAGAGATGGAAACAACCTAAGTGTCCATTATTGGATGAATGGATAAAGAAGATGTGGCACATATATACAATGGAATATTACTCAGCCATAAAAAGAAATGAAATTGAGCTATTTGTAATGAGGTGGATAGACCTAGAGTCTGCCATACAGTGTGAAGTAAGTCAGAAAGAGGGAGGCAAATACTGTATGCTAACACATGTATATGGAATTTAAGAAAAAAAATGTCATGAAGAACCTAGGGGTAAGACAGGAATAAAGACACAGACCTACTAGAGAATGGACTTGAGGATATGGGGAGGGGGAAGGGTAAGCTGTGACAAAGCGAGAGAGAGACATGGACATATATACACTACCAAACGTAAGGTAGATAGCTAGTGGGAAGCAGCCACATAGCACAGGGAGATCAGCTCGGTGCTTTGTGACCACCTGGAGCGGTGGGGATAGGGAGGGTGGGAAGGAGGGAGACGCAAGAGGGAAGAGATATGGGAACATATGTATATATATAACTGATTCATTTCGTTGTAAAGCAGAAACTAACACACCATTGTAAAGCAATTATACTCCAATAAAGATGTTAAAAAAAAAAAAAAAGACCACAAATGAAAAAGGTTGGTGAGAATGTGGAGAAAGGTGATTCCTCCTACACTGTTGGTGAGAAGGCAAATTAGTGCAACCGCTGTGAAAAACAGTATGGAGCTTTCTCAAAAACACTCAAAATAGAGTTACCATATGACCCAGCAAGTTCACTCCTGGGGATATATCCAAAAAACTCCAAAAGCTCTAACTCAATAAGACACCAGCACCCCAATGTCAATAACAACATTATTTACAAAGCCAAGATATGGAAGCAACCTAAGGGTCCATCAACAGATGAATGGATAAAGAAAATGTGGAATATATAAACAATGGACTATTAGTCATAAAAAAAAAAAGAAATTTTGACATCTGCAGCAACATGGATGGACTTGGAGGGCATTATGCTAAGTGAAATAAGTCAGAAAAAGAAATACTATATGATATCACTTATATGTGGAATTTGAAAATACAACAAACTATTGAATATAACAAAAAAGAAGTCGACTTACAGATATAGAAGACAAACTAGTGGTTACTAGTGGGGAGAGGGAAGGGGGAAAAAGCAATATAGAGTACAAACTATTAGGTATAAAATAAGCTCCAAGGAATATATCCAATATTTTATAACAACAATAAATGGAGTATAACCTTTAAAAGTTGTGAATCACTATGTTGTACAGCAACTCTACTTCAATGTTTTTTAAAAACTGCGTTTACAGAAAAAAATTTACTTAATTCCGCTGACCAAAAAAGTTCTTTTAATAAATTGAATTAAGAATAATGTGGTTGGGACTTCCCTGGTGGTCCACTGGGTAACACTGCGCACTCCCAATGCCGGGGGCCTGGGTTCGATCCCCGGTCGGGGAACTAGATCCCGCACGCATGTCACAACTAAGAGTTTGCACGCCTGAACTAAAGATCCTGCATGCCACAACTAAAGATCCCACGTGCCGCAACTAAGACCCAGCACGGCCATAAATAAATAAATAAATAAATAAATATTAAAGTACACCTATTAAAAAATGAAAGGAATAATGTGGTTACCATAGAGCAAATGAAAGATTAAAGGGAAAGTATTACATTTTAATTTTTCTAAGAATCTGGATATTTGTACACAAGATTTAATCAAAGAAAATTTTCTAAATTTTTTATATTTGTTTTGATATCTAAGTAGCTATCACTACTAAAACAATATCTAAAGGATATAAATATTTCTTCAACTAAAGTAATTAATAATCTAAATAATTGGTAGGCTGTATAAATTAGTTCCTATAAAACCCAGATGATACTTGGTGTACTTTATTGACTTCTGAGTACTTATGTATATAACAATTACATCTATAAATCTAATACTATATAAGGAGTTTTAAAAAAATTTAGACAAGTTTCAAAGCTTGTTCATATCCATTATTTTTCTATTTACTAATCATATAATGTTATCTAAACACAATATGCCCTCCCTAATAATAGTTTCAGGAAATTTAGGGATTTTCATTAAAATAATACTAACCAGGAGATTTATCTAAATTTACATACCATGAACCTTACTATAAGTTCTTGGATCAAAGTAAAAATAAATATGAATACATAACTGCATGTATGTACACCATTTACATTTGTGTTCTATTTTTTTGTCTTCTCTGATTGTAAAACAATAGTTTCTTTTAAGATATAAAATAATATACATATAAAAAGATATAAAATAACAATAATAAATAGTAAAATAATTTATTCAGGGCATTCGTTTACATGCTCAAATCTTACAGTTTTTTTAATTAACATTAAAATATTTAAAATTATAAATTATATATATAATTTGTTTTATGTATAGAAAAAGAAATAAAACTTGTTTATATATATATACATATATAAAGAGAGAGAGGAATTCCCTGGTGGTCCAGTGGTTAGGACTCTGTGCTTCCACTGCAAGGGGCACAGGTTTGATCCCTGGTTGGGGAACTAAGATCCCGCAAGCCACGCAGCCCAAAAAAAAGACATAAGACAAAGCTTATTAATAGAAATAAAGAGGCCATCTAACAATGCTAAAGGGTAATTAGGAAAGCATAACTATTATCAATGCATATCTACTTAAAGAAATTGTAATGTGTTTTAAAAATTAAACCATGAAAATTTAAAAAATATAATTAGGCATTTGATTTGGCATAATAATAAGTACATATATAACTCAATATGTTAAAATTAGCAAGATATCATACATGACAGAGAAGTAAAAAGGTGGTAACTAAAGGGGAAAGAGGAAAGACCATTTTAAAGGTTTCTTTCTGAAGAGACCAGAAAGGACATAACAAAATTAAACAGGTAAATCCAAACTTTAACAACATATGAACACTTTTGATTCTTAAAGCTGGTATAAATTTTCTATGATACTCCAAACTTACAATGTATCAATACCATTTAGATAATGACTTAAAATTATTTTTAAAATCTATTTATTTTTGGCTGCATTGGGTCTTCATTGCTGCGCTCAGGCTTTCTCTAGTTGCGGTGAGTGGGGGCTCCTCTTCGTTGTGGTGTGCGGGCTTCTCACTGCGGTGGCTTCTGTTGTTGTGGAGCACGGGCTCTAGGCTTGCAGGCTGCAGCAGTTGTGTCACGCGGGCTCAGTAGTTGTGGCTCATGGGCTCTAGAGTGCAGGCTCAGTAGCTGTGGCGCA
Organism: Neophocaena asiaeorientalis asiaeorientalis; assembly: GCF_003031525.2. Taxonomy (NCBI): domain Eukaryota; kingdom Metazoa; phylum Chordata; class Mammalia; order Artiodactyla; family Phocoenidae; genus Neophocaena; species Neophocaena asiaeorientalis. The sequence goes on from NW_020173697.1 coordinate 3,750,322, forward strand.
CAGGCTTAGTTGCTCCACGGCATGTGGGATCTTCCCAGCTCAGGGTTTGAACCTGTCTCCCTTGCATTGGCAGGCGGATTCTTAACCACTGTGCCACTAGGGAAGCCCCTAGACAGTGACTTTTAAATGTATGTAGAGTCCAATGATACTGCTAATAATTTCTAATAATCTGTAGACGGTACATTAGGTCTATTCAATGAAGGCCAGTATATTTGTAACTGCATTCATAAAGCCACATCTTGAGTCATTTCCAGTGGACCAGACAGTAAATGACTAAAAATCCCTCTTCACAGGTTTAAAGCATAAACTGCTTACTTATGTCTTCCATCTTTCTGAGTGCACTAGAAAATAACAAACATTTCCTAAGTCTCAGTAATCAGAAGCCTCCACCAAGCAAAAGCTTCCCATTGAAATACCAGTATCGTACACCACGTAAACTTTTAAGAAATCAATGTAAAAACTATTTTTATAGTAGTTCATAGGTTCAGCAAAGAAATTCTGAAAATAAATCATCTCAAACTTTGTTCAGAAACATTACTTAAGCATTCAGGTATTCTGCTCATACCACTTTTAAACATCTGTTATGTACAAAATGCTAATAAGAAAACCATAAGGCTTTGTATTACTACCTAGAGGCAACCCACCTATGGGAAGCTAGGTATAAAGTGATATTTTAGTACTGTGTAGATGTGCTATAATAGTATAAAGAAGGACTCAAAAGTTGTCAAGGTATTGCAGTCACAGAGACGAAATGCCTTACCACTTGGACTAAATGAACTATGCAGTTATCTATGCCTAGAAGTTTAATCTGCCTGAAAATTCATCTGAAAGACACCACATAAACCACATAAGAGCTCGCTGGGTACCACCACGATGACTAGGTGACAGGGTCCCCAGCCTCGAGTATGTGCGTTCTACTACCAGGAGGCATCGGCCCTAGACATTGAAGAACGTTTGTTTATGTTCTGCAGGCCTACAATTTACCCTGTAAAGAGTCACATTAGTAATTGCTCTCACAAATAAAGCTGAAGCCATCTACCTTGCAAACAACTTTTAAAAGTACAAACCATAATTTTAAAACTATTTAGAAAATAAATATATCATCCCCCGTAAGTTAAACTTAATATCTGCCAAATAATAACATCAGATCACTCTCCTACCCCACTGCTATACTCTTCCTCCTGGGTACTCTAATATAAATAAAAATAAATACTTTGCTCTATTAGAAGGAAGAAACCCGACAAATGAAAAAGGCAGGATCAACCTTCGAATGATGTGCTTTTGTGTAATTACTGTTATTATCTCCATGACTCTTGTCAAAAAGTCTGACTCCATTTGATGTTTGACTTTTGACAGCTTTGAGCCCCACTGCCCCCCTTTGTTTTCTGACCCACTACAGGATAAGTTGGTAACAGAGTGGACTGTGCTCCCCTGGGGCTTGGTGGAAAGGTCAGACCACCCAAGTCCCAGAGTCCCTGCGAGAACCCTCAACCCGCCGTGCCCCTAAAACGCTACACAATCCTTTCATGGCTTTCTCAAACCATTGTGGACCTGCTTGGAAACACTCTCTGCTTTCTAGAACCCCTCATGAAATGAAGAATGAACCTTTTCATAAACTCTTGGTGTGTGTAGTATCACCAATCTCCACATCCAGACCAAATTTTGGGTCGGGTGGCCCATTTTACCTCTGCAGGTGACCACATCCACTCTATACCCTGGATCTGAGCTCATTTTCTCCATGGTTCCAATGAAAACATAATGCTTTCAGTGTCAAACTCACTGCTCACACATCCCAATTTAGAATTTATTTATAATTTAATCGCTGAGAAAATTAACAAATTTATACCAGGTAAACAGGAAAGAGGGAGTTTAAAAAACCAACAAAGGGAGAAAGGGTTGAATTTAATTACATGTTGAGAAGTAAATATATGAGATTATACATATATCTTTTACTCTCAAATTTCATTAATTGACTGTATAATTCTAATGTAAAAATACTTCTCTTTCAAAATTGGATGCCATTAACCTATTGTCTGTAACTTCTACTACTGTTCTAAAGCAGGTGTCAGCAAACTTTTTTCAGTAAAGGGCCAGAGAGTAAACATTTTACGCTTTACAGGTCATAATTCCTCTGTCAAAGCTACTCAGTTCTGCAATTGTAGCACAAAAGTAGCCACAGACAATGTGTCCGTGGACCACTGTTTCCCACCCCCCTGCTCTAAGTCAGAAATCTGATGCCTTTCTGGTTCTGGATGATTTCTATAAAAAGTTGCATGGTTTTTGCAAACTTGAAGGGTCTTATCTAGTTTCCTAAAATATTATAATGAAGCACCCTGTTATGGATGTGTTTTCACAAGTCATCATAGACTTTTGGTGACCCTTTTTAATCTAGAACCCATGTCATTCAGTTCTGGAAATTCTTCTTGAATTATTTCTTTGATGACTTACTTTCTGCTATTTCCTCTTTCCTCTCCTCCTGGGACTCTTATTATTCAGATACTGGAATCTCTTTTATATTTTACATTTCTCTGCAATTTTATATTGCTATGCCTTTTGAAGCATTCTTTGAAGATTTCTTCAACTTTATCTTTCAAGATTTCTATTGGATTTTAAATATCTATTTCAACTGGATTTTTTAAAATTTATAATGCTAATTTTTTCTTCTTTAGCAAACTACAGGAAGATGTGTCCCAACATGAAGAGGAAATCAACCAAGAAAAGTAACTTAATCCCTAAAACTTCTAAAAACAGTCAGGAAGTAAAAGTATAACAGTAATATGTGGTGGCCAATATCAAAAATGTGAGCTATGGGCTTCCCTGGTGGTGCAGTGGCTGAGAGTCCGCCTGCCGATGCAGGGGACGCAGGTTCGTGCCCCGGTCTGGGAGGATCCCACATGCCGCGGAGCGGCTGGGCCCATGAGCCATGGCCGCTGAGCCTGCGCATCTGGAGCCTGTGCTCCGCAACGGGAGAGGCCACAACAGTGAGAGGCCCGCGTACCACAAAAAAAAACAAACAAAAAAAAACGTGAGCTATGAAAATAATGGAAAATTACTGGAGAAGGTTGGGAGTGAGAGGCTTTATGAAGCGTATGGCAGTTTTTCATTACAAGTCTTGCAAAACTATTAGACTTTCAAAAGTACGCTTCTGTAAAATTCTGACAAAATAACTAAATAAAAAAAGATGCTATTAGAATAAAAATCTCCTTTTTAAAAATAGAAACTATGGAAGAAGAAATAGAGTCCACAAATGGACCAACATGTATATGGTCAATTGAATTTTAACAAGATAATTCAAAGAGGAAGCAAAATCTTTCTGACAAATTATACTTACAGAACTAGATACGCATGTGCGGGAAAAATGAACTTGAACCATACCTCACACTGTACATAAATTTTTAACTTGAAAAGGATTCTAATTCTAAATGTAAAAGCTAAAATTATGTAATCGCTCCCCAAAATATGGAAGAAAATCTTTGTAATCTTGGAATAGGTAAAAATATCTTATACAGGACACATAAAACCACAAACTTACTTTGATGTAATAAAAAAAAACCTAAAATTAAACAGAGTCTTGATAACATAAATAATCAAGTTAAACTAAGACCCCAAGAAGATTAAACTTAACTATGCCCTATGTACCAAGTGGCCTTATTTAAGATAAGTAATAACTTCTTTTGTTCAAATTCAATAAAACAGTTATATCTGCATTTAACTTTTAACTTCTACATTCAAAACAATTTCAAGGAGGTACAAAACAATATGTTTTATGAAAAAAATGGAATTTTTTTTTAGTTCATGGAATATGTGCTTAGTAGATAAACAGCATCATTGATTTCTGTTTTCTTTTTCTTTCTTTTCTTTGTTCTTTAAAATGCTTCTGAAAACCAGAATAATTTTTGGAGGGAGAAGATGACACTATGATTATTACTTCCCTTCTCCACAAAGTTAATGAGGTAATTTGTGAAGAGACTATAAAAAATACTAATTGCTTCTGATAGTTTGCAAACCTAGGCCTTTGTTGATGCCTCTACACAGCTGCTTTTAAAGTCATGAGACCGGATGAGGTGACCCACGGGGAACAGTTCCTCGAGGCCACTCAGTGTAAGTCAGGTAGAGAAGGAAAGGATAGAAAAACAGAGCTGAGAAAGAGCACAGAGGGGAAGAAAAAAACAGGAAAGTGTGATGTCACGGAAGTCCAGATGCAGAATCATTTTACCAAGGACAGAGTGGACAACTGACTTTAATCCTCTTGAGAATCTGAGTAAGTTCATGACTGAGACATGCCAAGATGTTGGTTTGTGGGTAGCCTTGACAACATGGAATTTCAACAAAGCCATGGAGGCTGAATCTTAGCTGGATATTGTTTAAAAAAAGGAGAGTGCAGAGTAGAAGATAATAATTGGGGAACAGAAAATTGGTTTTGCTAATAATAAAAGCAGAGAAATAGGAAAAGAGTTGAGAAGGCTATGGGGTTGGAATTATTTTTTAAGGTGAGTGGTCCTGAAGTACGTATCTGTATACTGATAAAACTGATCCAGTAGAGAATGAGAAGCTGGTGATGCAAGAAAGAGAAGTTTTTCAGGATTAGCATATTTTGAGCACATGTGAAGGTGTCACCCTTTTAAAGGAGAGAAGAAAAAGAGGACATGGGTGCACACGCAGATACACTAGTGCATGTCTAGTTAGAAGATAGGATAGAACCTACCTGATAGCTGCATTTTCTCAGGACGGCAGGGGAAAAACTATCAGCTGATCATAAAGGGGTGTGCTGGAAATGTGAGGAGAGAAGATGCAAACTGGTGATCGTTAGAGGGTAAGAAAGCAAGTTTACTGAGGAGATACAGTAGGATTGCCGGGTAGTATCAAGTGCCCATTTGAGATTTGAGATCAAGTTGAAACAAGTCAGCTTGATGGTTCAGTGTTCTATAACAATCCTCAAGTGCCTAGACACAGAGCACTGTTGTCAGTAATTAATTAGTTTAACCCAGGGGTTCGGCTTTAAGAGAAATTTTGACAGAAGGCAAGAAAAGCAAGCTTGAAAAGTGTTTTTAAAGGGGCATGAATATGTGATGGACATGGTCCCTAAGCTGAAAAAAGAAAAGAGGAATATAATGAAAGTACTGAAGATTAAGTAGGTGGAAGCATCAATGGACCCAGAGGTCTCAATTCATCAAATAATTGTTGAAGTGAAAATCCTGGGAAAAGTGAGTGGGAATATACAGTGCGGGAGAGAATTGGGTGCTCAAATTTGGGGATTTAGAATGTGGGATAGTTATACAATATGATTGTAAGAGTTAGTTGTTAAGATGGAAGAAAGATTATTATGGATGAAGGGGTCAGGAATATGAGAGGCCAAAGTGTTAAATGAATTATCCATATGAAGGAAACCATATGAAATTACCAAGGATGGTCGAAAAGAAGTCTGTGTGAAAGTCATAGGAGTGGGAGTGGGCAGTGAAAGTGACAGGTTGGCTGTAGGTGCTGGGAACTGATAGCATACCCTTCAAATTACCTGGCATTTTTTTAAAAGAAGAAAAGTGGAAAAATAGTTTTGAAACAGTACTGAAGAGCTAAAAAGACATTTATCTCAACACTAGGTCCTACAGAGCATGAAATATAACAAAACAATCATCTTTCACTCGAGACGGCTATTGGGGAAGGTGTGTCCTCAGGAGGAAAAGTCACATTTCAGCTGGTTTAAAAAAAAGCTGAGAAACTCAGTTACAGGAGGTTTACTGATGTTATACAACTTCAGATCCAGAGGGTATACTGGAGGCAGTGAAGAGCTGGAGGTTAGAAATACAAAGAGCATCGTGGGGCTAAGTGTCTGGGTTATGACAGCACAACAAGAGGTAGGCACTTACTGTAGTGACTGATGCTAAGGGCTCGAGACATTCTCTAGGTGGACGGTGACATAGATCCTTCCTGACTTCCCTCCCTTTCACTAGAAGAACAACTAACAACTATTCATGAACAAGTCAGCACTGAGAGGACCTAGAACACAGGGGAGGCTGAAGTACCCCCTGCACCACAGAGACCAAGAGAGACCACGTTAGAAGGTAAGAGAAGTGGCTACACACTGACCGCATTGCCACTCCCCCAGGCCAGGGCAGCACCAGGTGGACAGGTCTCCCCTGAGCCTCTGGTCCCTCCAGTAAGAAAAGAGAGCCCACGGGGAACAAGCAGCCCCCCAGCACTGTGTTTCTCTTTGAGGGAGCCCCTAATCTGGCCTCACCCCATGGGGACTGCAGGGGAATCTCTGGGGCTCAACCACTGGGAATCTGACTGATAGAGGAAGGGGAAGGGCTTGCAACCAGCACAGGGGTCTTGGCAGAGCTAGTTCACACCTGCAGGGCCGAAGCGGTAGACTAACCAGCGGCTCTGCTCACCTGCAGAACCAAGTCGGGGGTGCACTCTGACCGGGAAACATGGCAGGGTACAGACCCGCCTTACTCAGATCCTCAGGTGAGGAGTTTTGACAGCCTGAGAGCCTAGTTTGCCCACTCCCAGGCAAGAAGATGAGTCACACCCCACCCACGGTGGAGAGTGTCTCCCAGCCGCATCTGACCAGAGTCTGGGGCTGGCGGGAGGCCTAGAAGCTGTGTAGCCCAGTAATGCTCCAGCCAAGAGACCAGCAGGCAGAGCTGATCACACCTGGGGCAAAGCCGGTACTGGCCTGGAGGGCTCCTGTGCTACTCACAGCCAAGGCTAAGGGTACCTCATGGCCCCTCCCAGCCTGACATTTTGTTTGGGAAAAATTGGGAGATGCCTGGAGTAGTCCCTCACTTTCCAGCACAGGCAGGGGAGCTGAGACAGAGCCCCACCTGCTATAGCTCCCCATCCATCAGACCAGAAGGGCTGGCTATAATACCTAGGAGCTATGAGGCCCAGCCATGCTCATGCCTAGAGAAGGGCAGGCAGATTCCACAGTTTGCAAAGCAAAGCTGGGGCCCTGAACAACCAAGGAACCTGGGATGTGGGCCGGCTTGAATTACGACAACAGAGAGCTTTACTAGCTTTAGAGCTGCTTCTCCCACTGTGTCCAGGCAGGGAAACTAATCCATAAACCCACACAACAGCCCTGCTTACAGTGGGACCTGAACAGAGAGCACAGCCCACATCTCCCCCATCTGCTGAGCAAAACCAGTGGCCTCACCTGGCCAGGGAAATAAGTGCACACTCCTGCCTGGTTCAGGTTCCCCAAGCGACAAGCCATGCTGTTCTGGGTGCTGTCCTGGGTGCAGGGAAGCTAATTCATAGCCCCACTACTACTGAATCAAGTACCCCGTCCCGACCATCTCATAAGCCTGACCAGAGGAACCAGGCAATCGTGAAGCCCATCCTATAGCCTCACTTGGGAACCAAGTGAGCAGTTCTATCCAACTGTTCTTAGTCAGGGCACATCCCACGTCCCCATCCTCAGAGCTTCAACAGTTGCCTCCTTATCCAAAAATAGACCATAATAGCAGGCGTCACCTGCCTAAGGACATTACCAACAGAAACCCCAAAGGAGCTGACAGGTGAAGGACTGTTTCCACCAAAGCAAACCTGCAAAGTCTGCAAGAGGAGGCTGATTACTCAAATGTGTAGATACCAACACAAGAGATCAAGTATCACAAAAGAAAACAGGAAAATATGACACCACCAAAGGAAACTAATGAAGCTCTAATAACTAATCTTAAAGAAATGGAAATTTATGAACCGTGAGACAAATAATTCAGAACAATCACCTTAAAGAAGTTTAGTGAACAAGGACACACAGAAAACTAAATTAGGGAAACCATGCATGAACAAAACGAGAAGTTTGACAAAGCAATAGAAACCATCCAAAAACAAACAAACAGAAATCCTAGAGTTGAAAAATACAGTAACTGAACTGAAGAATTCAACAGAGAATTTCAAAAGCAGACTTGACCGTGCAGAAGAAACAATCAGTTATCTGGAGGATAGAATATTAGAAATTATCCAGTTAGAGGTGCAAAAAGTAAAAAAGAATGAAAGTGTGAAAAAAGCCTATGAGATTTATGGGAAATGAAAATGAAAAGAAACAAAATTTGCATTGTAGGAATTCCAGAAGGAGAAGAGAAAGAGAAAGGGACAGAAAGTATATTTAAAGTATTAATGGCTGAAAACTTCCTAAACCTGGGTAGAGAAATGGACATCCAGATCTATGAGGCCCAAAGGACCCCAAAAATATCAAACTTAGATAGGGCTACACCAAGACAAATTATAATTAAATTGTCAAAGACAAAAAAAAGAATTTTAAAAACAGCAAGAGAAGAGATGTTACTTAAAAGGGAGCCCCCATAAGCCTATGGGCAGATTTTTCAACAGAAACATTTCAGGCCAGGAGAGAATGGGAAGACATTTCAAAATATTGAAAGAAAAACTGTCAACCAGTTTTAGTTATAGCTTTGCTATACCAGCAAAGCTGTCCTTCACGAATGAAAAAGAGATAAAGACTTTCATAAACAAATAAAAGTAGATGGAGTTCATCACCACTAGACCTGCTTTACAAGAAATACCAAAGAAAGTCCTTTGATTGAAAGTAAAAGGATGCTAATTAACATCATACAAATATACAAATGTAGTTTAAACTCAGTGATAATGGTAAAATAATTGGCAAAGTTAAATTCAGTAATCTGGTAATGGTCATGCTTAATTCACTTACAACTCCAGTTTAAAAGTTTCAAAATGAATGTAGTAAAAAAAACAAACAAACCTCACAACTATAATAATATATTATTAGTTACACAACATAATAAATATGTCAATTGTAAGAGCAGTAACCTAAAATGTGAGGAGGAGGAGAAGTAAAAGTGTAAAGGTTAGGAATTTTATTGAAGTTAGGTTGTTAGCTTAAAACAAGGTGTTAGAATTTTAAGATATTTTATTTAAGCCTTTTGGTAACCACAAGGGAAAACAAGTAGCAATTCACAGAAGAACATGAAAAAGAAGTCAAAGCATACTGATATCAAAAGACAACAAAACACACACATAAAAAAAACTAGCAGGACAGGAAATAAAGAACAATGAACCTACAAAACGATGATAAAACAAATAACAAAATGGCAATAGTAAGTTCTTACCTATCAATAATTACTTTAAACAATACAGAATGGCTGAATGGATAAAAAATTAAAAAACAGGATCCAGTGATTATGGTACTTACAAAAGACTCACTTTAGCCTTAAAGACATGCATACACTGAGAGTGAAGGGATGGTAAAAGTCATTTCAAGCAAATGGTAACCAATAAAAAAGCAGCGGTAGCAATATTTATATCAAACAAAATAGACTTTAAACTGAAAATGAGAAAAAGACACAAAGAAGGTCATTACATAGTAATAAAGGGATAAACCCATCAAGAAGATATAACAATTGTAAATATGTGCCCAACATTGGAGTACCTAAATACATACAACAAAAATTAACAGACCTAAAAGGGGAAATAAACAGTAATATGTGAGAACTTTAATACCTTATTCTCAAGTATGGATAGATTATCCAGATAATCAATAAGAAAAAGCAGATTTGCACAACACTAAAAACCACATGGGCTAACAGAACATTCTATCCAATGACAGAACATAAATGGAACATTTTCTAGGACTGACCATATGTAAAGCCATAAAATAAGTCCTGGAAAATTCAAGAAGATTGAAATCATACCACATATCCTTCCTGACAACAATGGCATGAAACTACAAATCAGTAACAAGAGGAACACTGGAAAATTCATGAACACATGGAAATTAACACTCTCCTAAACAACCAATGAATCAAAGAATAAATTAAAGGGGAAATTTAAAAGTTTCTTTAGACAAATGAAAATAAAAGCACAACATTCCACAATTTATGGGATGCAGCAAAAGCAGTTTTAAGAGGAAAGTTCATAGAAATAAATGTCTGCATTAAGAAGCAAGAAAGATCCTGGATAAATAACCTAACTCTATGCTTTAAGGAACTGGAAAAAGAAGAAAAACTGAGCCCAAATCAGGAGGAAAAGGAAATAAAAATTAGAGCAGAAATAAATAAAACAGAGAACATAAAAATTATAGAAAAGCTTAATCAAACTAAGAGTTGGTTCTTTGAAATGATAAAATCAACAAACCTTTAACTAGACTAATCAAGGAAAAAAGAGAAATAACAAAAATCAACAAAATAATACATTTAAAAAGGAGACATTACAACTCTTACCACAGAAATTCACAAGATTATAGAGGCTATGATGAACAGCTATATGCCAACAAACTGGACAGCCTAGAAGAAATGGAAAAATTCTTAGAAACATACAGTTTACCAAGACTGAAACAGGAAGAAATAGGAAATCTGAATAGACCAATTACTAGAAAGAAGATTGAAAAAGTAATAATAAAAAATCTCCCAACAAAGAAAAGCCCAGGCTCTTATGGAGAATTTTACCAGACATTTAAAGAAGAATTAACACCAATCCTTCCCAGACTCTTCCAATAAATTGAAAAGAAGTAAACAGTCCCAAACTCATTTTACAAGGCCAGAATTATCCTTATACCAAAGCCAGAAAAGAAAACCACTAGAAAAGAAAACTACAGGCCAATATATCTGATGAATATAGGTGCAAAAATTCTTAATAAAATACTAGCAAACCAAATATAGCAGCACGTTAAAAGGATTATTCATCATGATCAAGTGGGATTTATCCCTGGGATGTAAGGATGGTTCAGCATAAGCAAATCAATGAATATGACATATCACCTTACTAGAATGAAAGAAATGAATAATACGAGCATCTCAACATACAGAAAAAGCATTTGACAAAATTCAACATTCATCATGATAAAAACTCTTAACAAATTAGGGAAAGAAAGAACATACCTCAACATAATAAAGGCTGTGTATGACAAGCCCACAACACCATACTCAATGGTGAAAGGTTGAAAACTTCTCCTCTAAGATCAGGAACAAGACAAAGATGTCCAGTTCCAGCACTCCTATTGAACATAATACTGGAAGTTCTAACTAGAGCAATCAGGCTAGTAAAGAAATAAAAGGTATCAAAAATGGGCATTAAGAAGTTAAATTATCTATATTTGTGCATCACATGATTTTATATATAGAAAATCCTAAAGAATCAACCAAAGGCTATTAGATCTAATCAACAAATTCAGGAAGGTTGCAGGATACAAAATTAACATACAAAAGTCAGTGGCAAAAATTTTTCTGAAAAAGAAATAAATCCCATTTAGAATAGCATCAAATAAAATAAAGTACTTAGGAACAAGTTTAACCAAGGAGGTGAAAGATATTTACTCTGAAAACTACAAAAAAAAGAAAATTGATGCAAATAAATGGAAAGATATCTCATGTCCATGGATTAGAATAAATAATATTGTAAAAATGTCAATACTACCAAAAGCCATCTATGGGTTTAATGCAATCTTTATCAAGATTCCAAGGGCATTTTTTTTTTTTTACAGAAGTAGAAAAAACCCACCTAAAATTTATATGGAACCACAGAAGACCCCCAGTGGCCAAAGAAATCATCAGAATGAACAAAGCAGGAGGCAACACACTTCCTGATTTCACATTATACTACAGAGCTATAGTAATCAAAACAGTACAGTGTTGTCATAAAAACAGACCAGTAGAACAGAATCAAGAGTCCAGAAATAAACCCAAGCACCTACGTCAATTAATATTTGATAAGGGATCCAAGAATATTCAATGGAGAACAGACAGACTCTTCAATAAATGGTGCTGGGATAACCAGATATGCACATGGAAAAGAATGAAATTGGAGTCCTATCTTACACCACTCACAGAAATTAACTCAGAATGGATTCAAGTTTTAAATGTAAGACGTAAAACCATGAAACTCCTAGAAGAAAACAGAAATAAAGTTCCTCAACTTGGGTCTTGGTAATGATTTTTTGGATACAACACCTAAAGCATAAGCAACAAAATAAAAAATAAACAAGTGGGATTACATCAAACTAAAAAGCTTCTATACAGCAAAAGAAACAATCAACAAAGTGAAAAGACAACCTACAGAATAGGAAAAATATTTGTAAACCATATATTTGATAAGGGGTTAATATCCAAAATATATAAAGAATGTATACAGCTCAATAGAAAAATAACAAAGAACCCAATTTTAAAAGGGTCAAGGGATCTGAATGGACATTTTGCTAAAGAAGATACACAAAAGGTCAACAAGTACATGAAAAGAAACTCAAAAACACTAATCACTTGAGAAATGCAAACTAAAATTACTATGAGACATCACCTCACACCTGTCAGAATGGCCATCGTCAAAAAGAGATAACAAATGTTGTCATGGATGTGGAGAAAAGGGAACCCTTGTGCACTGTTGGTGACATAGTACAACCACTATGGAAAAGAGTATGGAGGATCCTCAAAAAATTAAAAATAGAACTAACACATGATTCAGCAATTGCACTTCTGGGAATATATCCAAAAGAAACAAAAACACTAACCCCAAAAGGTATCTGTACCTGCATGTTCACTGCAGCACTATTTACAATAGCCAAGACATGGAAACAACGTAAGCAGACACTGATGGATGAATGGATAACGAAGTTGTAGTATGCATATATGTATGTAGGTATACACACACACACACAATGGAATATCATTCAGCCATAAAAAATGAGGAAATCCTATTATTTGTGACGACATGGATGAAACTTGAGGGCATTATGTTAAATGAAATAAGTCAGACAGAGAAAGACAAATACTGTATGATCTTACTACACAAGGGGTATAGCATACAACAGGTTTACTATAGTTAGAACTGCTATATGATACACAGGAAAGTAGTTAAGAGAGTTGATCCTAAGAGTTCTAATCACAAGGGGAATATTTTCTTTTTTCTTTTCTTCTTGTCTTTTTATTGTATCTATCTGAAGTGATGGATGTTAGCTGAACTGACTGTAGTAATCACCGCACAACATGTATAAATCAAACCATCGTGCAGTATGCCTTAAACTTACACAGTGATGTATGTCAATTATTTCTCGATAAAATGGGGGAAAAAAGACAGCTTCTAGAGCTGCATTGTTCGGTACAGTAATCACCAACCATATATGGTTATTGAAATTAAACTCAATTAAAGTTAAATAAAATTTAAAATTCAGTTCTTCCAACTAGTCACATTTCAAGTTCTAGTTCTCATATTGGATATCGGGCAGATATAGAACTTTTCCATCATTGCAGAAAGACCCATACGATGTATGTCAATTATTTCTCGATAAAATGGGGGAAAAAAGCTTCTAGAGCTGCATTGTTCGGTACAGTAATCACCAACCATATATGGTTATTGAAATTAAACTCAATTAAAGTTAAATAAAATTTAAAATTCAGTTCTTCCAACTAGTCACATTTCAAGTTCTAGTTCTCATATTGGATATCGGGCAGATATAGAACTTTTCCATCATTGCAGAAAGACCCATTAGACAGCTTCCCTAGAGTGAACACACTGCTTATTATACTTCTTCTTGACCCGAAGTGACTCAGTAAGGGAATGACGGAAGTAGGCTTGGGGGATTTTAGTACCAAGTGCAGTGTGAAAACCTAACAAGTAAGAACAAGGCCATATTTTTATATATGTATCTAGACACCCATAATTACTACCCAAAGAGGTGTTATTCAGGCCCCTTCACAACAAGAATCCTCTATATTTACAGTCCTGTGCCCTCCATTTCCCTTTTTATTTCATTTACTGCTTTTGAACCTGCATGTAAAACACATCTAGTTTTTCTCCACAATTAAATATTTTCCAAAAATGCTATTTCCCATGTAGAAGAAAAACACGTTAGCACAATTCTCTCATGAATTTATATACTTCCCAATTAAGAGGAGAGATAAACCATTATCTTAGCCCAGAAAGTAATTTCATATAAAATGAGAATAGAGAAAAGGTTAGCAAGTTGCACGAGCTAGTCTAGGACTGAGTAATAGGTTCAAATTTCCCAACAATAAATAAATTGAATCTGTGGCCCCAATCATTCACAATCCACCTAGGCCAAAATAATGGATGCAAAAAAAAAAATGCAATGGCTCATACATAAAAATTATTAACCTTACACCTGTGTGAGTTTACGCTGTCAGCATAAACAAACGGGGGGAGGGACGGGAAGCAGGTAATACAGAAGAAGAAGGGGGAAACTGAATCATGATACAGTGATGCTCAAATCTAACGTGAGACAGCAGAAGTCTATTCTTTTTCAGCAGAGACCTTTACATTGTACTTTTCAGTAGCATGCAGATGAACTCTTTGTATATTCCTATGATAACTGTTTCAGAGATGATGCTATTCCCGCAATACTGTAGACCCGTATTCCTTGGGGTCCTAGGGTTCCCCCAGAAGCAAATCAGGAAGGATTATTAATTATAATTCCTTTCAGAGAAGAAAATTCCATGAATAGTTCCCAGATTCTTTTTCCATGGATTTTGAACTAAAGTCCTGATTTCTAAACTCTTGATCTTCCAATGCTAATTGAGAGGAAGAGAGAGAGAGAGAGAAATACGACTGGGCTAAGGAATTCCATCACTCCACTATAAGATTTGGGCTAAGCCGTCTAGGTGGCGCCCCCACACTCACCCCATCTCCTGGCCTTGGATCAAGGCAGATGTAAGCAGCTTTTCACCACGGCTGCTAAGGGACCTCCTTCTCTCTGTCTCCCTTGGGTCTATCTCCTCCCAAAGTTACTTCTCTGACAGCAAGAAGAGGTAAACCCATGGGAAACTACCAAGAAGCAGCAGCTTAGTGATCTGGACATGGTCTTTGAGGCTTCAGGATACAGCCAACAGGCACCTCTGAAGACTAACTCAACCTCATTCAGCCAATGTGGGCCCATTCCTAGAAACAAAGCCCCAGCAGTTTTTGTCTTCTCTTGAAAGCTGGTGAGTCCACATGTAAAAATGGCAGCATCAAATGAGAATTTCAATAGTTAGTCAGATTGCCAGTGGGTTTCTCCATCAAGAATCGGAGAGTTTTTTCCCCCATCCATCCATCCATCCAATAACACCACAGATAATGTACTACGTGCCGTAGCTTCTCTCCTGTGACAAGTCCCGAGGAACAATGAGAGGCAGGGTGGCAGAGGAGGGGAATGATCATATCTGCACATCCTGGATGCCTTGTGGAGAACAAGGTGGAGAAGGGGCAGACCTGAGTCAGGAAGATCTGTTAAGGGACTTTTTCATAGTCCTGTTAAGACAGGTGGTGATGTGGATTAGGCTGAAGGTAAAGATGGAGAGAAGTGGCTGGATTGAGAGATATCTGGGGGATAAAACTGATCGACCTTGACTATGAGTTAGAAATACCGACCACAGTGAATAATGGCATCATATCCTAGTTTGTCACCCATTATACAAACAATACGTACATGTGTATTACATGCTGGGCATCATTCTAGGTGTTGGGATACAACGGAAACATTTATAAAAACCACCTTGCCATCATAGAGTTTGTGACAGTATGCTTTCCTGAACAAGGCAGCACCAGAGCAATTGTCTGGAGACTGTTTAGAGAACCAAAGGAGAAAATTTTGCCGCCGTTTCAGGATGTGAGGGGCAAACAAGTGCCTGTACATTGCAACCTCAGAAACTGGATGGATATAAAAGGTTCGTTTTTATCTTAAGTGCAGTATAAGTAAAATAACAGGACTAGCATAGAGACAAACGACAGCGACATTCAGTCTCAATGCAAGGGACCGATGCGGTCAGCCAGCTACTGCACGAGGACATGTAGATCCGTGTTAAAAAAAAAAAAAGCCAGAAACTCATTACATACATACATATTACATATATATATAAAATCTCTTTAGTATTTTGTTGTCAGCAATCAATTAATTAGCAGTAAACATTTTAAAGACAAGATATGGTCCAACACTGTTCAAGCCAAACAAACATCTACTAGTGAACATCAGGCGCGTGGGCACCCTGATCTCCAAAGCCTGCCTAGAAACCCTAGTAGGGGTCAGATGTTTCCCGTGTTAGAAGACCAGGAATCATCACATACCAAGTGGTGAAGGAGCACAGGAAAAAGTCGGCATGTTCTTATCCAGTAGAACAGTTCTATGCTGGGAGAATGCTTCCGAGTATTCCCAAGACTCAGCCCCCATTCAGGGACCAATGGACCGCACTGCTTGGAGGTATGAGAAGATGCTAGTTAATTATAATAACTGTATTTTGGAAAACTCTGAACATGATTTTCATGTCTTTGAGGTATACGACTTCTTTGTACATTCTGGGAGTATCTTTCTCTACTCTTCCAAGGTGGTTTTTCTTTATCATTGTAAGCATTACGAAGACAGACTAAAAGAAGTTGGATCCAGTTTTGCTGGCCAAACGCCAGTTAAAAAGTAGGCAAAGGATTTGAATAGACAGTCCACCAACGAAGACATACTCATGGCTAATAAGCTTATGACATGCTGTTCAACATCATCTGGCATTAGGGAAACGCAACTTAAAACCACAAAACAGCATATCACAGCCACGAGAATGGCTATCATAAAATAAAAAATTTTTTTAAAAAACAGACAAGAGTAAATGTTTCCAGGAATGTGGAGGAACTGGAACCCTCATACATTTCTAGTATAAACATAAAATGGTATGACCACTGTTAGGACTGAACTGTGTCTCCTCAAAATTCACATATTAAAGCCCTAAATCACAGGACCTCAGAATCTAACTGTCTTTAGAGACAGGGCCTTTAAAAGATGATCAAGTTAAAACGAGGCTGTTAGGATGGGCCCGAATCCAGTAGGACTCATGTCCTTATGAGAAGAGGAAACTGGGACACATTGAGAAGATGCCGAGTTAGGGTACAGGAGAGGGTGGCCAAGTGCAGGCCGAGAGGAGAGCCCTCAGAGGAGAACGGTTCCAGCAGTACCTTGAGCCCACACTGCCAGCCTCTACAACAGAGAGAAAACATATTTCTGTTGTTTGAGCCACCCAGTTCATGGTACTTCGCTATGGGGCCCTACCAAACTACTACAGCCACTGTGGAAAACAATTCGAAAGCTACTCAGTTGATAAAAATAATTACCATGTGACCCAGGAATTCTCTTCCTGGGTATCTAGTCAAGACGACTGAAAGCATATATCCACTAAAAGACTTGCACACAAAAGTTTTAGCAGCATTACTTATTAATAACCTCAAATTGGAAACAACCTAAATATTCATCAAAAAATGGATAGAATAGTATGGTATATTCTTACAACTGTTGAATACTAGTTGGCAATATTACTTGGCAATAGATAGGAATGAAGAACTGATACAGCTAAGACACGGAAATAAAGCATTACACTCAGTAAAAGAAGCCAGACACAGAGACCGTGTACTGTATGGTTCAGTTTACATGAAATGTCCAAAAACGGCCAATCTATGGAGACAGAAATCAGATTACTGGTTGCCTGGAGTGAAGGGGAAAGACGATTACAGTTTAATAGTAAGTGGACATAAGCAATGTTATTAGGATGACAGAAATAATCCAGAACTGATTTATAGTGATGGTTGAACAAGTTGGTCAGTTTACCAAAAATATCATTGAATCGCACACTTGGGATGGGTGGTGCCTTTTCTTTGTCACCAGTAAAAGTATAAAGCATTAAAACTCAATAAATTTATTTTAAAAGTTATAAAATTATGCCTTAATGAAGTTATTTTTTTAAAGTGCCTTGATACAGTTTTTTGTTTTTTTTTTTAATATTGTTTCCAGAATGAAAAGAGAAGCAGACAGGTTGCAGGGAACAAAAATAAAGACCAATCTTGTGAGAATTCCAAATGAGAAGAGAAGAAAAATTAGTCAGTAGCTTACTGGGGAATGAATTGAGGAAAAATTTAATTTGATTCCTTTGAGACTAAAGAGTAGCAATAAGAATAAAGTCCCCAAATAAGTGAAAGATACAGTTTATGACCCTGAGCCACTTTCCTCTGTGTAACTCCTGAAGAACCAAAACTTCAGAGATAGATTTCTGAGTGGTATTTGGCCACCAGAACTGGACACACCTCTCCTAATCCCTCTGTGCAATACCTGTAAAGATGAAGAAAAACATGAAAGTCTCTCTATTAAAAGCTAGCATTTGCAGTCCAGCTGCTTCCAAATGTGTAAGAAACTCTGTCAACTGAAAAAAAGCACAACCTAAAAGTTGAGAATTATGTTTTATTTGGCAGTCAAAACTGAGGACTTAGGCCCGGGAAACAGCATCTCAGACAGCTCTGAAGGACTGCTCCGAAGAGGTAAGGGGGGGAGCGAGGACACACAGGAGTTTTTGCAACAAACACCAGGTAGTCGGAACATCAAAAGATTGCTGTTAATTCAAGAAAACCAGACATCTCAAGTTAATGAATTTGGCACTTTTCTAATATGTATGAAGATGCAAGAGTCTGGGCTCATTGAAATCATTCCTTTGATCTGCACCTCAGCTATCTACAGCCAGTGTCCTGTTTTTCTCCATCCTGAATCCCCTCAGATGGCACAGTTCGGGGGGTATAGTGGCTGCAACATCCATCGTTTACTAATATGGCAGGTGGCATTTTTCATCCATATCTGAAGGAGGAATAAATCACAAATCATTCCATGGCCTGTAATCAGCTCCCTCTAATGTCTTACATCCAGGGCCCTATGGCAGAGTTGTTAATTTTTCCCCAACACCTCTTTATTCTGAAATAGTAGAAGTGTTAGCTAGTCATCGTGACTCAAAATAAAGTTCACATCTCCCAACATCCTTTGCAGCTCGAAGTGGCCATGAGGCTAACTCCTGGCCACTGAAACATAAGAGGATGTGCCTTAAGTAGTTCCTAAGACCCTTCCTTAAAAGGAATCTGGTGCATGTCCACCCCTTTCTTCTTCTTCCCTTTCTCCAGCCTTCTCCTTTAGAGGCAAGTGCCACCATCTTGGACCAGGAGGA
This sequence comes from Neophocaena asiaeorientalis asiaeorientalis, assembly GCF_003031525.2. NCBI lineage: Eukaryota > Metazoa > Chordata > Mammalia > Artiodactyla > Phocoenidae > Neophocaena > Neophocaena asiaeorientalis. The sequence goes on from NW_020173697.1 coordinate 3,769,242, forward strand.
AAATGTGACATCATAGAAATGGTGGAATATGGCATCATGGAGTGGCCCTTGTTCACACAGCCCTGGACTTTTACACAAGAGAAGGAGTTTCCATTCTTGGTTAAATTAAATTAAAACCCACTTCTCTATGTTCTGTAACCAAGCTCATTGTACTGTGGAGTAGGCTCCGGCAGAGGGACACAGAGAGCCCACCGGGTCTTGCCAATTAAGTCAGTCAGAAAGGAGCTTGCTGTGATTTAAGTCATAGAGTGTTCTTCCTATGTTTTCCTCTCAGAGTTTGATAGTGTCTGGCCTTACATTTAGGTCTTTAATCCATTTTGAGTTTATTTTTGTGTATGGTGTTAGGGAGTGTTCTAATTTCATTCTTTTACATGTAGCTGTCCAGTTTTCCCAGCACCATGCAAGACGGAAATAAAGACACAGACCTACTAGAGAATGGACCTGAGGACACAGGGAGGGGGAAGGGTAAGCTGTGACAAAGTGAGAGAGCGGCATGGACATATATACACTACCAAACGTAAAACAGATAGCTAGTGGGAAGCAGCCGCATAGCACAGGGAGATCAGCTCGGTGCTTTGTGACCACCTGGAGGGGTGGGATAGGGAGGGTGGGAGGGAGGGAGACGCAAGAGGGAAGAGATATGGGAACACATGTATACATATAACTGATTCACTTTGTTACACAGCAGAAGCTAACACACCATTGTAAAGCAATTATACTCCAGTAAAGATATTTTAAAAAAAGGAAAGTCAGTCAGTCTTCTTCAAAGTAACTTAAAAGAGACCTGAAGTTCTCTTTAGGGTCAATGCTCAGTCGTCCATGGCACCTTCCCCACTCCTGCTTCATTCTCCCAAGATGTCATCTGATTCTCCCAAAGCAAGCAGTTATCTTCATAGTCGTGGCCAGAGGAGCCTCTGTTCCATGTGCTGTCTTCTGGGCCTTCACTGTCCCCTGGTCAAGATGCCTCATCACACTGCTCTCCGGACATCAAGCTCTGCTGTTCCCTGGGGCCACGTGAGTGGTCTCCCCCCGATCCCGAGGTGTCTGCCCACCGGGGTGTCTGGTTGAGGGTGGACACTGGCATTGCACAACTCTGTGTTCTCCCAGTCCGGACCCTAGGACTCTTCCGGTCCACCAGGACTCTGACCTCTTCTGCTCCCTGTGAGCCTTCCTGGATTTCCTGCCCTCTCTCCATAGGCTGCAGGAACTCAGCTACAATCACTTACCTGTGTACTTCCTCTATCCTCTGATACTGTTCTTGTTTCTTTTGCCCTGAATGTAAAGGAAAGCTCTTTAGCCTGATTCCAGCACAACTCTTGATCTATTTAGGGAGAAATTCTACCTTTTCTCTCTTTACAACGTCCGACTCCTTGGGAGAGTGCGATCTCCCAGAAACAGCACTGAGATTTCGAGCTGATGGATGGCTTCTCACAACCTCTCTGTTCCAGATGGTGTATGCCCTCTCCTTCCCTAGAGGGTAATAAGCCTTCTCGGTGGTCTAATAATTTCACACTGTTATTTACAGTAGCATCGCGTGCTAACAGAAACACGTCTACATAGAAATAAAGGAAGGAGAATCAGATCTTGGAAAATACCAACTCTAGTTGTTTGCAATACTGTAGACAACTCTCCTCGGAAGCTACCTGAATGGTGCTCAGAATCTTGGGTGCATTTTTAATTCATTTGCTCTTTCTCTTGGCATTTGTAATCGTGGATGTTTTATCACAGGCTCTAAGCTCGGTACTAAATAAAGAAAAAAGTTCTCTGACAGCTGCACAAGGAGCTGAATTAGGAACCTCTTTAAGTTTACTTGGAAACGCATAACTGATGGAGAAGCATGTGAAGCAAATGCACCCCCGTACAGCCCAGCAACATTTTCAAAGTTGCTGATTGTCACATTTGTTTCATATCATTTGGAAGACTTCATTTGCGAGCTCCTTTTTATCTTAACCCAGGGCCACATTTCAGTTTAATAATTCATTAGCAGATCTTTGCAACTTATTGCCTGCTGAGTTTACTGAAGACTGATTAGTAATTTTATCGTTTCTAAGTTTTCTGTATATATTTTCCTAAGTGTCATCTCCTGCTGATTCTAATGCATTCTTGTTTGACTTTTGGTTTTCTTTTTCTGCTTTGCCACTGAGCATTGATCAATCATTCCCATCCCCCAGAGTATGCGTCATTGAAACCTGAGATTTTATGGTCACTTTATCTATTTTTAAAAAACTTTACTGAAGTATAGTTGACTTACGATGCTGTGCTAATTTCTGCTGTACAGCAAAGTGATTTAGTTACACATATATTCTTTTTCAGATTCTTTTCCATTATGGTTTATCACAGCATGTTGAATACAGTTCCCTGTGCTCTACAGTAGGACCGTGTTGTTTATCCATCCTGTATACACTAGTTTGCATCTGCTAATCCCACACTTCCATTCCACCCCTCCCCACACACCCTCGGCAACCACAAGTTTGTTCCCTATGTCTGTGAGTCTGTTTGTTCCATAGATATGTTCGTTTGTGTCTTACTTTAGATTTCTGTGGTCATTTTACATCGTACAGACCTGCTTCAATGGCATATCCATGTTTCAGAGAAGCTTTATTCTGCCTTTTGCCCAATCACCACCAATCCAAATCAGTTGTGCACTCAGTTACATAAGGCATAATTGGGCAAAACATGGGCATTGGAGCAAGACCCAGCTAAAATTTGAAGTTTGCCTCTATTACTTTCTATCTGGACTGTAAACCAGTTATTTTTTTTACTTAACTTCCCTACATTTCAATTTATTCATCTGCAAAGCTGTAATGACTTCCTAGTGTTGCTATGAGAAATAGATGAAGATATATATGTAAAATATGCTATCACTGAAAAATTCTAAATATAGTATTTTGTACTATACCATAAAAATACTATACCCAAAAAATGACAGATATAGCATTAGATTTTTATTTCATCTATTTTATTTCCTTTTCATCCATTTGAGTCACTCACATTAACAAACTTTTCATTGGTTTCACTGTAACACACATGGCATTATCTGAGACTCCAGAATAGTCCTTCTCCTAATTTTAAGTCATAGGTATTTCCAATTTTGTTGTACCATGTCAATTTCACATTCCATTATATTGAGAGAACTCTATTTTTAAGACTGTTTAATAAGCCTGTTCTTTTTTTTCTTCAATTTTCTTTTTTTTTTTTTTGGCCACACCACATGGCTTGCAGGATCTTAGTTCCCCAACTGGGGACTGAACCTGGCAGTGGAAGCACTGAGACCTAACCACTGGACCACTAGGGAAGTCCCTAATAAGCCTATACTGATCACCAAAAACTCTCTTAACTGCCCATCTCTCACCATCCCACTAAGATCTTAAAAGACAAAGAAGGGGCAGTATTGACACATGTAAACACAACTCTGCAAAGGCACAGGTGATCATCCATCTTAATTGGAAGATTATTGATAAAAACAGTCTTCACAGCTGCACAGCACAGAGAGATCAGCTCAGTACTTTGTGACCGCCTAGAGGGGTGGGATAGGGAGGGAGACGCAAGAGGGAGGAGATATGGGGATATATGTATACGTATAGCTGATTCACTTTGTTATACAGCAGAAACTAACACACCATCGTAAAGCAATTATACTCCAATAAAGAAGTTAAAAACAAGACAAAACAAAACAAACAAAAAATAACAGTCTTCAGCAAACCCAGACTAATCCCACCGAAATTCAATGCTGCAGTGAACTGCTCTAACCTTAGGGGGTTTTGCACTGTAGCTAGGCAGAAAACAGAGAATTTCAATCCGAAGATGTCAATAATAGCTGTTTCCAGAGATTTCTGGTTGGTGCAGCACTGCATAACCATGTTTTTATACTAATATTAATGTGTCATTTTTAAATGTTGAAAATCACCCTCTTTGATTTCTGGCTTCCTCATAATAAATGTACTATGTGTTCATTTCTGAAAATTTAGAAAAGTCAGAGAAGTAACAAGAAGAGAGCAAAAAAGGCTTGATGTCTTGTGCACTCCCATTTCTGTTAAGGGTGGAGCTGCCTTAGAAACTTGGTATTTTGGTTCGTGTGGTGATGTCTTGGACTTAGATGTATGACGGAGCAGGGAGGGGGGATGGCAATTTACACTTAATAACCTCACCTCCTCCACCCCTGGGTGATAAAAGCCAAGGGAAGAGAACAACACTGAGAAACACTAAAGTGGGAGAAATACATTGCTTCACAGGGTCACCCAGACAACGCCCCATGACAACATAACCTGCCTCAGAGGTGAGATTTCTGCCTCTGAGGCATGTGTTAACACATCTACTTGAATTGAAAAATGAAGTCAGACCTTTTCTGACTGAAATTAGGTCTGATTTAGTAGATTTTTTTTGACTATGCGAAATGGCTTTGGCATATATATTATAAATATTTTCCACAAACTAAATGCCCTAATTCTACAGCACTATGATTTAAAACAAACAAACAAATTTAAAACATGATAAGGTAAAAGCATTTCTGACCATAATTTCTTTCGGCCAAATGCATTTAAATAACAATAATTTAATTTTCTCAGTCTTTTCTAGGTAAACCAGGTCAAACCTAATGTCTCTAAACAAATGAATAAAATCTTCTATATACATTGGATATATCTTGAAAAACACATTACTCAGACACTGAGAGAGTAAATTCAGTAGTGAACCAGGTAACAAATCAAGTCAGGTGTTTTGCTTTCAAGAATATTTAAGGGGTGGCTTAATCATGTTGCTAGCTAATAGATCATTAAAAAGAATGTCTGATTACCCTATTTGGTTACAAAGAAACAGGATAATCAAAAAACCTTTAAACAGATTAATGTACATATAAATTCTGTGTGTATATTGTGTATGTGTTTACATTACCAAATGCATTTCTGATAAAATTTTATTTTCATATTTAACAATTATTTATCAAACGTTTTAATATATTTGTGCTGTTTTGTCCAATTATGGAAATAAGTGATTGTTAAGACAGAAGAATTTTTTAATATCTTGAGTCTAATAATTAAAAATAAAACACTGAAAAATTTAAATCTCTATGTATGTACTATATATGTACAAGATAAATAAAATACATATACACATACATGAATTATGTGTGTATATATATGTATATACACACATATATAAATATATACCAGTATAAATATATACCATATATATACGCATACATATATATTTTTATTGATTATCATATTTCTTTGCAAACAATATAGGGTTATCAAGAGCACATTTAATCATAACAATGTAATAGAGTAAAGAAATTTTTTGAGGGACAAGGAATGAAAATACAAGGTCAAGGAGAGAAAGGAACAAAGTAAAATTTCTGACTTTAAAAGTGAGCATATTCCCGTATTTTTAAAATGAATGATGACAGGTCATCAAATCACCATGGTATTTATATTCCACTGATACATTTAAAGAATGACACAGTGGTTTCATTTTAAAATGTCAGTACTCACTAGCACTAAATTACATTTCTTAAAACTATTTTAGGAGAGTAGCTTCAAAATGGCGGACGAGTAAGACGTGATCCCCTTCCTCCCCACAAATACACCAGAAATACATCTACATGTGGAACAGCTCCTACAGAACACCTACTGAACGCTGGCAGAAGACCTCAGACCTCCCAAAAGGCAAGAAACTCCCCACGTACCTGTGTAGGGCAAAAGAAAAAAGTATAAACAGAGACAAAAGAATAGGAACGGTACCTGCACCAGTGGGAGGGAGCTGTGAAGGAGGAAAGGATTCCACACACTAGGAAGCCCCTTAGCGGGCAGAGACTGCGGGAGGCGGAGGGGGAAAGCTTTGGAGCCGCGCAGGAGAGCACAGCAACAGGGGTGCGGTGGGAAAAGTGGAGAGATTCCCGCACAGAGGGTCGGGGCCGACCGGCACTCACCAGCCCCAGAGGCTTGTCTGACTTTCTTTCTTTGTATTTTCTCTCCCTTTTTTTCTGACCTGTGCAGAGGACAGGCTCTTGGTGCTCCAGCCAGGCATCAGGGCTGTGCCTCTGAGGTAACACAGCAGATGAAGGAGGAAGGCAAAAACCCAACAGACCTAACAAATGAAGAGGAAATAGGCAGTCTACCTGAAAAAGAATTCAGAATAATGATAGTAAAAAGGATCCAAAATCTTGGAAATAGAATACAGGAAATACAAGAAACGTTTAACAAGGACCTAGAAGAACTAAAGAGTAAACAAACAGTGACGAACAACACAATAAATGAAATTAAAAATTCTCTAAAAGGGATCAATAACAGAATAACTGAGGCAGAAGAACGGATAAGTCACCTGGAAGATAAAATAGTGGAAATAACTACTGCAGAGCAGAATAAAGAAAAAAGAATGAAAAGAACTGAGGAATAAATATTTAAGCACCCAACATAGGAGCACCTCAATACATAAGGCAAATTCTAACAGCCCTAAAAGGGGAAATCGACAATAACACAATCATAGTAGGGGACTTTAACACCCCACTTTCACCAATGGACAGATCATCCAAAATGAAATAAATATGGAAACACAAGCTTTAAATGACACATTAAACAAGATGGACTTAACTGGTATTTATAGGACATTCCATCCAAAAACAACAGACTACACATTCTTTGCACGTGCTCATGGAACATTCTCCAGGATAGATCATATCTTGGGTCACAAATCAAGCCCTGGTAAATTTAAGAAAATTGAAATCGTATCAATTATCTTTTCTGACCACAACGCCATGACAGTAGGAATCAATTACAAAGAAAAAAATGTAAAAAAACACAAACACATGTAGGCTAAACAATATGTCACTAAATAACCAAGAGATTACTGAAGAAATCAAAGAGAAAATCAAAAAATACCTAGAGACAAATGACAACGAAAACATGACGACCCAAAACCTTAGGGATGCAGCAAAAGCAGTTCTAAGAGGGAAGGTTATAGCAATACAATCCTACATTAAGAAACAAGAAACATCTCAAGTCAACAACTTAATCTTACACCTAAAGCGATTAGAGAAAGAAGAACAAAAAAACCCCAAGTAAGCAGAAGGAAAGAAATCATAAAGATCAGATCAGAAATAAATGAAAAAGAAATGAAAGAAACAATAGCAAAGATCAATACAACTAAAAGCTGGTTCTTTGAGAAGATAAACAAAATTGATGAACCACTGGCCAGACTCATGAAGCAAAAATGGGAGAAGACACAAATCAACAGAATTAGAAATGAAAAAGGAGAAGTAACAACGGACACTGCAGAAATACAAAGTATCATGAGAGATTATTACAAGGAACTCTATGCCAATAAAATGGCCAACCTGGAAGAAATGGACAAATTTTTAGAAAGGCACAACCTGCCAAGACTGAATCAGGAAGAAACAGAAAATATTAACAGTCCAATTACAAGCACTGAAATTGAAACTGCGGTTAAAAATCTTCCAACAAACAAAGCCAAGCACCAGATGGATTCACAGGCGAATTCTATCAAACATGTAGAGAAGAGTTAACACCCATCCTTCTCAAACTCTTCCAAAATATAGCAGAGGGAGGAACACTCCCAAACAAATTCTACGAGGCCAATATCACCCTGATACCAAAACCAGACAAAGATGTCACAAAGAAAGAAAACTACAGGCCAATAGCACTGATGAACACAGATGCAAAAATCCTCAACAAAATACTAGCAAACAGAATCCAACAGCACATTAAAAGGATCATACACCATGATCAGGTGGGGTTTATCCCAGGAATGCAAGGATACTTCAATATATGCAAATCAATCAACGTGATACACCATATTAACAAACTGAAAGAGAAAAACCATATGATCATCGCAATAGACGCAGAAAAGCTTTCGACAAAATTCAGTACCCATTTATGATAATAAACCTCTAGAGAGTAGGCACAGAGGGAACTTTCCTCAACATAATCAAGGCCATATATAACAAACCCACAGCCAACATCGTCATCAATGGTGAAAAACTGAACACCATTGTAAAGCAATTATACTCCAATAAAGATGTTTAAAAAAAAACTATTTTAACGTATGATTAGAACTTTTAGATGTCACCATTAAAATGCATGACAGCACACAAAACTTTTTGCCATTCTCCTACAGGGTAAATGAGCACAAATCTTGGAGTCCATTGCTCCAGCGAACCCACCAATATTCATAATTAAGAGGGCAACTAGTTGGTTTTCTAGACGTCACATTTCATTCTAAACAATTATTTCTGGCACTCTGTCCTAGTCATTATACTACGTTCTAACGATGCAATGGGGAAGGCCAACCTCCCTTCCTCAAAGGGCCGGAATTCTAACAGAGGCGATACAAACACAACAGACAACTTAACAGCAAGGAGAAGAGCTCCCAGAGGGGCAGGTGCAGGATCCTGTGGACATGTTTCATGGGGGCCAGAGGAGTCTTCTCATTCCTGAAGACTGAGTCAGGGGTATCCAGGTGAAAGGACCAGAAAGGAGGAAATACAATTCCAAAAAGAGGACGATGAATGTGCAGAAACCAAATGGCGAAAGAAAAAGTAAATAGAGAAAGTAGGAAAAAAGTAAAGAAAGGAGGAAGGAAAGAGAGAGGGAAGGTATTTATATAAAGGAACACTTTACAAAGAATATGAAAAATCATTGTGATGGTGGACATGACAATGAGTACGTGTGGGTGGATGGGTGGGGCCACGGCAGAGTGAGAACACAGTCACCATGGCACCTACGCCTGCACCTAGAGGGAGGACCTGGGCTGACCACACAGAACTTTCAGAGGAGGGCTTCAAAAACATGATTTGCAAGCCTTAGCTCCAATCCACCTCAGAAGTATGAAAGAATTGAGGTTAAAGAACTTCACTCCCTGAGAAAGACAAATACCATATGCTATCACTTACATGTGGAATCTAAAGTATGACACAAATGAACCAGAAACAGACTCACAGACATAGAGAACAGACTGGTGGTTGCCAAGGGGGAGAAGGTGCAGAAGGAGTGTGAGTCTGGGGTTCGCAAATGCCAACTATTGTATATAGGATGGATAAACAACAAGGTCCTACTGTACAGCACAGGGAACCATGTTCAGTATATATCAATATATATCATTCTGCACGTCCCTCAGGACCTTGTTACTGATGCTCCTGGATTAAACTATCATGAATGCCTCAGCACATTGTGGCTGGGTTTGGGAGGGGGGCAGTGATGGACTTTGTATTCCATTCCCCCCAAGAAAGGAGGGTTTCAAAAATAAGCTTCTTCAAGACAAGCAACAATTATAGTCTAAGGCTGGGATTCTATGAGAGGCAGATTGGAGATGAGACTCATCAGGTAATTGACCAAGAAATGTGAGGGGTCATTATCCCTGAGAGGATGACGGGTGTTAACAGGTGACAAGAGTACCAACAGGTCAGACCCCAGATAGGAAACAAGATGCTCGATTGCAACAGTGTTCAGGGAACTGAACAAAGGGGCAGATGAACTGGAAACAGTGAAGGACAGGAAAACTATCCAGGAAGGGTCTGTGTGAGAAGAATCCGTGTTAAGTTTCAGCTCCTATACTCAAAAAACTCCTGATGCTGTCACCTTGAAAAAAGGCCAAGAGACAACTCAGACCAACACGTGGTCAAAAGGAAGTTAACACCATCCTGAGCTATATTTTAAAAGAATATGCGTATGTATAATTGGTATAATAAAAATAAGAAATAACATTTCAGGACCTAGTTAAAGGGTGTGGCCTGATTGTTTTGAGTAGCTCAGGACCACACAAAATAGCCTGTTGGTTCTTCGCGGTTTTGCAGAAGAATTCATTAATATTTTTTTCAAGAAATGTCTAGTGTTTTTAGTGAGCTCCGCAGCTTTCCATAAAGGACTTTGAACTTCCAGTCCTGACCTCGCTGTCACCATGGATTTGGAGAAATGGGAGCAGAGGTGTCTGCTCAGAGGTCTCTTCTGGGTACCATCAATCAGAGGAGTGACAAGCGAGAGAGAGGCATGGACATATATACACTACCAAACGTAAGGTAGATAGCTAGTGGGAAGCAGCCGCATAGCACAGGGAGATCAGCTCGGTGCTTTGTGACCGCCTGGAGGGGTGGGATAGGGAGGGTGGGAGGGAGGGAGACGCAAGAGGGAAGAGATATGGTAACATATGTATATGTATAACTGATTCACTTTGTTATAAAGCAGAAACTAACACACCATTGTAAAGCAATTATACCCCAATAAAGATGTTAAAAAATAAATAAATAAAATAAAATAAAAAACAATCCTGACACCAGACTGCTTCTCTTCCACTTCCATACTGCAAAGAAATTAAGAAGAGTCCAAGTAAAAAGTCACTTTACAGAACGCTACTGCAGGGGAGCTGGGTCAAGTGGTCATGTCTATTTAAGAGGCGGGGCACACTGTAAAAGGCTCTACTCTTTTACCGAAAGATGTTTTAAATATCTTACAGGTTCTGGCAGCCCGGGAGGACGAATAGAGCATTGCATGACTATTTTTTCTCCCCAAATGTCAAACTATCATCACACTGCACGTCCATCCATGGGCATGGCTCCCAATCAGGCTGAGGAACTCAGGTGATCTTTTTGGGCCCCTGCATATCGGATGGCTGTGCGCACAGCCTCAGAGACAGAGGTCTCTGTTTCCTGACTTCCAGCACCTGCGCCCCCCCCCGCCCCGGGACATCAGCCACAGGAGGCTAAGGTGTGTGGCAGCGGCAGTAACAACTCCAGGCTCTCAAGAGCAGGTGCTCTGACCTGAAAATTAGAAATACCACCTTAAATGATGACTTACTGGCTCAAACTAGTTTCGTGGTCCTGCTCAACCACAGAGGGCAGGAAGTCCAGCCTTGGAGAGAGGAGTTAGTGAACAAAATGATCGACCACCACATCCAATGAGTAGTAATCCCAGCCAACGCGAACAAGCTTCCCTGGTATTAGGGAGACGCCTTTATGGGCGCTCATAGCCTCTGATGGGGATACAGGGCCTCTCGATTCTTCCCCTGGATGGTTACCAGTTTGTTGTTGCTTAAAAATAAAACATAATGTAGGGGGAAAATAAAAATAAAGGCCCTGAAATGTGAAAATTTTTAAAATATTAAAATTTTAAAAGAAATAAATATGTTACAGTGAGACAGTACGTAGCAAAATAGAAATAATTAAATTAGTGTAAAGATCTTTGATAGTCAAGATTAAAAACTATAGGTTTTAATACAAATTTCTCTACTCAAGGGTAATTTGACATAAATTCTTAAGGGAAGTACTCTTAATTTAGAAATTAAAATTTCATGATAGGATTTTTATGCAAAGAAGTGTTGGTCCTAGTTTTTCAGCTAACAAATCAGAAGCAAGAATGGGCAGTTTATACTTTTGGAGTGTCGCCACAATGAGATTGGAAGGTCATCACTGTCACTTGTCATATAAATTGTACGCTTGTGCTATTGTTCCCAAACTTTCCAATGTAACCAGTTTACTGAAGAGTCTGAACCTGGTGCAGTACAAACAGGTAAGCATTTTGCTTTCCTACAAGCACTGACTACAGCTGTGCTCTGCCACTGCTTCTTATCCCCTTAACAACATCCTAAATAAATCCTAAGGCTTCCCACTCACTCCCAGGGAGTAAAAGCTCCAATTCAACTCGATGCAGCTTAACACCACAATATTATATCAACATCACATCTGATTGATGTCTTCCCCTCCCCCTCCCCAGCATCACCCACAGGGTTCAGACGAGTGCACGGGCTGGATCGCCTTCTTCATGGCTATTCCCCCAGCACCGTAGCTAAGATTCTAGCCAGAAAACGAGATCCCAAAGCTCCCTCCTAGATTCCTCCGAGCTTCATGAGTGATTCTTGGAGTGCCCCATCTTGGGGTGCTGAGTAACCTCTGTTTGCCCCTCCAGACCGACACCCAGCTTCTCACCTCTGTTCTGGGCGCCCAGGAGGCTGACTTCTACATGAAGCTTCAACTGCGCTCTTTTGCTCCCTGGCTTCTGGTGGGAGACCGGAGTTTGGAGAAAGATACTGAGGTATTTATTTCCATGACCCTCTCCTTGCCAGGCTGGAGATTGCCGGTGACCAAGTCCTTCTTCAGAAGCCCATCGGTCCTGCTGGGCTGACCTCCCCTTCATCTCCAGCTCTGGGTCCTAGTCACCATGTCCCCTCCTGGCCTCTGGGTTTGCGGTGGTTCAAGCTACCCGTGCTGTGATGACCAGGATGCTTCACCGCGCCTTGCCGGCTTCCCCAGCTCTAGTCACACCTGGTAAACGGTCCCTTCATCAATCTCTCTTCAGCTGCCCTATTTGAGTGCACACTACCTGCTTACTGTCGGGATGTGCCCCGACAGTAAGGGCCAAAGACTTTTCCTGCCCCAAACAGAAAGGAGGAGAAATCCCAGCACCTCTGATGCTGAGGACTCATAATCTGAACAACGTCCTTTTGACCTCTGCCTCTCCTTTAAATTGGGTGCCTATTAAGAAGGGGATAGACTTGTGATAATGGATCAGGGTCAGTTTTAAGACCTCATTATAAGCCATGAGGGAGCTCTAGACTTCACATGCAAGAAGGCTTCTTTAGACGGTGTATCATTTCATGCTCCTTTGTTCTTAATTCAGCAATTTTCAATTTGGGGGCAGCAGAAACAGTCCATTCAACATCCTGAAAGATCTACATTTACCAATTTATATAGTCAAAACTCAAGATAAATACACACTGTCATGAACTGAACTCATCTGTCAGGACTAGATATATCTGTAAGCGCAGATCCTCCCTAGCTGGAATAATCAGCTCTTAATGGATACTTGAGGATTTATCTTTATCTGCCTCGTTACCTTCCCAAGAAAATATCAAGTTATTCATACTGATTTCTAGCATTTGTTCTCGGAAGCCTTTTATTATGTTTTCAACACACATCCAATGTCAAAACAGTACTCCCAGGACACTAATACAGAGATTCATCTAACGGTGTATTTAGCAAAATATCTGCTTTGAGAAGGAACAAGGGTACGAGCCTCCAGAGGCACTGTACTGGGTTTCATTTGGTTGGAATAAAACGCTACCTGAGAGCCATCTCCAGCTAACCTTATGCTTTCTTTGCATTTTTTTTTTTAGCTTATTAAAAGTGAAGGCATTCAGAGGTTGAGTGAAATTACCAGCAAACTGTATCTCATGTCGAAGATCAGCAGGGGTCTTCTGGAGGCCTTCAATTTTTCTCTGAGTGTCAGGAAATCCGATCATTGCATCCAGCTGCAAGCTGTTTTGATTGCACTGAAAGTCTGATTTAATTTGGTACAAATGGCAAATTACTCCTCTATCTTTGAACCGCATGTACTCCTAAAGTACTATAATTCAGGATGTCCTTAAAAGTTTAGAGTAGAAACCCGATTTCTAAAGGTTCCTTCTCCATGCCTAGACCATTTGTAAAATGCCAACATGTCCTGGAGTAGCAAAGACATCACACACACACACATCCTCCCCTCCCTCCCCTCAGGCCGTTACAGAATATGTGTATGGACTCCATCGTTCTCTGCACAGTGAGAAAGGTTCAGGAAGATTCTTGACAAAATGGAACAGAGCTTGGAGTATTTATTTATTGATACCACTTAAAGGGCCACTGATGTGAAGATGATCCTATCCTCTAAGTGATACTGCAGTTCAACATGCTAAACAATGCTAAGAGAGAAAACCTTCCCGAGTGTCACGCCCTGTAAAGGACAGTATTTGAAGGAGGCAAAGCAACTTTGGTTTTGTTAAATCTTCTTGTACAGCAGAGCTTTCAAGAACCACTCTTTACTAGAACCTATTTAGCGGGGACAAAAGAACTCACAAATAATAGTGTTATTTCAACACCACACTTTAGAAGCCATTCACAACTTCTGAGGCTTCGAGTTGAGAAAACACACAGGTCAGGATGTCTCAAGATAGTCTGACGCCAATGTTTATGTGGGAGCAACGATATTCATTATGAAGCTTAAATGCTATAAAATGAACGGCTGGATGGTCTTCTTTTAAAGAGGTTTAAAAATAACAAAAAAATGAATATGTTACATTTAGCTCCATTTAAAGGCAACAGTGATGATGAATTTTTCCAATGGCTCTTTAAATTGTCATTTAACACAATCGCATTTTCAGAGGTAAACACCATAAAATCTTTGTAGGCAGCAAGTCACAGTACACTCTGAAGAATAGGACTTCAGGGCTTCCCTGGTGGCACAGTGGTTGGGAGTCCGCCTGCCGATGCAGGGGACACGGGTTCGTGCCCCGGTCCGGGAGGATCCCACGTGCTGCGGAGCCACTGGGCCTGCGCATCCGGGGCCTGTGCTCTGCTCGCGTACCACAAAAAAAAAAAAAAGAATAGGACTTCATAAATCTTCCTTTCTGGTGCTAGTTGAGCTTATGTGGTTCTTCCACTCTGCAACTTCTTTATCTTCTCTTCCCTCTTCCAATTTGTGTGCATCTTCAACCCAGCTCTCACATGTATTCAGGAGTCTTCCCCAAACGTAACACTTCCTTGCTCTGAACAGATACAGAATGCAGTTATCCTATTTACATAATATAGAACATAATACAGAAATATGATGTCCAAAGGTTTATATCCTCTTAAGCCACACTGTAATCTTTTCCTTGATTTTTTCCCAAAATTTACAATTTTTAAAGTCCTCCTGGGAAAATAATGGGAATTATTGAGGCCAGCAATTCCCACAGAGTACACTGTTTGAGAATAATATGGTTACTACTCTGATATCTGAGAAAAGAATTAGATATGATTTTCTGTTAAGGGAATTTCAGGCTAATGCATGCTAATAAATGCTGAACTGAACTTATTAAGATAAAATGTTCTTGTAAATCAAATGATAGTCATTTTCTTTAAAAATGATGATAGCAGGTGTTCCGATCTGAATCACTCATTTGCAGCATGATTTAAAATTAGCAAATGTCAACATGATGGAGGGTTAGTTTCCAAAAATACAGATTATGCAGACCACGTTCAACGCATGCACTGAAGCATAAATAATAATCCTTCATGGTGCTTTTCAGTTTACACTATGATTTATTTATGTACATTACATTATTTGCTGCTTGTTACAACTTTGTAACAGAGAAAACAAGAATTTTTTAGTATTCTCGTTTTTCAGATGAGGAAATCAGGGCTCAGAAAGATTTAATAACTCATCCAGTGGCACATAACTTATATGTTGCAGACTATAGAGCAAGAATTAAAAAGAAGTCTTCTGACTTGCTTTCTATACCTATTCCAACATATCATGGAGAACCTCCAGCATTTTGAATGTTCCACCCAGAATAATGGACCCTAAATGCAGACACTATGACAGCCTCATGGCTGTGGCCTTAGAAGACACCCAGCTTGCATTTCCCTGGTGGCACAGTGGTTAAGAATCCACCTGCCAATGCAGGGGACACAGGTTCTATCCTTGGTCCGGGAAGATCCCACATGCCGTGGAGTAACGAAGCCCATGCGCCACAACTACTGAGACTGTGCTCTAGAGCCCACGGGACACAACTACTGAAGCCCACATGCCTAGACCCCGTGCTCCGCAACAAGGGAAGCCACCGCAAATGAGAAGCCTGTGCACCACAACGAAGAGCAGCCCCCGCTCGTCGCAACTAGGGTAAGCCTGCGCGCAGCAACGAAGACCCAGCACAGCAAAAAAAAAGAAGATACCCAGCTTATGAAGTAGAGGCAGTGGAGCGAAAATGATAAATCACACTATTTTCCATTCTCTTCTCCCTCATTGTTTTCTTGATGATTGACATTTTTTTCATTTAAAAAAATGCATTTGGCCTGACTCTGCATTCTAACTTTGTTCTTCTAATTGTATTCTCCTGATTAATATTTTCATAAACCTAGTTTTGTCAAAAGTGATTCAAAGACAGCAGAATTTGGATCAGCCGTACAACAGATACAAAAAACTTCATTAAAGCATAAATGACAGGAACTGAAGGTGCATAGAGGCTTCTTACTGCGGTTCAATGTATAATGGCCCACTTCGGCAGATAAACGGCCAATATTTCACAAAATTGTCTATTTTCTCAGTGAAGCGGGATATCTCTTCTTTGCACATGGCTCACAAATTACAAATCTGTTCTGATTGCTGGTAATATTATAGATGGGATGATTAAAAGAACATCTGAATGATAATGCTTCCCCTGTACGCAGCCCAAGAAAGAAAGTAGGGGGAAATATATTCATGACTCTAAGTTTAAGGAACAAAAGGTAACATTGTGCCAATGGTTTTCGTACAAATGGCAGGAGATAAAATACAGAATTTCATGTGAATGATCCCCTGTCACCAAAATAAGAAGCTAGCCTAAGGCAGCTGGGTCATTTGTCCTACACAGACCACTGTTCCTCAGTGTAGACACCCAACAGGCAGCAAAGCCTCAAGCTCCCACTAACCAGAGGGGCCAACGTCAATTTTTTATAATAATTTGAAAATTCATATTTTAGAAACAGCATTGAAACAGAAATCATGTGAAAAATCAGAATGCTGTTGGTATTTCTTATGAATTTTAATTGTTTTAAATTACATATTAGGGGGGTTTGGGGCAACATAATATTTTCAATGCTTATTAAGAACCCAGTCGGTCTTATCCAACCCATGCTTCTACTTGGCTGCATTCCTCGTCTTGATGTGGAAATGTTCTTTAATAAAAAAAGAGCACCCATAAATTAGAGTCGGAAGCTGAGCAAAGTGAAAGAATGGGATTCACAAATAGGACTTGAGCTACTTATAAATCACAAGAGGAATTCTTATAAGAACAAGTATTTTTATAAGGACAAGAGGAGCCATAGATGAAAGTGATCAAGACAGCCGTAAAACCTTTCCCTCAGCTGGACTAAACTTCAGAAAGGCTTCTTCCCGACTCTAGGCTCCCGGCTGTCCTTCTCCTATGACATTAACTTTAGAACATTTGTAATTGTAAATTATTTCTCTATCCTTTTGAGATGTAAATATTTTGAAAAGTCACTTGCCAGTTTGGCAACCTAGGAGTTATCTTCCTCCAGGATCTGGGAGCTGTCCCTCTGAAGTGTGATCATGAAGAAAGATACTTCCCTTGTCTCCCAGGCTCTGTGGGAGGGGAGAAGCCTAACTTCCATGGGTACCAACCAGCAAGCACAGATGGCCTCGTCACAGAGAAAAACACGGCAACACATCTCATGGATCCACCTCTCCCCAAAAGCCCTCTGGCACTTTTTCACCAGCTCACCCCACTGCTAAATATCCCTCTCAACTTTGGTCTCAGCAGGGGTGGATGGGTAAAAGGATTTGCAAAATACTGGAAAATGTTGAAGCTGCATGAGTGCTATATAAAGTCTTTTTTTTCTTTTAGAGTAGTTTTAGGTTTATAGAAAAATCATGCAGAAAGTACAGAAAGCCCCCACATACTTCCTCTCCCCTCCCCACTCCACAGTTCCTCCCATTATTAACCTCCTGCACTAGTATATTTGTTACAACTGATAAGCCAATATCATTACATTATTATTAACTAAAGTCCTCAGTTTACATTAGGGTTCGGTCTTGGTCTTGTGCCTTTTTGACAAATGCATAATATCATCACAGTATCCACCATTACATATGGTACAGAAGAGTCTCACTACCTTAAAATCCCCTGTGCTTCACCTGTTCACTCTCCCCTTCCTCTGAACCCCTGGCAGCCACTGACTTTTTTATTGTCTCTATAGCCTTGCCTTTTCCAGAGGGTGGTATAATTGGAATCATACAGTATGGACCTTTTCAGACTAGTCTCTCTCACTCAGCAATATGCATTTAAGGTTTCTCCATGTCTCGTTGTGGTTTGATAGCTCATTTCTTTCTACTGCCATAACATTCCATTGTCTGGATGGACCACAGTTGATCAGTTCACCTGCTGAAGGACAATAGATGCGTCCAGTTTCTGTCAGTTATTAATAAAGCTGCGATAAACATCTGCAGGCATGTTTTTGTGTGACACAAGTTTTCGACTCGATCAGATAAACATCTAGAAGCATAACTGCTTGATCATATGGTAAGACTGCCTTTTGAGAACTGCCAAACTGTCTTCCAAAGTGTCTGTACCAGTTTGCATTCCTTCCTGTCGCCCCACATCCTCGTGTGTGTTGGGTATTGTCAGTGTTTTGGATTGGAGCCATTCTAATAAGTACATAATGCTACCTCATATTTTTTAATTTGTATTTCCCTAACAACAAATGATTTTGAGAAGCTTTTCATATGATTACTTGCCATCTGTATCTATATGTTGAGGTGTCTTCAGACCTTCTGCCTATGTAGTAATTGGATTGTATGTTTTCTTACTGTTCTAAGAGTTCTTTGAATATTTTAGATACATTCCTTTATCAAAAGTGTTTCACAAATAATTTCTCCTAGTCTGCAGCTTGTCTTTTCATCCTCTGGACAGTATCCTTCTTATGACGGAAGTTTTTAATTTCGGTACAGTTCAGCATAACCATTTTTTTCTTTCATGGAGCGAGCTTTTGTTGTTATATCTATGAACACATTACCAAGCACAGGTTACCTAGATTTTCTAGGTTTCCTTCCAGAAGTTTTATAATTTTGCATTCTACACTCAGATCCATGATCCATTTTAAGTTGAATCAATTCGTAAAATATATAAAGTCTGTGTCTAGAATTTTTCTTGCATAAAAAAATCTAATTGCTCCAGCACCATTTGTTGAAAGACTGTCCTTTGTGCATTGAACTGCCTTTGCTCCACTGCTAAAGATTAAATGGTTATATGTGTATGGGTTGATTTCTGTGCTCTCTATTTTGTTCCATTTATCTATGTGTCTGTTATTTCACAAATGCCATGCTATCTTGATGATTATAGCTTTATAATAAGTCTTCAAGTCAGGTAATATCACTTCAACAACTTTATTCTTCTTTTTTTCATGTCTTTTGACTATTGGAGTGTTTTGCCTCTCCATATAAACTTGACAGCACTGAGTCTTCCAATCCATGAACATGGAAATAACTCTCTTTTTTTTTTTTTTTTTTTTTTTCGAGGCATGAACTCGTGTCCCCCGCATCGGCAGGCGGACTCTCAACCACTGTGCTACCAGGGAAGCTCACAACTCTCCTTTTATTTAGATATTCCTTGATTTTGTTCAGAGTAATTTTTGACATATAGACTCCACATATTTTGTTAGATTTATACCTAATAGACATGTCATGTCATCTGCAAACATACACAATTTTATTTCTTCCTTCCAATTCTATACTCCTTTTCTTTTCATTTCTTGTGTTACTGCATTGCTAAGACCTCCAATGCAACACTGAATAGGAGTGGTAAGAGAGGAAATCCTTGCCTTGTTCCTGATCTTAGGGGAAAAGTGTCCAGTTAACACCATTAGGACTTCCCTGGTGGCGCAGTGGTAAAGAATCCACCTGCCAATGCAGGGGACGTGGGTTCGAGCCCTGATCCAGGAAGATCCCACATGCCACAGAGCAGCTAAGCTGCGATAAACATCTGCATGCATGTTTTTGTGTGACACAAGTTTTCGACTCGATCAGATAAACAATGCAGGGGACGTGGGTTCGAGCCCTGCCAATGCAGGGGACGTGGGTTCGAGCCCTGATCCAGGAAGATCCCACATGCCACAGAGCAGCTAAGCCCGTGAGCCACAACTACTGAGCCTGTGAGCCACAACTACTGAAGCCCGCATGCCTAGAGCCCGTGCTCTGCAACAAAGACAAGCCACCGCAATGAGAAGCCCACACACCGCAACAAAGAGTAGCGCCTGCTCACCACAACTAGAGAAAGCCCACACGCAGCAATGAAGACCTAACACAGCCAAAAATAAATAAATAAATTTATTAAAAAAAACCACAATTAACTATGACGTGAGGTATAGGTTTTTTGAGATGTTCTTTACCAAGTTGAGGAAGTTCCCCAAATGCCAAACTTTTAAATACATATCATTGTGAAAGTATACCATGGATATTAATTGTCTTTGGACTCTATGGTATATATGGTATATAGTATATATGGTAAACTGGTAATATAGAAAGAAAAATACTTTCAAAATATATTTAAATTGTTTCTTGGACAACTTCCCAATATAAAAAATATAAGCTTGTCACTATTCCTTTTCATTGATAAAATAACTATTTTTACATGATTTTTCTATTTTAAGGAGGGAACACTAAAACTAACAGTCAAAGTCACCATTTAGTGCATAACACATGCCTTTAAAATCCTGGGCTGTCACCTATTGAAAATATGGGTAACAAATTAATTTCTAGGTACAAATGCAACTTTTTTTAAAGTGAAGTATAGCTGATTCACAATATTATATTAGTTTCAGGTGTACAACATAGTGACGCAATATTTTATAGATTATACTCCATTTAAAGTTATTACAAAATAATGGCTGTATTTCCCTGTGCTGTACAATATATCTTCAGAAACCAAAAATCTGCTGGTTACATAAGGCATGAGACCAGACTCTAGAACCAGAATGCATATCTCTTAAGAAATCCCCTTCTTAAAGAGTTAGCACCCTTGGGCTTCCCTGGTGGTGCAGTGGTTAAGAATCCACCTGCCAATGCAGGGGACACAGTTTCGAGTCCTGGTCTGGGAAGATCCCACATGCCGCAGAGCAACTA
Organism: Neophocaena asiaeorientalis asiaeorientalis; assembly: GCF_003031525.2. Classification (NCBI taxonomy): domain Eukaryota; kingdom Metazoa; phylum Chordata; class Mammalia; order Artiodactyla; family Phocoenidae; genus Neophocaena; species Neophocaena asiaeorientalis. The sequence goes on from NW_020173697.1 coordinate 3,789,872, forward strand.
AGCCTGTGCGACACAACTACTGAGCCTGTGCTCTAGAGCCCGTGAGCCACAATTACTGAGCCCGTGTGCCACAACTACTGAGCCCACATGCCTAGAGCCCGTGCTGCGCAACAAGAGAAGCCACTGCAATGAGAAAAATAATAAATTTATATATAAAAAAAGAATTAGCACCCTTTATTCTCTATAGCGTCACACATGTTCAAGTTATATGAATATCAACTTCCTGCTTGAAGTATACTGGCACTTAATTTGTACTAAACCAGAAGGAACTTAATTTTTTCAGTAGGAAAATTCTTTCTTTTCAAGACTTTTTAATACAAATAAGTACATCAACTAAAGAATAGGAATACAATTTAAATGAGTACGGAAAAGTAGAATAATCTGAGCTAAGGGCAACTTCTAGACTACAGAGGTACCATAGTGTATTTTCAAAATCTTCACATCTTTAACATTTTCACATGAATCAAGCGAATAACTAAAATGTCCTTTCCTGACACATAAATATGATCAGGAATTTGTTAGTCCTTCAGGGCACTGATTTCTTAGGCCTCGTCAAAGTTAATTTGGTCCTAATTTTAGTCCTGTGCTTAAATTTAGGACCAAGTTAGGTGTAACCTAGGCCAAAGAAATCAATACCGCGAAGAATTAACGAATTCCTGGAGATGAAAATCCCCGGATTAGATGGGATAACGATGAAAATTCTGCTCATCCAGCCTTGGAAAAAAAATGAGACACCACGTCTCAAAACGACGAAACATACAATGCTCTATAGCCTGTGCAGATAAATGGGGGAGGAGTGGGAAAGATGGAGAGGTGGCCAGGGGTCCCAGGACAAGGCTGAGGTCTGTGGGCAGAAGCAGAGCTCTCCTGACAGCTGACAGTGGGGACACAGCTGTCTGTGCTGGAACCAACTCATGACTCACACAGCCTGCCCTTTGCCCTTCTTTACTTGCTGTGGAAGCATTTCCAGAAAACAGCATCCACCCTTTTTTTTCCTCCAAGATCCAGGGCCTATGACTCCTGTAGCCTCTCTTGGCGGCCAGCACACACCCTAAAGCCTCACCTCTGCTGTGCTGTGTGAGGCTTCCTATCAACCACTTGGTCTTTAATTTTAAAAGTTTGAACATGATATTTTCAAAAGGTGAAATGGAGCAAAACGTGACTCGCTAGAAAGAGGATTATATGGATCCTTCAAAGTGAACATAGGTAGAAATCAGAACATTAAGTCTTGGAGCACTTCACAATATTCAGAGCAAATAAAACTTTAAGAGGCACAAGTCTCTGCCTATCACACATATATTGAATAAAGAACTGAAGAATCATTCTTACGTTTAAACATCAGATCTCTGAAAGGTTTTAATGGACCCTAATCAATTCCAGAATGGTACTTATCTGTGAAAAAGAGAATAAGTCTCCTTCTGAAGCAAAATACATAAACAGAACAAAAAGATTCCTTTATGCTGTTGTTTCACTGATGGCTTTTACACAGCCCACAGCCTCTTTATAAGAGAAACACTCAACTATGGATTCTGCTTTATTGTGTTCCTGCACTAAGGGATTCTGCCTGCATCTTTGCTTCTTTAGACCTGGGTAACATTCTTGGTTGAATCTCTTTTGTTTCTAAACACATTGCCACCCCCTGCTTAGCTGTATTCTGGGTGTATTCTATTTGATTGTAAGCCATTTCTCAGCTTGACTGGTGCAAATTTCCCAAGTTCAACAGGCAGAAAGGCCAAGGCAGCAACATTTCAGTGGGCGCTCTCATCTTATGAAAAGGTTACTTGTACCCCTGCCAGATTCTAGCCACCACTTTGGACCTACTCCTGGAAGGATATAATTTCTATTTTCTCTATGGATGGAAAATGCCAAGAGTACTAATTCTCAATGTCACTCCATGTAGAAATCACCATCGGGTTTTGATAAACGTGCAGATCCCAGAGTCCACAGCTAAAGACTCAAGTCCACCGACCTGGAATGGATTCCACAAAACTGAAAGCTGAACAAACTTGAGCAGGAGGTTTGCAAATCATTTGCAGAAGCACTGGGCACTCCCCGAGGAAAGATGTCTCACTTAACAGATGATTTGTAAATGCTTGCTGGTGAGTAAGTGTTAAAATCTCTACTATAACAATTTATCATTCCTATCGGAAATTATTAAACCTATAGGAAAGGTCAGTTTGTCACAAGTATTTTTAAAAACAACTAGTTTTTTAGCTAAACGTTAACTTTTTTGTAATTCTGCAATTCAAATGTATCCTTTATTTAAAAGTAAATGCACATAATGTCTGTGAGCCTAAACAATGCCTCTAGGATTTAATGTATTCAGACCACTGTGTACAGAACAATCGTCCACAATAGGGTAAAAATAATGAGCATGAAGGGAAGAAATGCACAGGATATTTTTAGATTCCTTCAAAGAACACGAACTGCTTTACAAGGACAAAGAAAATCTAAATTCTACTCTGAGTGTGAATCTTTTTTTTTTTTTTTTTTTTTTTTTTTTTTTTTTTTTTTTTTTTTTTTTTTTTTTTTGTGGTCATGAATGATTGCTCTTTGGAAGAACTGAGAAAAAAAATGGGATAAGACTTCTGGGTGAGAAAACAGATTTTTTTTTGTCCTAGAGAAGCAACTTGAACTTTGGGACATTCTCTGTTCTTGCTCTTATAGTACATTCACACATTACCTCTTTCCAAAGCATGGCTCGTTATACCTGCAAAAAGCAAACTTGCACTGAAGTATTTTTCTTCTCATAGTAGACAACCTCCTCGGAAGCAAATATCTTGTCACTGGTTTAGAAGTAACCCCCCTCTCTCTGCCCATGAGAGCCACTAAAAGCATTTATCAAAGCCTATGTAACCCAACGCTGGAGCATCACTTGAATTCACAGCTGGTTCCGATGTTGTGCTAACCCAAGGGTTGCACAGTAGGGGCCAATACTATAGGTCAGCACAATGAACTGTAATGTTCTACCATGTTGCTCACTTAATGAACTTTCACTTAATTGAGTGACTGGATTTATCCATGTTCTCCAGTCTTCTCCCAAAACTTACTGATTGTTGTGGACAACCTGTTGAATCATGGGAAAAGACTAATCTTTATTCTCCTGAGCCCTCCTGCTTCCATGTGTTGAATTGCATGGTTACCAGGAGTCAGTTTCATCTGTTCCCAAACTTGTTCATGTTTGACTTATTTTACATTGTAATGATATAGATTAATTAAATATTGTGCAAACTGATGAACTAGGCATGTGAAAAGAGAACTGCTTCTAAGAAAACTAATTTAAATGCTTTGGTTAAAGTCACTAAAAATAAAGCAGCCTCATTTGGGGACCAGAAAATGTGACAGTTGGAAGAACATCATAGAAATTTAAAAGGATTCTGCCCCTCAGCCTGCCTGGCTAGTGTTTATATTTCTCCCTCTGCTTTAAGGAAATGGAAGCTAGAAATGGAGGACACTGTGTGTGGTCTACACAGGAAAATTTAGCAATACAGTCAGTTAACTCATACCCAGAGAAAAAGCCTTACCCGCACATGAAAGGATTGCTGAATTCATATGCTCTAACGTAACATAAAATGTTTGGCATAAACATCATGGTGTATTATTCTAAGAATTTCACAATACAGGTCAACCATTTGTTTATGCTTTGCCACTTTACCTGTCTTTTCTAACTAATTGACCAGCTACCAACTTTGATTATGTCAGATGAGAATTCTACTATAATCACATCACCAAGAACAACAAACTTCTCTCTAGAGCTGAGATTGCGAACTAGCAGCCTGCAGGACAAAGGCAGCTTATATGGGTGTGGAATTTGGCCAGTCAAATTCCAGAGGAAAAATAAAAGTTGGACATTTCACGTAAAAATTCCAATCTCCATCTCCTCTTGAAAAATTAGATCAGGTACCACTGGACTTGACTGTGGCAATAACAGCTCCTGCTGACCCTTCGGAAAAGGCTACTTACCACCCTCCAGTGAGACCCGTCTTCACTCTCCAACCTGCCAGCCACACCCTCATCCTACTGCCTGGTTTCCATGGGCATCTGCAGTTACTAACTGTGCTCTAAGGCCTTGCTTATGAGAAGTAAGGATTTCTAACTTGCCTAAGCTATTAGGCAAGAAAAAGCACCTCCTTCCGAGCTCTACAAGCTCATGCAATACATTTTTCTCAAGCACCTATTCAACAGTATGAAGAAATCCAAAAACACATATTCACAAATGTAGAAGACAGCATCTGTCCTTTCAGGAGCTTAAAATATAATTAAAACAAACAAGCAAAGAAAAAAGGAACACATATGATACATAAACACTTGCTGGACAGTTATGTTTCCAACTACTGGAAATTTACAGACTGAAGCAATTGAACACTGAATTCTATTCTTCCCTACTACGCCAACTATACTAAAGATTATCATACCAAGTGAAGTAATCCAGACAAATACCACATGATACCACTTACATGTGGAATCTAAACAAATGATACAAATGAATTTATTTACAAAACAGAAATAGACCCACAGACATGGAAAACAGACTTACGGTTACCAAAGGGGATAGTGGGGGGAGGGATAAATTAGAAGGTTGGAATTAACACATATACACTACTACGTATAAAATAGATAACCAACAAGGATCTACTGTATAGCACAGGGAACTATACTCAATATTTTGTAATAACACATAAGGGAAAAGAATCTGAAAGAGAATACATATATATAAAACGGAATCAATTTGCTGTACTGTACATCTGAAACATAACATTGTAAATCAACTATACTCCAATTGAAAAAAGCCCCATGAAGAAACCATATAATAAATTACTTTTTAAAAATTCCCACAGCCCCACTACATAAACAAATTTATTAACATAAACAAAATTTATTAACATAAACAAACAAACATAAACAAATTATAACATAAACAAATTTATTAACATAAAATAGTTAAGAGATCAGTGATATTTGCTAATTTTTCAAAATAATTAAAAAGCAGTGTCTGAGATTGGAGAGGGGAAGTCAATTTGTATTGGGAGTAGACAGCATGATGTACTTTATGCATAGCAAAAATTTTCACATAGCCAGAATGAGACATGGGTTCTGTTCAATATTTTGGGAAATGTGTGTGAAAAGGTAGCAAGGACAGATGATGACAGGCTTTGAAGTTTAGACTAAAGGATTTAGATTGTATCTTGTGTATGACAGGGAATGACTGAAGGTTTTAGAAGCACAGTGATAACAGGAACACAGGTATTTAGAGAAATAGATCTGTGGACTGCATGTAGTATTAGTCTAACTGGGCAAACAATTTAAGTAGGGAGATTAATTAAAAGGCACTTAAAGGAGTGCCTGAATGACAACAAGGCCTGTGAGAGAAACATTTTTGTTGTTGCTTTAATTATGTGAGAGGCACCTGAACGTAAAATTGACAGAATTCTGTGACATTGGGTATAGGTAACGAAGGAGAAAACATCACAAAAACAATTAACAGACATAAGGTTTCAGAGGTTTTAAACCAGTTTCATTCTGGACAAAAGGGACTTGAAAAGAGAATTACTTTGATGGGAAGACAAGGTGAATTCAGTTTTGAGGAATGAGGTCCCGTTAAACATAAAATGTTAACAGAAGCTTCCAGCAAAGGGTCACTGCCATCAGTAACCACATCATCATGACTATTTCAAACATCCGTGGAGTGGTGTTTTTCCTGTTCTAACTTTGGGGCAAAATGTAACTTACATTAAAGATATTGCAGCCTCATCCGATAAAAGCTCCCTTTATCAAAGTGTGAAAGCAGAGCTTGCTATTTCGCTACTTTCTTTACTGCTTACTGAAGAGAAATCCATATAAGAGTATGTTTTATGAACACCAAGAGGTTTAATTTCTATCTCACTGGCAAGCCAAATGATGCCTTGTTGTCGGATGTGTCACATTTCTTGGTCATGATGAACAGTGGAGTTCTCCACATGCATTGACAGGAGACCCAATTTTGTCAAGGCAAAATTTCCCTGAGATAATAATTTCAATGTGTGTTTTTTTCTTAAAGAAACAGCCTATTTTATCTGGAACGTCCATCATGATTTTAGACACTATTACAGCAATATTATAAGAAGTATAGATGTGAATAACGACCATTTCTCTTCCCATCTTCCTAATTCTCACTTGCCATTATATGATGGTTTAGTCAGGCTTCAGAATTTCAAAAACCTGGAGTAGAAATTGCTCTCTGGCACCTTTTAGCTATGCCATTGTGGCCAAAACACTTCTCAAAACTCAGTTTTGTAAAATGGAAATAATAATAACCTCATGGATGACTGTGAGTGTGCAATAAGACAGTGCATATAAAGGTCTTCATATAATGTCAGAGATGAAAAAGCCATCAATAAATGTTAACCTATGCTGTTGCAAGAACTATTATTTTTGTCATCCTATGTCATAACCAGAATCAAAGTATAAGAGTGAATAGAAATTGAAGAACTTGCTATTTACAGCTATGCCCACATTAGATACCAGATTCCTTGCAGTCCAGGATTGTCTTTTTCATTTCAACTTCCAGCAAAATGCTTGGCACACAACCAGGTCTCTGCAAATGAATATTCAAATGACCGGATGAATAAGCACCTACAAGCTAAGATCAGGAGAAAGGAAGACTCACCTTACACGACAAGAAACATTTTAAGCTTTCTGTTCATTAGCAAAACAAGATATTTTAATAAGATCTTATTTCCATACAGTGCCTGGGAAATAGAAAACGTCTAGATAACTGGATGTTCCATCGTGGACTTTTGAGACATTCCATCTAAAACATGCATGATTGTGTATATAAACATATATATAATCCATACAGTATATGCCCATGTAGTGTGATAGAATAAATTCTGATATTTACTTAAGATGCTTATTTACTTGAGATGTTTATTTACTTAAGATTCTTATTCTAAGTGAACTGAGAAGACATTTCCTATTTTAGCAGGGGAGTGACATGAAGAGTTAGCTTTGCAAGGATCCCTTTAGCTACCCCGTGGAGGATGCATTGTGGGCAGCCCAAGTAGAAGCAGTGAGACTAGCTAGAAGATGGGATTCGGTGGTCCAAGAAAGAATATAAGGTGAAAGGAGTTGGTGGTTAGGACTAGGGTATTCAGTTAAGATAAACAGATGGGATATACTTTGAAAGTTGAAGGACTGAAAAGGACCAGTGGTGCAGACGGGAGATAGAGCAGGAGGGTGGGGATTGGGGGGGCGGGTGAAGGCAAGAGTAACCGAGGGAGATGTCAGGGTTTGAGCCAAGCAGCAGTGAGGATGGGGGTGCCACTTACTGCAGAGCACAGGGCTGTGGGGGAATCTAGACTCCCCTTTACTCTGGTTGATTACTCATGATCCCCTCAGCCCTAACATTCTAATTTTTCCCTCACAGAGAAAAGCTGTCTTCTGGATACTGTAGATTCCTTTCACTTGGTAAAAGCATTGTCTCTTTCTTTCTTTTAAATTTTTTGTTTTATTCCATCTTGTGTCCTCCACTCCTAGTCAGAGAACCAGTGGTTTAGAAGAATGTAAGAGAGAGACAGAGACTTGACATAAATCCCTCTCTCTCAGGGAAAGGTCATGGAGCCCATGAAGGAAGAGGAACAAACTACCTTGTAAAACTCGTCATTACACTCAGTTTACTTAGTGCCCTGCACTATTTATGACAAGTCACTAAAATGTCAGTCGATTCCTCCATGAAATGAGCCACTCTGTTTTACAGTGAAGCTTTTCCTGAAAGCGTTTCAGTGAATAATGAATATAGGACACATAAACACTTTATCTTCTCAGTACATGGAGCATTTATTTAAAAATACCATGGATTATGCAAACGTCAGGTAAACGAGGATCCTTTTCAAACAATCTCTCTCAGATGGATTTTAAAGCATTTCTCCATAAAAGCAGTAGGCAGGAAGCACTGCGTTCCTTTCCCGGGCAGCAACTCTGGGGTGCCCGTTATTGGATGATGGAGGTGCTGAGTTAATGAACCTCAGGATCACCTCTTGGACCAGACTAGCTGACTGAAACACATGCTTCATCTGTACACTTCCAAATAATACCTTCACAGCAAACCTTTCCTTAATAGTGTCAAGGGAAAATAATAGACACGCCTCACAATAAATTGTTGAAGACATATCTGGTAGGCAAATGACCTCAGCTGACCTCACTTAAAAAAAAAATACATGAAGTATAAAAAAAAGCAAAACAAAATAAAATGAAAGGAAAAAACCCTCTGTGATGCATGTCTAGAATATTAAAACACTGAGGAATTGTTAAAGTGTCCCTTCAGGAGACCCGTTTGGCTACTGGAGCAGAATTTTAGGCACCAAATGCTTAGGTAAGTTATGATATATGAAATGCTTGACAGGTACAGTCTCCAGTCCAGAAAACTGCTCCTGGACGAGACAGGTATCAGCATACAGTGGATAATAAAAGGCCCAAATCACTTTCCACGTGTCAGTTGAAAGGACCCAGCAAAAGAAGTCCAGTCTCATTTCAGCGCACACTTTTAGGACTTGATCAGTTACCCTGATACAACACAACCATACATTGAATCTTATTATCACATTAGCTCCCTGGTGAAGACATACCAATTTTTATCTGACCTGAAAGAGGAGGGTTTCATGTCACCTGGGACCTCATTAGAAGAAATACATTTTGCGATTAAAACTGCTAAATTCATTACAGGTACAAATCCTAACTCAGAGAGAAAAGCTAAAAGCTTGGGAATCAGATCACATTATGGCACTGAGCTATTCATCCCCAAACCTAGAAATCACCCAAATTATTAACATACACACAGTACTATATATAAAATAGATAAGCAACAAGGATCTACTGTACAGCACAGGGAAATCTGCTCAGTATTCTGCAATAACCTATATGGGAAAATAATTTGAAAAAGAATGAATATATGTATAATTGAATCACTTTGCTATGCACCTGAAACTAACACATTGTAAATCAACTATACTCCAATAGAATTTTTAAAAAAGAAAATAGGGGGAGGCCTTCAAGATAGTGGAGGAGTAAGATGTGGAAATCAGCTTCCTCCCCACAAATACATCAGAAATACATCTACATGTGAAACAACTCCTACAGAACACCTACTGAACGCTGGCAGAAGACCTCAGACCTCCCAAAAGGCAAGACACTCCCCCACATACCTGGGTAGGGCAAAAGAAAAAAGAATAAACAGAGACAAAAGAATAGGATGGGACCCGCCCCTCTGGGAGGGAGCTGTGAAGGAGGAAAAGTTCCACACACAAGGAAGCCCCTTCACTGGCGGAGACTGCGGGTGGCAGAGGGGGAAGTTTCAGAGTCAGAGAGGAGAGCTCAGCAACAGGAGTGCGGAGGGCAAAGTGGAGAGGTTCCCACACAGAGGATCGGTGCCAACCGGCACTCAGCAGCCCTAGAGGCTTGTCTGCTCCCCCGCCGGGGCGGGCGGGGCTGGGAGCTGGGGCTGGGAGCTGAGGCTCCAGCTTCGGTCGGAGCGCAGGGAGAGGACTGGCGTTGGCGGCGTGAACACAGCCTGCAGCGGGTTAGTGCGCCACGGCTGGCCGGGAGGGAGTCCGGGGAAAAGTCTGGACCTGCTGAAGAGGCAAGAGACTTTTTCTTCCCTCTTTGTTTCCTGGTGCGCGAGGAGAGGGGATTAAGAGCGCTGCTTAAAGGAGCTCCACAGACGGGTGCAAGCCGCGGCTAAAAGTGCGGACCCCAGAGACGGGCATGAGACGCTAAGGCTGCTGCTGCTGCCACCAAGAAGCCTGTGTGCGAGCACAGGTCACTATCCACACCCCCATTCCGGGGAGCCTGTGCAGCCCGCCACTGCCAGGGCCCCGTGATCCAGGGACAACTTCCCCGGGAGAACACACGGCATGCCTCAGGCTGGTGCAATGTCATGCCGGCCTCTGCTGCCGCAGGCTCGCCCCACACTCCGTGCCCCTCCCTCCCCCGCGGCCTGAGTGAGCCAGAGCCCCCGAATCAGCGGCTCCTTTAACCCCATCCTGTCTGAGCGACAAACAGACGCCCTCCGGTGGCCTACACGCAGAGGCGGGGCCAAATCCAAAGCTGAACCCCAGGAGCTGTGCGAACAAAGAAGAGAAAGGGAAATCCCTCCCAGCAGCTTCAGAAGCAGCGGATTAAATCTCCACCATCAACTTGATGTACCCTGCATCTGTGGAATACCTGAATAGACAACAAATCATCCCAAAATTAAGGTGGTGGACTTTGGGAACAACTGGAGACTTGGGGTTTGCTTTCTGTATCTGATTTGTTTCTGGTTTTATGTTTATCTTAGCTTACTATTTAGACCTTATTATCACTGGTAGATTTATTTACGGATTTGGATGTGCCCTTCCTTTCTTTTTTAAATGCATATTTTTTCCTTTTTCTCTTTTTGTGAGGGTGTATGTGTATGCTCCTTTGTGTGATTTTGTCTGTATAGCTTTGCTTTTACCATTTGTCCTAGGGTTCTGTCTGTCCGTTCTTGTTTTTGTCTTTTTTCAGTATAGTTTTTAGCTCTTGTTATCATTGCTGGATTTGTTTATTGGTTTGGTTGCTTTCCTCTTTCTTTCTTTTTTTCTTTAGTACTTTTTAAATTTTAGTAATTTTTTAAATTTTCATTATTATATTTTGTTGTTTTCTTTCTATTTTTTCTCCCTTTTCTTCTGAGCCATGTGGCTAACAGGGTCTTGGTGCTCCAGCCGGGTGTCAGGCCTAAGCATCTTATGTGGAAGAGCCAAGTTCAGAACACTGGTCCACCAGAGACTTCCCAGCCCCACATAATATCAAATAGTGAAAGCTCTCAATGCTATGACCCAGCTCCACTCAATGACCACCAAGCTACAGTGCTGGACACCCTATGCCAAACAACTAGGAAGACAGGAACAAAACCCCACACATTAGCAGAGAGGCTGCCTCAAATCATAATAAGGTCACAGACACCCCAAAACACACCACTGGATGCAGTCCTGCCCACCAGAAACACAGATCCAGCCTCATCCACCAGAACACAGGCACCAGTCCCCTCCACCAGGAAGCCTACACAACCCACTGAACCAACCTTAGCCACTGGGGGCATATCCCAGAGATAAACCCACTCACATATGGTCACCTTACCTTTGATAAAGGAGGCAAGAATATACAATGGAGAAAAGACAGCCTCTTCCATAAGGGGTGCTAGGAAAACTGGACAGCTATATGTAAAGAATGAAATTAGAACACTCTCTAACACCATAAGCAGTGAGGGATCACCTCATACCAGTCAGAATGGCCATCATCCAAAAGTCTACAAACAATAAATGCTGGAGAGGGTGTAGAGAAAAGGGAACCCTCTTGCACTGTTGGTGGGTATGTAAATTGATAAAGCCACTATAGTGAACAGTATAGAGGTTCCTTAAAAAACTAAAAATAGAACTACCATACGACACAGTAATCCCACTACTGGGCATATACCCTGAGAAAACCATAATTCAAAAAGAGTCATGTACCACAATGTTCACTTCAGCTCTCTTTACAATAGCCAGGACGTGGAAGCAACCTAAATGTCCATCAACAGATCAATGGATAAAGAAGATGTGACACATATATACAGTGGAATATTTCTCAGGCATACAAAGAAACGAAACTGAGTTATTTGTAGTGATGTGGATGGACCTCGCATCTGTCATACAGAGTGAAGTAAGTCAGAAAGAGAAAAACAAATACTGTATGTTAACACATATATATGGAACCTAAAAAAAAAAAAAGGTTCTGAAAAACCTAGGGGCAGGACAGGAATAAAGACGCAGATGTAGAGAATGGACTTGAGGACACGGGGAGGGGGAAGGGTAAGCTGGGATGAAGTGAGAGAGTGGCATGGACATATATACACTACCAAACATAAAATAGATAGCTAGTGGGAAGCAGCCGCATAGCACAGGGAGATCATCTCGGTGTTTTGTGACCACCTAGAGGGGTGGGATAGGGAGGGTGGCAGGGAGACGCAAGAGTGAGGAGATATGGGGGTATATGTATATGTAAAGCTGATTCACTTGTTATAAAGCAGAAACTAACACACCATTGTAAAGCAGTTATACTCCAATAAAGATGTTTTTAAAAAAAAGAAAATAATGGAGGCTTTGTGGATGTGACATCATGAAGTGGCACCACAGTAAACAGCAAAAAAGCCTTAGAACAGCTGAATCAAGTTTCAGGGGATAGGGGGTGTGCATCTATCATGAAACTGCATTTCCCTGAGAATGATTTATAAGATCCTTTCATTCCAAAACCTAAATGAAACTCTGCTTAAGAGAAAAATCAGGTTAGTAGTATGTGTGTCAGTAGAGTGATTTTTTCCTAGCTTACCATCTACTGGCTCATGTTAATTTTATGCTGTTTCGTAGGTTATTTCTTCACTAACTCAGAACTTTTAAGTCACGATGTCACACTACTACACCTTATTTAATTTCAAGAGGAGATACAAGAAGGTCCCTCTGTCAGTGTTTTATCCTTCTTCCTTGCAAATCCCTTACTTCTCATTGCACTTATTAGCAAAATATTTTGATATCTTACTCTAATTCAGAAATCCCTCTGATACCCTCCCTCTTCCTCCACCTTTTCTTTCTCAGCATCCCAAGACTTTACCCAGACATGCCAACCCTGGAAATCGTCCAAAAGTGGGCATCAATGTGATTAAGTGCTTGGGAAATAGGATGTGTAAAGAAAGATGAAAGGCACTGTTTTAGATAAAATAGAAAGCTGCTATCAGAATATACTCAGGAGCAGTTCTCCAGAGCAAGGTCTTGAATTTCAATGACACTTACTTAGGTTTACTTCAAAAAGAAAGTGTAAGTGAAAATTCTAACAGCCCATCCTCCAGAATTCACTTTGCCATTTTCAACTTTGCCCACACCCTTTATCACACTGCTGTATCACACCCTCCTTGGGCTACCTGTCACACGCACAGACCCCTGGATGCTTCCGTTTTCGGTATTACAGTCCCAGAGATATCTGTGTAGTCAAGGATTTACCCTCTAGAACAGTGGTTCTCAATCGGAGGTGATTTTGCCATGTCTGGGGATAATTTTAGTTGCCATTACCAGTAGAGGGGATGCTAGTGGCATCTAGGGAGTAGAGGCCAAGAATGCTGCTAAACGTGCTACGAAGTGTAGAAGAGTCCCAACAACACAGATGCACCCAGTCCAAAATGTCAGTAGTGCTCTGCTCCACAGGACTTGGCAGGAGATGGAAGTCCTGGCTGTGTCCTAGGTCCCCTAAGCAAGCTTCAGCTCTCAAGATGGGAACGTTTACCTGCCTCCTGATGGCGGTGAAAATGGGGATGCCTAGATGGGGGCTTATCAGTCACTGAGACCGGTCCACCCAGGCCGCCCTCACACCGTTCTCTATGTAACAGCTCCTCTCGGGCAGGTGAGCACCCACCTGTGAACACAAAGGGATGTTGGAAACCAACACGCTCTGTTGATTCATTATAAGGTCACCTTGCTCCTGATAGCTAAAAGTCGAGTTAAAATACAAACTGAAAGCATTAATACTACTACAGCTCTTTTCAATTTATGAAGTATTTTCTCACATGTTATATGATCTATTTTACCACAGATTTAGATGGAAATCTAAGCAATAATTTCCCTTATATACTTAAAATCATTGATTTTTCAACCATTTAAAATACCATATGATATCACTTATATGTGGAATCTAAAATAAGACACAAATAAACTTATTTGCAAAACAGAAACAGACTCACAGACTTAGAGAACAGACTTGTGGTTTCCAAGCGGGGTGAGGGGTGAGGGAGGGAAGGATTGGGAGTGTGGGATTAGCAGATGCAAACTATTATGTACAGGATGGATAAACAACAAGGTCCTACTGTATAGCACAGGGAACTCTATTTAATATCCTGGGATAAACCATAACAGAAAAGAATATGAAAAAGAATGTATATATATATATATATATATATATATATATATATATATATATATATATATATATATATATATATATATATATATATATATATATATATATATATGTATAACTGAGTCACGTTGCTATACAGCAGAAATTAACACTACATTGTAAATCAACTATACTTCAATAAGGTAAATAAAATGAGAATAAAAAATAAAATAACATAAGTAAATGTTTCTCAGCTGTGAGAATTAACCAAATTAATCAAACCCAAGGAAGGGGCCGTGAGAACCTCCAACTTGTAACCAGTCGGTCAGAAGCGCAGGTGACAACCTGGACTTGGGAATGGCATCTGAAAAGGGGGCAGTCTTGTGGGACTGAGCCCTTACTCTGTGTGAACTGAGGCCGCTCCAGGTAGACAGACGGAGTTAGAATTGAATCACATTTGTAGGATACCCAGTCGGTGTCTGCCGAGTATCAGAGAATTGCTTGGTGTTGTGGAAAAAACACACATCAGAACTATCAACTCACCACTTGCCTAAAAGCTCTCTGATAACAAGGGATTTTATTCCCTGGCATCTCCTGCAGGCACTTCCCAACCGCTCACTAAACTTGCACAGAAACCCAGAAAACCTGTAGGTCCAGGACAGGTGTGGTGTGGAGACACAACAGCCCTGAGGCAGAGTCCGCCACCCCTGGAGAGGGCCTGGGACTCCCTCCCCTCCGTGGTCAGGACACAAGGAAGTACGTCTGTTGAGTGAGCTTCACCTCTTATTACATAGAACCTCTCACCAGAAAGTAGAATCAAAAAGTTAAGTTACTGAAAAGAATGGACCCCAAAGATTCTATTTTGTTAGACTGGAAACAAAACCCACTTTCCTGGAACAATAAACACAGTAGACTTCTTTTCCACCTGTTTTAAGATGGAAATAGGATAAAAAATTTCACATGTGAGGTCCCCGTTGCCTTCCTGTCAAAGGTTCTGAATTTAATACAAATCCTTTACTGTTCTGTATTCCACGATTTCCCTTGCATTCTTCCTGGACCCTGTAAGCTTAGAAAGGAATTCTTTTGCCTTCACGAGTTCAAACAAATGACTGGTATTTATAGTTTCTGTCTTTCTGTGAGAATCTCTGCTGATTGCTAACTACACGGCGCCCCTCTGGTGCCTCTCCTGAGGGACAAGCCCTTATATCAGCAAGAAGACGCACAGCAGTAGCCACTCTGGGCTCTGCAGCACAGATGGCGGGACAAGAACATGGCTTGATTTGAACAGCACAGCAAAACTTTTGTGCCGAAAAAGCAGAGCCTGCAGCCGCTGAAATAGATTGC
This sequence comes from Neophocaena asiaeorientalis asiaeorientalis, assembly GCF_003031525.2. Taxonomy (NCBI): domain Eukaryota; kingdom Metazoa; phylum Chordata; class Mammalia; order Artiodactyla; family Phocoenidae; genus Neophocaena; species Neophocaena asiaeorientalis. The sequence continues at coordinate 3,805,127 of NW_020173697.1, forward strand.
CATAGAAACAGATATAAAACTTTAAATAAAAAGTGCTCTAAAGACTCTTTACATGAAAAGGACATTATCTTATGGCTATAAATCTGGAAACATAAAGACTTGAATTCATTTGCTTGATTTAAAGAAAAGATAAAAAACTCGCCCCCTCCAGGGGATTCCTCTACTATCATGATTGGTTTTGTACACCCCACAGAGACCCCAGTCTTAGTTGGAAGAAAAAAATTTGCCATTTCCTTTAGGACAGAGAAAGTGGAGCTTCCAAAAGAAGCCTACCAGGAGCCAGAACATTCTGGAACGCTCCACGTTGCAGTCTTAAAATGTTAGTTTGTTCGGTTAGGTAATTCCCAAACGTCACTGTGCCCACTTTAATGTTATATTTCCATACCAACTCGACTCACATAAACCATTTTCTGGAAGGAAGGCTGCTGTAGACTGAAAATCATAGGTTGAAACCTAATCCCCAAATGTGATGGTATTTGGAGGTGGGGCCTTTAGGACGTGATGAGGTCAGGAGGGTGGAGGACTCAGGAATGGGATTCATACCCTTATAAAAGAGATCCCAGAGAGCTCCCAGCCCCTACTGCCGTGTGAGGATGCAGTGACAAGACAGCCATCTGTGAACCAGGAAGCTGGCCTCGCCAGTCTCTGAATGTGCCAGCACCTTGCTTTTAGCCTTCCAGCCTCCAGAACTGTGAGAGAGAAATGTCTGTTGTTTAAGTCACCCAGGTTATGGTATTCTGCTACAGCAGCCTGCACAGACTGAGCAAAACATTGGAAGAAAAGCTGGCACCTCTAGACCAGAAGCTGAGGATGGGCAACCGGCCCTCCATGGGGAAATCTACACGTCTCCCTTTGTACCTGGGAGTGCACCACTGGAATCATGTCCTTTGTTTATCAGCTAGGAGCCTATTACCCCATCATGTGCAGTTTCTGACTTGCTAATTTACATAGTCACTTTAGAAAACGTATTAAGTCACAATTTCCCTCCCTGAAACATTTTCAGAAAAGCCAATACATGTCCTCAAAAGCCTAGGAATAGGAATTGATAAGAAAATAAATGGGAAGAAGGAAGTAGAAGAGTTGAATCCCTGTAAAAAACAAAAAAGGGGACAATTTGGCATTCTCCAGTAGGAAAAGGTCAAACCCACAAAGATCCAGCTAAATACAAGCCCCTGCAGCTACCGACTAAGATTTCCAGCACTGAGTAGCTCAGGCTAAACTCTGCTGACCACAGTTTCATCCTTAGACACAACCTTTGGCTACTGAACCCACAGTCATCCCCAAGTATCAATATCTGTGATATATGTTTCACACAGTTCCGGAACATGTTTAAATGCCTTAACTCCTTGTATAAGCTCTAGCAAATCTCCCTGGACATCCTCTGATCCTCTGCAATCTCACTACAGCCATCTTCAGGGACATGATCAGGTTGAAAACATTTCTTCCTGACATAGGTGTCATTTGGGGGAGCTTTCGAAAGAAAATATCAGCTCGACAAAGATAAAAGTATATTAATAAAAATAAATTTCACTCCATCCCTCGCTCGTCCCAAGCTTTATGTAAAACCACAAATGGTGAGGGCATTATGATCTCATTAGAGGCAGCAAAATCCACACAGAGTTTGTTATAGCCTGACGCACAGTTCTGCCTAAAAGTCCTGATTCACCTTCAAAACTCAATGAAAGACCCACTTGTCCCATCTGAAAAAAAAAAAAAAAAAGGTATACGTAAATTATGTTTTGAAAAAATTGTAATGTTTAGGCCTCTGTTTTCAAATTTAAACTGTCACATGGTCTAGCAAAAGCTTTTATCTTAGCATTTGATTTTTTTTTTTTTTGATATGCTAGAAGGGGCATCCCTTACCAGGAGGAAAATGGATTTATTGCTTTATAAAAAGGGATTTTAAAATATTGTAACTGAGCAGGGCCCTGTGGGGCCCTTCTGGGCACAAAAGCCTTTCTGTCCCCCCTCGCCCCATTTTCTTATTTGTAGGAAACAGGCTTCATTCACCCTCCTTGACCTTTCCTGAGTTCCAAAGGGCAGATTCAAACAGCTGCTAATCAGGGAAGGGAGGGGATGCAGAGACAAGGAAGGAGCAGTCAGAAACAACAGTGCAGCCTTGGGGCAGGTCCTGGTTCCCCCTCAAGGGACACACAGAACAATATCTGCGAGTTCTTCTGCAGGGACTAAGGCTTCCCACCTACCAACCAGGTAGAGGATGGTAACTTCAGGTTGAGTACAAGATTCCTGGAGCATCACCCTGTTACCTCACCACCAACCAATCAGAAAAAAGTCACACACACTGCAGCCCTCATCCCAAATTTTGCCTATAAAAAGTCTTCTCCGAAAACCATGGGGGAGTTCAGGGCTTTTCAGCACAAACCACCCATTCTCCTTGCTTGGCCCTGCAGTAAACCTTTCTCTGCTCCAAGCTCCAACATTTAGGTTTATTTGGCCTTGCTACATTAACTTTTGTCTGGTAACAGTATCAAGATATTTTAAAAACTGTTTTAGTAATATATGACAAAACAATGTTTCCCGATAAGTCCCTAGAGAGCAATTAAAGGATACATGACAACTACCATTTTGGAAGGTACTGAAGGGCACGACAGGTAGGAAGATTGACGTGTCAGATAGTCCTTTCTTACAATGATATCCAACACTCTTGTCGACCCACGAGTCCCTGCCTTTCCTCAGAAATCTGTAAACATAAAGTCATTCTGATTCCATAAGGTTTTCTCTCATCAACCTCAAAGACACGAGGAACCTCCTTTCTTCAAGACCCACTTCGGTATTTCTGCGCAGTACGTGGATCCTTAGATTTTATTAATTTGGTTGTATGTTAAGAGTTTTTTTTCTAACTTTATGTCATTTTCTGATTTCTCTTTAATCCCAACTTTTACTTCCAACTGTATACATTTATAATTGTTTGCATCCAGAGAACACCTCAACGTTTGCTGAGACCTAAAGTCCAATTAGCACTAGAAAAAGCAAATACAAATACCAAAAAATGCATTCCTACTGAGTCGTATTTCTTCCTCTCCTTCACTCCCAAGTAGGAAAAATCAGAATATGAAAGTTTGTGGTTGGTGTAAAAAGGTCATGTATCAACAGTGTAAACACAGTGTGGAATACCACGAAAAACAGTAATAAATGGTCGATGCAGCCTAGCAAAGACGAAATTCTTATCTGAGTCAGACTTCTAACTGTGACCCGGGAAGAAAATGAAGATTGCTCTGACCAGTAAGGAAAAGAGTGACTCTGAGCTTAGCCAATGCTTATGTAAACATTAGTTTACAGAAGAGGTAAGAAGCTCCCTGCATCTCTTGTAACCAAGTGTGTCCTAAGTAGGGGAAGTAGACTGGGGTCATCCCTCCGTCTTGAGCTGAGGGCAGTCAGACAGGATGAGATCAACATGACATGCACCTCAAGGGGTGTATGTCCATCAGGACTGAGGCCAGTGGGCTCATAAACACGAGTTAGTGTAAAACCAACAGACAAAGCAGAAGGAAAGTTAGCATAACTGGCATAACTTAAGAGTGTGAACAGCAATCGAGGAAGGTTCTGGGGCCTGGGCCTGAGATGAACAACAGAGGGAGGCTGACTGATGAGAATTAAAGACAACCTCTTCTCACCTTGGATTGCTCAGGGGTTACTGGTCAGACCCGTCTAGAGACATATACCATACAGTGATTTACACCAGCCACGAAGGCGTGTTGTAGTCACTAAAGACGTGTGTTCTCATCCACTCATGAGTCTGTCGTTATCGAGTTGAAAGCACTGTAGTTCCAAAAGTACCTGAGTCTGTGTATGGGGGTGGGGGGCAGTCCAATGGATACACTGGGAGGGGGTGGTGTGGCATCACTGGAAACTAGTCCATAATTCACATTGACCCTCATTTCTTCTGCTGTCAAGTCTGCTGCCCGTGTATGTCCTTCTCTCATTAGCACATTTTGTCCCCAAATTACGACTGAGTAATTTGTGGTTCACCAGTTCTGCCTCTCTGTCCAGAACTCCATCCTTGAACCACATCAGCTTTACCTTCTCTCTCGCTGCCTCGCTCCACTTGATTCGGCTCCCAGGATCTCCTAGCTGGATGCCACTACTTGTCCACTAGGAAGACGGAGCAGAGATAAGGACACCAGAACCGAACGACAGAAAACCAACAGCTGAGAGCAAAGGGAAAGAAGGCCAACGATACGCAGCCTTGAAAACCCAAATTCCCCATGTGAGCCTCATAAGTAAATGTGCTCTGTTTTAAAAGTGGTATCTCCAAGGCATTTTAAGAGCTTCCCAAGGGAAATAAACAGGTCAAAATAAGTTTTGTGCTTCGTTCTCCACAATCCCTGACACATGCAGAAAGTCAACGATGAATTTCAATTGAATCAACAATAAACTAATGAATTAAAGCCAGAAGCTAGGTGTTCAACATTATAAATAACTGGCTTCAAGTGTCTACAGAAAAACATCCATATACTCATTAAAAATCTGTGTGAATGTTTCTAAATACTACTTTCTGTAAAGAGGTAAAAAATCACTTCAAAAGAAGGCTACCGGGCTTCCCTGGTGGCGCAGTGGTTGAGAGTCTGCCTGCCGATGCAGGGGACGCGGGTTCGTGCCCCGTTTCGGGAAGATCCCATATGCCGCGGAGCGGCTGGGCCCGTGAGCCATGGCCGCTGAGCCTGAATCCTGTGCAGAGTCATCTTGTGTGTGCTGTTTGTTAAGGAGCCTACGTAAGTGGAAGAGGGAAACTTGTAAGCATATTAGTAAGACAGCTATAAACGTCTTTTGTGTATGTTTAAATGAAGTCGGTGCCTCATACTGCGCCATATTGTTTTCCTTTGTTTGCTGGACCATGACAAGAAAGAAAGCAAAGGCAGAGACTAAAGAACTGGGAAAATCAAACAGGTACATTTCTCTGAAATGCAATAAGTAGTCATCATTTTCTCGCAAAGTGGTGACTACTAAAGCGAAATCTTGTCAAGGAAGCAAAGCATGATGTAAAAATGAATTAAAGACGAGAATGACACTGTCAAGACTGGGACGTGTCCTGAAAGGTCAAGTAAGGAAATTCCACAAAGGTGGTTGGAAGAAATGGGGAGATGTTGCTCAAAGGGCAGAAGATTCAGTGCTGCAGGATGAATGAGTGCTAGAGATCTACATACAGCAATCTGACGACCGTTAGCAATACCACGTCTTATATGTGAAATGTGCTAAAAGAGTTGATCTGAAGTGTACACGCCATAAAAGAAAAAATAGAAACGATGTGAAGGGGTGGACATGTCAATTAGCTTGGTTTTGGTGACTGACTCACAACATTTACATAGATCAAATCATTACATTGTACACCTCAGATATATACAATTTTCATTTGTCGTTATACCTCAAAAAAGCTGGAAAAAATAAACAAAAACAAGCAACAGAAAACGAGGAAAAACAGAAAGAAGTAGAAGCCATGAGAACTGACATGCAGATGGCGGGAGGCCCAGCCCTCCGCTGACCCCCGCTGCCTCACGCCTGCTGCACCCACACACTTCACTCCATGGCAACTCTCTCCCTCCTGCTGCTCGGAACAAAACGTGGGAACCTCACCTGACTCTTCTGGTACTCATCACCCACATGCAGTTCCTCAGCAAGTCCTGCCCCACCTGCCATCACAAGTACCTAAGGTCAGACCTGACCACTGTCCGTGGCTGTATCAGCATCACAGTTCTCTGCCCTGGTATCTCTTCCTGGGCACCCACGACAGCTGCTGACTGTCTCCCTCTTTTTACCCCCAGCAGCCTTTGGTCTGTTCTCAACCCACCAGCTGGTGTTGTCTTTTTAAGATCAGTCATGTCAATCTGCTATTCAAAACCCTCTGTCTGGGCTTCCCTGGTGGCGCAGTGGTTGAGAGTCCACCTGCCGATGCAGGGGACACGGGTTCGTGCCCCGGTCCGGGAAGATCCCACATGCCGCGGAGCGGCTGGGCCCGTGAGCCATGGCCACTGAGCCTGCGCGTCTGGAGACTGTGCTCCGCAATGGGAGAGGCCACAACAGTGAGAGGTTCACGTACCGCAAAACAAACAAACCAACCACATTACAAAATGCCATTAAGCTCTTAAGCATTCAAAGTCTTAGGAGTATATTAACATTTAAGAGTCAATATTTTGGAAAATGGCATTGCCTACTTTGCTATTTTTTGGGGGGTGGATGTGTCTTCCAAGTCCTTTTTTAGTGCCAGATAAACTTCAGAGTATCTGAAGCCTTCCAAACCTTTTGAAACATTCTATTTTTTAGAAAAGGTTACAAGGGAATTGCATATCACACTTTACAGAGGACTTACTTACATATTAAACCATTTAAGAATATGGGCCAGCCATAGGAGAGCCATTTCTTATATAATACAAATTTAAATTGCTATAATGTCTTATTATAGTATTTCAGAAATAAATGTAAAATATTTACTATATTAGTAATAAGGCTGTAATACAGATGGTTAATTTCAATGTAACACTTTTTTAAGAGTAAAATTCTATAATCACCACTTTCATTACTTAACTAATCACCCTTGGCTCTTTTAAATGTATATATTCCTTATTTAATTTCAACATGATTGACAGAAGTCTGGCAGTTAAGAGTATGTCTAATTTCCCTAAAACATAATGCTTATTTGATTTAGCCATGAAAAACATTTTCATTTAATAGAAACCACTGTACATTCTTTCACCTTTCTTTCAATTAGAAGCAGTCATTTTTATCTGCCCCAAACAAGAGGGGTGGAATAATGGATTAGATAACAGGCTGATGGCTTCCAATAATCTCCATCATTAAATGTCCCAGGCACAGTACATACATCATGGGCCAAGGACCATTTCTTTTATAACTCCCCCTGCCTGTTTATATGTCCTTGTCAGCACTGGAGAGTTTCACTAACTGAGTCTGGAACTTTTTTTTTTTCTGGATGCCCTCAGGTCACATCACTATCACTCACACACCATCCAATAAGGGTGAACTGATTAACTAATGCAAAAAACTCAGCATATACAGGTGTTTACATTTCCTCTGTCTTTCCCTCAAGCAGCCCTTCTGCAAAGTCTGGAAAAGGTAAACCAGAAAAACCGAAGTTAACGACAAGCCTCCTAACGATGGACGTGTGTGTACTGAGAACGTTTGACTATCTTACTCATTCTTGCTTCTGGAACCAATGCAGTTCAAGGCCGCCCGTGCCATCGTGCTCTGCTGGTTTACCTAAGGGTGTCTGCGGCAATCCATCTTGGGGTCTTTCCTGCTGGAGGTGTGACTGCTTTCGCAATTATAGATTTTTGTCTGTTTGGTTTGGTTCATGGATGGCCAGGCACCACAGCGAGCTGGGAAGGAAAACAATGGTATTTTGACAGCCCTTGTTTGTATCCATACTTGAGTCATAAACATCCATAAATCACCAAAATACCACAACCACCAAGCTGATGAATTTAGCCTGAAAGCAGCCATCTCCCCATAGCCAACTGTGGATGATTAACTAGCAAGAATATGAAGAAGAAAAATAGGGACCCAATGGAGACTCACTAGCATGAAGTAAAGAAAATAAGGCAAGACAGAAAAAGAGGAAATCGGAAAGTGTTCTGATTTCCCTATAATTTAAAAAATATTAGGCTATATAATCATCAAGGAGATTACTTTTGAAAATTTCTAATCTTACTAACAAAATGATGTAAATAATTGCACCTGACAGCTTAAAAAGGGCTTCTCACATTTAAATCACGTAAGAGTTTGTAGTACCCTAGGCTACATGAAAGAAAAATACAATAGATGTCAGCAAAGTTAGAGATAAGTCAAAAATTAGTTTAGTAAAATGTTAATGAGGCTACCATGTAGATGTAACTATTTTTTTAAAAGGTTTTACCTTATTCTTATAGAAAGTAATTAGAATTATTTCACAAATTATTGAACGTTTAATATATAAACATGCAGATAGAACACAGGAGAGCATCAATGTCTATAGGAAAAGGAAATATATGAAGTCAGAAAATAGGTAAACATATTTAAATTTTAAAGTGCCTACAACTACAATTCTAAAGGGTCTACAAATTCTACATCCCCAAATTAGACAGATTGACCCAGCCAGTTACTTCAAACCATGCTTGAATATCAGAGCTTCACCGTGTAAAAAATGTAACGTCAACACTGTGAGCTTAGAGTGTGTGGTTCTCACACGGGTTCATTCAACCTTTGATCACGTGCATGTACGAGGCACCATGCCATGTTCTTGGGTACCAAGTTGAAAATCCATGTCCCGCATCCTCAAGGAGCTCACGGGTTAGAGTAGGAAATGGATAAAAGAGAATCGTCATGACGCGTGAGAAACACCATCTAGGTCTTATGTGTCTACACTGTAGGTGTCATATGCACACGGCACACAATATGTGTGGAAACCTCACCACACATCAATGGGGCTCCAGGGTTGGTAACGGGGTGAGATGTGGGATGCAGTGACCAGTCAGCCTGGAGGCAGAGGGGACCTATACAGTGAGTGTCACATCGCCAGCTGTGCGGAAGCCAGGAAGCACCTTTCATGGAAGACAGATATGTGGCACAGACGCCAACTGGGCGCCCCGACGGGTGTGGACAGCACGCTGAATGGAGGAACACCACCAGCGGCTAGGCAGACGCTCAAGCCTGGACGTTGTGACGGGTTAGCCTAGCAGGTAGGAGTGCGATGCGATCATGGCAATGAATAAAAATACAGTATGAATAAAGGATTAACACATGAATGTGGAGGAAGGACAGGGTTTAAGAAACCAGAGGAGTGACAAGAACAGATTTCAAGCCTGGATGACGTTGGGGGGAAACACCCTTTGTCTAGAGAACAGGGAGGCTGTCTAGATAAAGTTTATTTTGAAAGGGGTTTTATATACATGACTGGAGCGAAATGGCTTGAAAATAAAAAGTGATCAGTTGTTCTTATGCAGAAAGACCAGCAAAGAGGAGACAGAGCAAACTGAGGTTCAGAGGAGTTAAATAGCTTGTCAGCAACTGGAATACACAAGTGAGGTCTGACACTCGCTTACACTTACAGGAATTCAGTAGCAGGTCGCTCTCCTGAATCCCATGGTTTCTCTGTGCTGTTCGCTCAAAAGTCCTCTACTTCGGCAAACGGGGCTGACAGCAGAGGTGACCCAATCCGCACCCTAGGTGGCTCTCAGGATTCCTCTTGCCGGGGGCATAAAGAATGGAGGCGTTTTGCAATCATGCCTGGGATCCAGGTGGTCTCCACTCCCATCACTTCCCCCTCCCCGACAACATGCTCAGTTGAGTATCAATATAATCCAGAGGGATTTCAAAATGCGCATCGTATACTCTCGAGGTAAATCCCAAATACGTTCTCATACTCCTCAGGTGGTTTGGTGGATGCACAAAATCTTTAACATTCCCCGCGGTACTCACGCGCAGTAATATTTCACTTTAATGTAAGACTTGACCCTCAGGAGGGAAAGGAGTACATTTTTCTTCCACATCTATTTATGCTACATCTTCCACCTAACTGCTGATACTGCTCGCTTCTTTGGAACACAGAAATCTTTTCACTTCTGGACATAACTTTTGTCTCTAGGGTCACGCTCTCCCCAACAACTAAGCTGATGCCCTAAATGCTACCTTCTAGAAGTGCTCTTTCCTCTGTTATATTTTGTCTCTATCACAGATCTTGTTCCGGACTGTTACTTTTAGCCCCTGACATCTAGACACGTAAAATTGGGCTTTCCCAACCCTGATTTTCTTTGCCATTTATCATAGGTCCTCCTAAAGACAATCCTTAATCTCAATACTTCAGTGCAGAATATCAAGGACTCATGTATCTGGAAAAATCATAAGAAACTGGAAATAGCAGTTGCCTCTGGGAAGAGAACTGGGGACCAGAATGAATATAATTTGTCCAATTTCTTACAAAAAATTTTTTTTTAATTTTACCCTGCACACAAATAAGCTAGTAAAATTAATTATTTAAATCTAAAAAATCTATATACAGTCCTTACAGTGGCGCTGGTACCCTGTGCCAATTAAATTTTCTTATTAAAAACAAAAAGTCTTCACATCTACCAAGCCTAATTCCCAGACCTCATCATGGGAAAGAAGAAGTGGACATTCATTGATCTTATATGATATGCCAGATACTTTATCACTTCATTAATCCTAATAAAATCCAAAACTCACAATATTCTAAGAGGAATATTATTATTTATACTTTATAGTGAAGGAACCAAGGCTCAGAGCGGTTTAGTCACTCCCCCAATGTCACACAGACAACAAGTATTAGAGGTGGGAATAGGAGCCAGGCATGTGTGCCTTCTAAGTTCCTGTTTTGCTTTGCCCACTCATAAAAGTATCTACAGGGCTCAGCTTCCCTTTGATGAAAATATAAGCACCGTTCATGACATTGCTTTTGATAAACGTATAATATATTCTTCTTACATGTCAACCATCCTCATCTGGCTCAAGCAGCTTAAATACTTAAAACCCAAAACTGAGACACTGACACATGCTCTTTTCCTCACAATCAGCTCTTTTTTTAAAAACATCTTTATTGGAGTATAATTGCTTTACAATGGTGTGTTAGTTTCCGCTTTATAACAAAGTGAATCAGCTATACATATACACATATATCCCCATATCTCCTCCCTCTTGCGTCTTCCTCCCACCTCCCTATCCCACCCCTCTAGGTGGTCACAAAGCACGGAGCTGATCTCCCTGTGCTATGCGGCTGCTTCCCACTAGCTATCTATTTTACATTTGGTAGTGTGTATATGTCCATGTCCACTCTCTCACTTCGTCCCAGCTTACCCTTCCCTCTCCCCGTATCCTCAAGTCCATTCTCTATGTCTGCATCTTTATTCCTGTCCTGCCCCTAGGTTCTTCAGAAAAAAAAATTTTTTTTAGATTCCATATATATATATATATATGTGTGTGTGTGTGTGTTAGCATACGGTATTTGTTTTTCTCTTTCTTACTTCACTCTGTATGACAGTCTCTAGGACCATCCACCCAATTACAAATAACTCAATTTTGTTCCTTTTTATGGCTGAGTAATATTCCATTGTGTATATGTGCCACACCTTTATCCATTCATGTGTCAATGGACATTTAGGTTGCTTCCATGTCCTAGCTATTGTAAAGACTGCTGCAGTGAACATTGTGGTACATATCTCTTTTTGAATTATGGTTTTCTCAGGGTATATGCCCAGTAGTGGGATTGCTGGGTCATATGGTAGGTCTATTTTTAGTTTTTTAAGCAACCTCCATACTGTTCTCCATAGTGGCTGTATCAATTTACCTTCCCACCAACAGGGCAAGAGGGTTCCCATTTCTCCACACCCTCTCCAGCATTTATTGTTTTGATGATGGCCCTTCTGACCGGTGTGAGGTGAGCTCTCATTGTAGTTTTGATTTGCATTTCTCTAATGATTAGTGATGTTGAGCAAACTTTCATGTGTTTTTTGGCAATCTGTATACCTTCTTTGGGGAAATGTCTATTTAGGTCTTCTGTCCATCTTTGGATTGGGTTGTTTTTTTGATATTGAGCTGCATGAGCTGCTTGTAAATTTGGGAGATTAATCCTTTGTCAATTGCTTCGTTTGCAAATATTTTCTCCCATTCTGAGGGTTGTCTTTTTGTCTTGTTTATGGTTTCCTTTGTTGTGCAAAACCTTTTAAGTTTCATTAGATCCCATTTGTTTATTTTTGGTTTTCTTTGCATTTCTCTAGGAGGTGGGTCAAAAAGGATCTTGCTGTGATTTATGTCATAGAGTGTTCTGCCTGTTTTCCTCTAAGAGCTTTATGGTGTCTGGCCTTACATTTAGGCCTTCAATCCATTTTGAATTTATTTTTGTGCATGGTGTTAGGGAGTGTTCTAATTTCATCCTTTTACATGTAGCTGTCCAGTTTTCCCAGCATCACTTATTGAAGAGGCTGTCTTTTCTCCATTGTATATTCTTGCCTCTTTTATCAAAGGTAAGATTACCATATGTGCATGGGTTTATCTCTGGTCTTTCTATCCTGTTCCATTGATCTATATTTCTGTTTTTGTGCCAGTACCATACTGTCTTGATTACTGTAGCTTTGTAGTACAGTCTGAAGTCCGGGAGCCTGATTCCTCCAGCTCTGTTTTTCTTTCTCAAGATTGCTTTGGCTATTTGGGGTCTTTTGTGTTTCCATACAAATTGTGAAATTTTTTGTTCTAGTTCTGTGAAAAATGCCATTGGTAGTTTGATAGGGATTGCATTGAATCTGTAGATTGCTTTTCACCATCGGCTCTTAAGAAGAGGGATATTCCACCACAGACTGTCTCCCTTCAGACAGGACTTCGCCCAGTGAAAGCTCCCTTCTTTCTCCTCCCCTAACCAGGGTTCATCCAGCTCATTACAGCCAACGTTTGGGGCTGGATATGTCTGTCTTGGGGAGAGGGGGGAGCCATCCTGGGCAAAATGGGACGTGTAGCAGCATCCCTGGCCTCTACCCACTGGATGCCACATGTACAGTCTAGCACACCCATATCAAGCCGAGAACCAAGAACATACCCAGGCATCACCCGCTGTATACTGGAGGGCAGAGTCTCCCCGCGGAGCCACTGCTCTAAACCCACACTGAACATAAAAATAGGTATCTCAGCTGCTGATCTGGATAAAAACAAAGACTCGTGGCCATCACAACACCATGTTAACATGAAACGTTCCCAGTACAGGTATTCTCCACATTCAACAGCTGAGCAAAGTGCAGACTTGAGAAAATTGTCCTTTTCCACATCTAAAATTATGATGTCCTGGAATGGAATTCTAACTCAGATGTGACTAACCCCAAATCTCATGCTCCTCCTTAAAATTATAACATGAAGCAGTAATGGGCTATAACAGAAAGCTTCTTGCCCTCATTGTAAATTTTTTAAAAAGATACATTTTAACTGCAGCATGGCTAGATAAAATGTTGGAAGAAACAGTCATGTGGCAGACATATCAATGCAGAACAAAAATACTTGTAAATGTGAAGATTTTCTCTCTATTCTTTATTTTCTGAATTTTTATTTTATAATTTCTGAAATATGTTAAAACAGGTTCTAGAGCTTTGATACAGAAATGATCTTTTCCTTCTGGAGTGCATTCATCACCAGAAGTCTAAGAACTAGTTAATAAAACCAGGTGCTTCTGGGAGGATCCACCTCCATCCAAGTTTCTTGGAAAGCAATTATTTACTCTTTCTTCTTAGTAAATAATAAAAGACAATAAATAAAAGACAAGTATTAGGTTGACAACTGCAAAGAGTAACCCACCACATTCTCCCTTAAATGGCTTGTGCTCAATCGACAAAGGCTGGGAGGTACCAGTGAAAAATGCATCCTCTCCAAATTGGTACTTAATTGGATTGTCCCAGGAGAAGATGTGGAAGGCAGTGGCTCTGGATGCAGTTCCCAGAGAACGTTCTCCCCAGATGCTAGCTGTCCCCTTCAGCTGCTCCTGCTTGCAGCAGCCCCAGGGGGCCCTCACCAGCTGCCTGAGACAGCCGTCACTGGGTTTCTCCCACCTCGTGTCATCCGAGAGCTGCTCCTGGAGGAGTGGAGAGTACGTCACACTGCCACTAAACTGGACGAAATCTGTGCAGAGGGGAGGGGGCTGAGGGGTGGTTACACATGCTGCAGAGACCAGCTGCCGTATGCAATCCAGAGGGCTTTGAGTCACTAAATAACGTTTCTTGACATCCCACAGTGGTCCTGGGAGGACAGCACTCAAAGACCTCTTCCAGGACATCCAGGGACCGCTGTGGGATGTCAAAAAAGGTTATTTAAAGCAGCAGTCCCCAACATTTTTGGCACCAGGGACCAGCTTCATGGAAGACAATTTTTCTGCGGACAGGGCAGGGGAGGGGGGGGGCGATGGTTCAGGCAGTAACGTAAGTGATGGAGAGCGATGGAGAGCGGCAGATGAAGCTTTGCTCCCTTGCCCGCCGCTCACCTCCTACTGTGCGGCCCGGGTCGTAACAGGCCTCGGACCGGTACCAGTCCATGGCCCGGGGGTTGGGGACCCCTGTTTTAAAGGATTCACAGCCCTCTAGGTTGCACAGGGCCTCAGCCTCCTCACCTCTGCCCAGATTTCCTTCTGTCCAGGGAAAGCTCCACCTGAGCCCTTGATCTAGACCACACTGGCAAGCCTACCTCCAGTTCTGTCTGATCTCAGGGCTTTAATACACTGATCCAGAATCCCCAATGTTTCCTTGTATGCCCGCTCATAAGGAGTAAATAGCACACCTGCAAATAAAGCTGTAAGAACATCCCTGGGTAACCTACACTTCGTCAAGGAATAATATTCAACTGAAATCTACAAGGACAAAGCACAAGTTTGTGGCAACTACCTCCACCTTTTCAGCCTGCAACCCTTGCTTGGACAAAGTAAAATCTCACCACCTGGGGGCAACTGAACATAAACAGAAGCTCAGGCAAGATCCTAGGTACCTAAGGCACCACCTCGGTAAAAGTACCACGTGAGAGGGGGGAGGGGGAGGGGCAAGGAAGGGGAAGCAGATTAAGAGCTACAGGCTACTAGGCATAAAATTAAATAAAAGGACGTAATGTACAGCACAGGGAAAATAATCAATATTTCATAGTAACTTTAAATGAAGTATAATCTGTAAAAATATAATTCACTACGTTGTACACCTGAAACTAATATAACATTGTAAATCAACTGTATTTCAATTTTTAAAAAGTCAATAATGCCAAATTCTGGCATATATCCCTAAGATGAGACAACATCTCCAACTATTTTAATCATGTATTTTTTGCAGAACACATAAAGAGTGAGCTGAAGAAATGTGTTATCCAGAAGACAGAGAGAGGAAAGAGAAAGCCAAACCCAACATCTATCACAAGTTGACGCACTCCTTTTTGAAAGTGGATTAAGGTAAATTTTAAAATAAATAAAATTATCACTTTAGAAAAACAGAATGACAATTCCTCAAAATGCGAAGCAGAGTTACCATTTGACCCTAAAATCCCATTCCTAACTATATATCCACGATGAATGAAAACAAATGTCAACACAAAAAACTCATACATGAATGTTCAGAGCAGCATAATTTGCAACAGCCATAAAGTGGAAACAACCCAAATCTCCACCACCTGGTGAATGGAGAAACAAAGTGGCATGGCCATATACTGAAATATTATTCAGCCATAAAAAAGGAATGAGGGACTGATACAGCCTACAATGTAGATGAACTGTGAAAACATTATGCTAAGTGAAAGAGGCAAGGCACAAAAGATCACTCGTTGTTTGACTGCACTTATATGAAATGTCCAAAATAGAAAAATCCATAAAGACAGAAAGTAGACCACTGGTTGCTCAAGACTGGGGAGTGGGTGAGGGCAGGGAGGAAGTCGACAGTGATCGTTAATGAGTTCCAGGTTTCTTTTTAAGGGTGACAAAAATGCTCTAAAACTGATCATGATGATGGTTGCACAACTCATGAATAGACTAAAAAACGTCAAATTATACAATTCAAATTGGGGAATTGAACAGTATGTGAATAATATCTCAACAAAGCTGTTAAAAAATAAACACAAGCAAAGCAAATAAATAGAAAGATACAACTCTCATTGACTCCAGAGAAAAAATTCCAGACAGTCAACTCTGAAACTTAGTATGACAACTGTCCCATTGGCCCTTTTGGAGTAAATATCAAGGGCAACCTTGGCACACAAAGGAACAAAAGCTGTGAATCCCTTTCCCTTCGCGTTTTCCAGATTCTGAAAATACACAAGGAAAATAAAAAGGGGGGCAAGTTTTGATTATGACCCCTGTTGCATTTTCACCATATTGGAAAGAAAATATATTGGATCAAAACCATATACAAGTGGTGTCGTCAAGTGTTTTAAATTAATGAAATGTTTAATTCTTTCTAAATTCCTTCCCAATAGCTATACTAATAACACTTAGCACACATGCTCACAATGTCCGCAGTAGCTAACATATAAAAGTTCATGTCTCACAACTTATATTTTGCAGAAAAGCATGCAGTGTTAAAGGCAAAAAAGCAAATTTTAAAATTTATACTTGGAAAGAACAAATATTATGGAAACAGTAGCATATACATTATTTGTGTAGTCTAAAATGAATATATAAATATAACATAGTGCATAATATCAGATTCTCTCATTCTGAAGTACACTGTTAAAAATGAAAATCCCTCCATTTAAGCCTACAGAACTATTATTGAAATATTAAAATTTTTTAAAATTTATTTATTTTACTTATTTATTTTTGTCTGTGCTGGGTCTTAGTTGCTACACGGGGGCTTTCTCTAGTTGTGGCAAGTGGGGGCTACTCTTCGTTGTGGTGCGCGGGCTTCTCATTACAGTGGCTTCTCTTGTTGTGGAGCACGGGCTCTAGGCGCGCAGGCCTCAGTAGTTGTAGCACGCGGCCTCAGTAGTTGTGGCGCACGGGCTTAGCTGCTCCGCGACATGTGGGATCTTCCCGGACCAGGGCTCGAACCCATGTCCCCTGTATTGGTAGGTGGATTCTTAACCACTGTGCCACCAGGGAAGTCCCTGAAATATTAAATTTTAAATGGGCCCATTTATAAGCAACTTTCTATAGTACAAGCAAATATTAAAAGAATATTTTTAATGAACACTGTAAATCTCTATAAAGAATCCACCTGTCCATATGTGAAGGCATAATTATGAGTTTGTAAACATTCCCCTCTAGGACGTAAGAGAATATATTTGCAGTCTTAGACCATATATTAAAAAAACCCCATAAAATTAAAAGTTGACAAATTGGACCTCAAAGAAAATAAAAATTCAAGGTATACCATTAATAAAATGAACATGCAAGCTATAGACTAGGAGAAGACACATGCAATACACATATCTGACAAGGAACTCAGATGCAGAATATGTGAGTAATTCCTATAACACAAAAATAAGAAAAACAAATGACTTAACTTTTTTTACAAATGAACAAAATACTGGGACACGTCACAAATGATGACATAGGCCAATATAATATGAAATGCTGTTGAATATCTTATCAGAGGAACACAGATTAAAATCACCATGAGATACCAAGGCACACACGTTAGAATGGATAAAATTGAAAAGACTGACAGTATCAAGTACAAACAAGGACGTGGAGCAATGAGAACTCTCACACTTTGCTGATGAGGGTAGAATGATACAACCTCCTCAAAAAAATTTTGGTAGTTTCTTGTAAAATCAACCTACCCTGTAATCCAGCAATTCTACTCCTAGTTATCAACTCAAGAGAAATAAACACACAGGTCTGCAAAAAGACTTCTACAAAAAAGTTTACGGCAGCAACTTCATAACAGTCAAAACTGATAATAACCCAAATGTTCATTGCTATGGCCTGAATGTTAGTGTCCCTTCAAACTCATTATGTTGAAACCTAACCTCCAAAATGATGGTATTAGGGGGTGTAATCACCTTTGGGAGGTGATTAGATCATGAGGGCAAACCCCCACGAATGGGATTAGTGCCCTTATAAAAATGACCCATGAGAGCTCCCTTGCCCCTTCCACCATGTGAGGACATAGCAAGAAATTAGCAGTCTGTAACCCAGAAAAGGGCTCTCACCGGAACCCAACCAGGCTGGCACCTTCATCTTGGACTTCCAGCTCCAGAACTGTGAGCAATATATCTCTGCTGTTTATAAGCCACTCAGTCCATGATACGTTGGGATAACAGCCCAAAATAACTAAGACGTCCACCAACAGGAGAATGGATGAACTGTTTCACACCTTTTCATTCCACTGTGTGGTATGAATTCCTTAGTATCACCTTTCAATTTACTCATTTTCTCTCTGACTGGGTCTCGCCATCAGTTTATCCAGTTTAATCAATCTGTTTTATATCAGTGATCCTCTTATTTATTTCTAGAATTTCTAACTTGTTCTCTTTTGTATTCATCTATTTTAGTTCTGCTCACTGTTTCGTAATGTCTTGCTCTTTTACGGATGTCACTCCTTTATTTTTCAAAGTCATTATCAACTTTACCTCTTTTTAAATTTGTCTCCTTATTGTTGACTGTGTTGGCTATCCTCCTCCCTGCTTTCTTATCTAGATGTTTGTAAGCGTCCTCACCGGGTCTCTCGCCGAAGCCCCAATTCAGGACCATGCCTTATACTTGCAGGGCAGGTCTTCTATCCCATGGAATATGGCAGATACTGAAGAGCCAGTTGACAGTTTAGATTTGGTTGGGTGCCTGTCTCTAATCCCTTCTTTCTCCCTTTGTAGGTGTGCAGCTTTATATAATCCACTGACCTGTAAAGGTGTTGCAGCATTTTTTTTCAGCTTCCTCTTCTGAGAAAGGAAACTTCTCCCCAGTCTCCTGTATTAAGAAGCAATCAGTACTGTGAGTCTATTTCTTTTTTGTTACATTTGTTAGCTTTGTTTTTTAGATTCCACATATAAGTGAAAACGTGCAATATTTGTCTTTGTCTGTCTGACTTATTTCACTAAGCAGAATGCCATCCAGGTCCATCCATGTTATCACAAATGGCAAGATTTCTTTTTTTGGCTGAGTAATATTCCAGTGTGTGTGTGTGTGTGTGTGTATACATATATCACATATTCTTTATCCATTCATCTATTGATGGACACTTAGGTTACCAGTGGATGCCAAAGGGGAGGGGGTGGGATGAGGTGCAAAATAGGTTAAGGGGATTAAGAAGTACAAACCACGAGTTATTTGTTATCAGTTACAGGAACAAAATGTCAAGCACAGGGAACACATTCAATACTTTAAAACAACTTTGTATGGTGTGTAATCTATAAAAATATTGACCACCATGTTGTGTACCTGAAACTAATATAATAAGTAAATTATACATTAATAATTTTTAATAAGAATTTAGAAATTAATTACATAAAGAAAAAAAGAAATCAGTACTGTCTACCTCAAAGGGGCCATTTTAATCCTGAAGGAGTCTAGATCTCAGCAGTCTTCAGCCCTACTTACCACTTTGTTTTATTGTGTTGTTTTGTGTGTGGTCTATGAAGACACAGACCTTGTTTAAATACATCTACATATTTTAAATTTTCTTTTTTATTACTTTATATATGACTCCTCTGTGTTTGGAGCAGGGTCGGTATCAAAATCCACTGGGTTTGTGCATAAGGAGGCCACTAGTGGCCGAGATTATTACAGCTTAAGTAGATACTCATTTGGAAGTCTGTCAACACAGGAATCCTTCATCATTAAGCCTGCCCTAGTGCCTGGCTTAAATTAGATGTTTATTAAATATTTCATGAAAGAACACATGAGCAGATGAATACACTGGTATGGTTAAAGCTGAGTTCTGAGATGAAATGGTAGACCTTTGGGCCATATTGAGAAAGAATGACCACCACCAAGGTAATCTGGCCCACATTAGATCTATAAAATTAATATGGGTCATTGTCCCATTTCCTATAGGAAAATCCAGACTTACTACGACGTATGAGATCCACTTCCTTCCAGCATCACCTTCCCACAACCCATCCGTATGCTGCAGTTCCAAAGTAGAGCCTCTCAATCCTCTATACCTCTATAAAAGTCACTTCCTCTGCCCAGAGGACCATTCCCTTGTCCACCTGGAAAAATCTTCAACATCTTTCATCAGTCACCCCTCACCAGCCTTTCTGCTCCAGTCTGCCAGCCGAAGCGCCACGTACACACTCTCTTCTCCATGCCTAGAGCATCACAGCTCACTCTATAAAGGGTGTTTGTCCAACATACCTGACTCTATAAAGGGTTCCACGTGTCGTTTCCCCATTGGTCAGAGAACTATTGCATTCAGAGATCATGTGTCACTCATTTTTGATTTGTAAAATCTGGCAGTGAGCTTGAAATACAACAGACGCTTAATAAATATCTGATGATGGCTCAATGAACAAAGTAATAGTGCTTTGTTTGAGGTAACCAGCGTTTGAGCAGATGCTTCAAGCTTTCTAAATTTTTTTTTCAAATTTGAAGCAAAAGATACAATTTTGCTTGCCAGTGCATTGAATCAATGAAACCTGTTTCCTCGAGGAAGCTCGTCATTCTATTTGGCAATGCTTATTGAATGGCGGCCACCTGCCAAACCTTGTGGCGGGTGAAGGAGAGATTGTCACGAAAGATCTTCCCCAACTTCCAAATCATTGTGTGATTACACACCCCTGGAGACAAGTGAGGTTGCCATAGTTCCTGTACGTCACTCTGATAGACTGCTTACCTGGGAACAGACAGTGTGGAGGCCGGTGGAACCGGGCAGAACCCTGCGGGCCCCCCCCAAGTACAAAACCAAGCAGTTAACGATTACGACAACAGAGGCACAGACTCATCATCTAATGCACATTCCTGAGTTGTTTTACAGATACTGTAACTGCCACCAGAGGGAAAAGGCTAACTGCATGATGACTGGACTGTAGCCATGACACAAGCTGCTCCATCCTGAGCAGCACTGAACCTGTGGCTAGTACAGTTCCAAGAACTGGCCTCAAGAGAATGAGATTAACAATATTGCTCACAATAATCTATACTTTTGTGGGTATCAAAGTAATTGTAGCCTGCTCTGCCTGTGTATATAAGCAGGCAACTAAAATTGTCAGCAAAGAGATGCTACAGACCCATGTTGATCCATTCTGAGAATTTGGTGCCCTACGTCAGCATAAAGAAATTACCGAAGATGGATCTTCACCCCTAATTCCATAGAAATGGAATGATGTCTGACAAGTAGGGATTTGTAAGCAGCTCTTCGTAGGAAAACGCCCTCAGCAGGAAGCCCCTTTCCTTGTCATTTTAGCAGAGCCGTATCGTGACTTTTCACCAGGCACCCCATGCTCTACTCATCTCCAGCCCAAGTACACCTTTCAAGTCTTTGGATCACACAATACTTTGCCTAACTTGTCGGTTCTTCCCATAGATCAAAGACGTAGAAATGAAGAGTCAGTAATTAACAGGTGACCAGATCTCTTCCCAGGCTTCCCCTTCAGTCATCTCCCGAACAAGCTGTGTGAACAAGAGAACATCTAGAGGAAGATGACGAGGATTCCACGAGCCTGCACACAGTGGGGGACGCCGATGACCCTGACCCCCCATCTCAGTGATTACCTGAGATTACTCCCCTCCTTCCCTTTAAAACTTCCAGGGCCTAGAAGTATCTTAGAAAGCGGTTTTGGGGGCATGCTGAGTCCACCACCTCCCCAGATTGCCGGCATTCTTATTCAAGGAACCTTTCCTTTCTACCGACATTTGCGAGCATGTAATTCACTTTGTTTTGTAAGCAGCAAGCAGCGGGACCCAGCGTTTGATAACACCAGGATATATGGAGAAATCTTTAAACGCTGACCACCTAACTGTACACAGATATTCCAGTTTGCGTTTCTGTGGGCATTCGGTCCTTAAATTCTGAACACGTGATGATGTAGTCTCTTCGGCCAGAACATTTCCTTGGGCCGTGGTGAGTGCCAACCGGATCCAATTAAACATGCTGCTGGTGACGCTCACTGGATGAAATCTAAAACTATGCCAAACAGAGGTGTGACTGAAACAGGAGCAGCAGAATGGCTGCTGATTCCGTTTCCATTATTTTAAGTGTTTGTGGATGAAAAATGCCACCGGAGACAAAAGCACCTCCAAAGATTCAGTAAATTCATCACACGTCCCCATGTTAGATAAAGCAGTAAAGTGTACGGTCTTACATTATATATTTCAGGTGCCTACAAGAGTCAAGAACATACCATGGGAGCTTCAACACGTATGAAAGTCCCCTCTCACTTTCAGGCACCAGCCTGATTGTCATGGGACCTGCCACTCAACGATCCGTAGAGCAGCATCTGAAGTGGGACTATGTGCAGTTTCCACCCAAGTGTCCTCGGAAGTGGTTTATAGTCCAAACTCTTCTGGTTCCCTTGCTGACGAAATTCAATCTTCACTCTAAAGATGATTTGCTGGACAGCAGTAGAAAGGGTCCAGCCGATCGGGTGGTCTTCAATGAGAGGATTCTTAGTATGTGCTAAATCTAAATCCAAATTAACCAGATCGTCTAAGAAAAAAAAAAAAATCTGAGTCTCCGTAGTTTGAGTTAATTATTCAGAGTTGCCTTTAAAAGAAGATTTTGATTCTCATTCAATGGTTCAAATGGAAACTACAAAATAGTTATCTTTCATTTTCAAAAGAGGCTGGTTTTATGTATGTCCCAACAGTGATATTCCCTTCTCCTTTAGACTAAGTGGGTAAAGCCAAGATTAATATAAACGGAAGAAGATGTAGCAACTAAAGGTGGTTCTCTTAGATTCTGAAGGGGTTGATTCAATGAGCAAAAAGAAAATTTCTGTTTCTATGGTTATATGATGTTGAATCCTTGTGAAAGGACATTTTCAGATTCAATAAACTTTACTCAAAATATATACTTTTGAGGACCATAATCGGCAAAACATTCTTTCACATTTTATTTTAAAACAGGAAGACCCAAATAGATGTGTTTCAATAACCCTGTGACAGCAGTTATGTCAGTGATTACTTACGATAGTAGGTATAATAAGACATAGAGGACAGACTTGTGCCGGCCAGCGGGGGCATGGTGGGGGAGGGATGGGATTAGCAAAGGCAAACTGTTACATACAGGATGGATAAACAAGGTCCTACTGTAGAGCACAGGGAACTCTATTCAATATCCTGTGACAAAACATAACGGAAAATAAAATGAAAAAGAATATATATACGTATCACTTTGCTGTACAGCAGAAATTAACACAACATTGTAAATCAACTATAAAATTTAAACAAAATTTTAAAAGAAATAAATAAAAACAATAGGCATAATAATATAGCAGGGAATCAAGTGTCTCCTTTAATTACTGCCAGTTATCAGCATAATGATAATAAATAAACAAATGTGTTTAAATGGAGTTATTCTAACACAGAGATGAGCCTACTGCAAGCTGAATGTCCTGTTTTTGCGGCAGCCTGATGCATGCTAGTTATACCATCTCTTCAACTTTAACTCCGTGAGCTCTCCCATTCCCCTGCAAGGGGTGTGAATTAAGATTTAAACAGCAGTCTGTTTCAACATCTACTGGCAAGGCGGTCACACAAGAGATCAAACAAAAACAACTTCTTCATAGCTTTTAAGTGAAGGAAATAGACAAGGCTGGCCCCTTGGGAAAATGTACGAGAGATTTAAAAGTCAGGAAAAAATATGTTCAGAGGAGAAAGACTCAAATACTGCCAAAAGAAAAATGAGGAAAATGTGGACATCTGTCACTCATGTCTCCTTGCTAAATGGGAGATCAAAACCTGGCTTTTCTTCCTTCTGCTTTATCCAGAGAACCCACGGAGCAATTAAACCCTGGGTCTCTGAAGCCACAAAGGTGCTGGATAGCCTGACACTGAAAGCATCAGAAAGGAAGGACTTCTGCACAGTGGTAGGTTTTTTTCAGGTTTGACTTTGCCTCAAAGCTGCTCTATTCCTGCCAAGAAGCCAAGGCTGTCTCTAACGATCTCCGACCGCCGGTGCAAAGAAGAGGAGACACAAAGCTAAGAGGATTTTTAAGAGAGAGCAGAGCCGTATCTGGTAGCTGGCAGTGGGAATGACACTTTCAGAGCCTGCGCGGAAGGAAAACATACTTTTGGTAGCAAATTAGGAACACAGGTGAAGCTGTAAATATGGTTGATAAAGTCTGTAATAATTAGCAGCAGGCCATTGCCTACAATGAGAACAAAAGGACTCCCCTTCAATGTCCTCCTTGCCTGTCACCTACCACCAGAGTCGATGAGTAAGTGAGAGTTTAAAGTTCTAGTGATAGAACTCATGTTCTATTTCCACAACACCTAAAAACAGTCTTTAATGTGTGGGTCTCCTTTTTTTATCCATTTCAAAAGCTTTGGTCAAGGTGCAAGATAGGAGAAATTTGGAGAACACATACCCAGAAAGCCTCTTACCCCACCATACCTCTGCCAACTAAATTCCCAACGCTAAGGACAGACAAGCACAGAACGCACCACTGAATCAATCGTGCCTGGATGCCCTCAAGGCCACTGAAGTCCCACAGAGGTCTCTGGACGATGACATCATGAAGTGGCAAGTGGCATTTGGCCAAATGTGCCCTGTAGAGCTTCAGGACGTTTCCACGCACATCCAAGAATAGGAGAGGCAAGATAGAGAAGAGGTGTCATGGAAGGGCTTCACAAAGAAGAGAAGGGTCCACCATATGCAAAGTGGCACAGACCCCACAGTACACGCCCACTAGGAACAGCACAGCATCTTGAAATGACTCCTTCCAGGGTGTCGACATCTAGCAGCAAGGTTCAACCTTGTTATAAATAGCCATGGTTGTTTCAACATTCATAAGGCAAAGTATAATAAGGGTATATTACTTTTATCATTTTTCTTGTCGCTGAAACAGATTTAAACTAGGAACGTAAAATTGATGACGCTATGTATGATGTGAAAAGATCAGCATTGTCTTAAAAAAGTATATCCTTCTCTCAGGACAAATGTCCTAAGAGAAAAACGTAAGACAGAGGAGTGAATAAGAACAGACTCTGATGCTGGACTCTACACACCAGAGCCCCAGGCTCAGGGGGCCCCTGTGGCCTGCCAGACACGGCTGTAGTGAAACTGGCCACCTTAATTTTTTGTGGACAGCCGTGATGCAGTGACAATTAAATGCCTTCTCCTGTTTTCCAATAAACTCAAACTTCTGTATTCATATACAACCGGCATAAGAGAGAGAACGTGCGAAAAAAATGGCTCACATCCAATGTCTCCCTAATTTAAATGTGGCAGGAAGAAGCGGGGGGCAGGGCTTGGATACTTAGTTTTGAAAAGAATAAATATATGAGACTGTGGGGCTTTTTTTGCCCAATTAAATTTGTCAAGTACAATTCCCAGCAAATGTGTATGTAGCCAACTATTTACTAAACTAGATTGTCTCTAATATTTTCCTGCTGGTATGAGTTTAACATACCGAAACCGTCCTTTTTTGTCGTCTTTATAAACGTCGGGACCCCTCTGAGGTAGTTTCAGAGGGGTAACTGAAGCAGGAGGCCGACTCAGCTGACACCTCCAGACAAGACAAGCGGGCACCCGGAGACGGATGCAAGCGAACCCCACTCCCGTGTGACTCTCCCCGTAAGGGGGTGGACCTGACAGGTCTTTGCGGAGACTCCGGTGCCTTCATTTTCCACTGAACTGGGCCCAGCGTCCACTGCACTGACTTCCGTCAATCCACAACCCTGAGGTGTGAAATACTGCACAAATTATATTTGCTCTGTGCTTTAAAATCATCTACTATGACCAGCATCTTAAAATGTAAGTTACTTGCTATAATAATAATAATGGTACTGTTACTATTACTATCCACATAATATTTGCTTCATATCTGTCTTAACCTGGGCTTTTTCTAACTTTTTAAGACAGCAAGGCATGGAACTCAGTATGAACTCATGCTTTGAACAGGAATCCAGGGCCAGCTGCCATTTCTGTGAACCCCAAGTATCTGTACTCACAATAGTAGATAATAATAAAAACCTGCTTTCTACCTTTTTTTTTTTCTCATCTAAACCACAAAATATATTCCTGCGATTAGATGGTACTTCAGGTTATGGCTAACTTTCTCTGTGTGTTTCCAGCACTGAATAAAACAACTTAGGCAGACTCAGAGGACCTGAGTGATTTAGTTGAACCTTGGTGTTTCTCCCCGTTTGGGTCTCACTCGGCAGCACCAGGCCCTCCTGTAAGCTCTCACGTCTGTGTGCTCTGCCTAGTTTGGCTTCAATGTCCTGGAAGCCAACAATGTCCTGTGTCCAGCAACACAGGCTGGAAAGACACTTTAGACACTTCTTATCGCTGATGTTTACCAAAGCCACGTGGACTGTTATTCCTGAAATGTGGTATCTCTCCCAGCCTTTCATGAGACCAGGATTGATGACAGTGACTTACAGCAGGGGTTCTCAACCAGGGGCGATTTTTGCCCCCCTAACCCCCTGGGAACACTTGGCAGTGCCCAGAAATCTTCTGATGGTCACAACCAGGTGGATCTCCCAGACAGAGGCCAGGGACGCTGCTAAACACCCTGCAAGGCCCAGGAGAGTGCTCGGAAACAGAGTCATCAAGGGCAAAGCAAGTGTCACTGACAGTGTATTCCATCCCCACCAACATCCATGTCAGTGGTGGCGTCTCCCTCTACTGTGGCATCGTGGCTCCTCTGGGTTGGAGGTAGCACCTAGCACTAATGAAATATTTCTCATCTACCCCTCAACCCCCAGCCATTTCACGTGGCTTTATGTGGCTATGGTGACTGCCACGACTTTGAAGTCTACAAAACTTTGAAAACTCCTTGGGGAAGAAACATCTGCTGTAATTGTCACATGATTATTGAATTATCTAAGAAGGAAGGCTTTGACAAGGAGATGCTGTCAAATTAAGAGAAAAACAAATTCCATTTACTCTTTGTCGGAAAAGAAAAAGCACAGAGATTTAGCAGCCGTCAAAGATGAAAACTGTCATTTTCAACTGTCATTTTCACCTAGCCATTCCTAAGAAGAAAAAGTGACAGGAAATGCTTATGACTCACGCTGTGATGCTAGAACAGTTCTAACAGGGAAGGTATGAAAACAAACTATACCCATCAACTTGAAGAAGTTTAGAGAAAGAATTCTGCCTCTGCAGAAATAGGTTGTTGTGTAAAAATTCTGGGGAATTTAACATGTACAAATGTCCTTGATGACACATTTCTTAGGGATTTCCCATTTTTGGTACTATTTCCAAGTAGAGACCGAGTCAGGGAAACGGAGGTAAGTAAATCAAAACAATTTCTTTGAAATGCTGTAATTCATATACAAAATGCAGCTACGTAAACACCAGCGGTATGATGGGCGATTTGCATCATTTTTCTGTACTGAATCTACCTAACAGCTAATATGTCAGTAACTCACATTTTTGTACAAAGGCACAAGTCCTCTAGAGCTGGAGTTTCAAATGAAGAAAATGGACACCCACAGGGGAAGCCACATTTATTTCCTCCTGAGTTTTATGTTCTAACCAACGGTGCTGCCAGCATGTTCCCCCAAACACGACTCTAAACTCCACCTTCTGTGTAATATGCTCACTTCAAAAAGAAGGTAGATATCTCTGGGCTAGTGAGTCAATGGGATACTGAAAAGCTACATATAAAAATGTGATGACCCCCTGTCATACAGGCAGAGTATGGTTCCTGTTAAGCTCAGTCTAGAATCATAATTTACAGGAGCAATAGTACGGCCCAGAAATCCTAACTAACATGTCACAAGGATACTTTTCAAACTTCTGAGATAGAAAAGAATACAGGAAAATATCTATTTACTGAAGATATGGCTCTAAAAATATATAAGTGTTTTCCCCACACAAGAGTAAGGGACAATACAGTCTCCTACAAAAAGGAATCATGTCACTGAAATTAGCCTAAGTAAAATGTTCCAAAAGTTGTCTTCAAAAGGAAAATATTCTCAAGCTTGAAGAATAATTCTAGAAAGTCAAAAATGTACAGAATGAGAAATATAATTGTGATGGTTGATTTTATATATCAACTTGGCAAGGACACGGTACCCAGATGTTTGGTCAGACACTAATCTGGATATTGGTGTGAAGGTATTTTTAGATGAGATTAACATTTAGATCAGTAGACACTGAGTACAGCATATGACCCTCCATGGTGTGGGTGGGCCTCGTCCAATCAGTTGAAGGTCTTAAGAGGAAAAAGACTGACCTTCCCCTCAAGGCAGAGAAAATTCTGCCTGTGGGTCTGTCTCTGAACCTGAGTGGCAACATCAGCTCTTCCCCGGGTCTGCAGTCTGCTAGCCTACCCTGTAGATTTTGGAGTTGGCTGTCTTCACAATCACTTTAGCCACTTCTTAAAATAAATCTCTCCCTACCTTCACACACACACACACACACACACACTACCGATTCTCTGGAGAATCCTAATTATGACCTTACTTTGACATCGTGAAAAGAAAAACAAAGAAAACTACTGCATATAACTAAACAAATACAAAGAATTTATGGATTATCTATTTGGTTCTCTTTCTGTTAGGTCTGTTTTACAATTCCTTGTTCTCTGAAGATGTTTTCACAATCTTGTCTGTTATCTCTTTAAACAGCTACGTCAAAGGTTCCTTCTTTAACAATCATTCCATTTCTAATAACCTAACCAATTTACAGGACGTGTTCCGGCTGTGTTTTCGCGCTGGCCCACAGATGTGTGCTCTGTGACTTGTATGGGTAAGAACTGTTTACAGCGAGCTACTTTGCACAAAATGTTATCTCTAGGAACTCTTCAAGACCGGGATGAAGTTGGGTTGCTTCAGAGCGAATTTGCTTTAGCTTCTGCCAGGAAATTTTAAAGTGCAGCATTTCACTGACTGTAAGCTATGGACAGAAGGAGGCATTTTGATTTTACAGGTGTTAAAATGGGAGGAAGAGAAGCTGCATCACGAAATCAATGCAATTCAATGCATGTGTGGCTTAAAGTTTTATGGGCAATACAAAATACACGAGTTTGGCCTCTGAACACAGCAGGCTTGACGTTTTAACTTCTCAGCGTAATTCCCCCCACCCTGTTCTCTAAGGCACCAGGGCCAAATGCCTTCCCCCAGGGAAGGTGGGAGGGTGAGGGCACCTCTTCCTTTCACCCTCCCCACGAGGAGCGACACCATTCAGCCCCAGTGTTGTAGGTCTCCCGGCGGACACCCCAGCCTGCAAGAACTTTTACTTGGAAGACAACTGAGCTGGAATTCACGGTGGCAGGAAACACACACAACTGCTTCCCAACTTCCTAAAAAAAATGCTTAAAAAAATTAAATAAATCATGACAGTAAAGAGAACAAAAAGGAACAAGCAGACTAGAGACTTTCAAATACTGTTGGAGGATGGGGAGTAAGAACAAAGGTATTTACTGATTTAAAATAAGGACAAACACAGTCCCACTACCTGCAGGTCCAGCGGCACAGAGCCAGGATGCACTGGCTCCTGAAGAACCCGAAGATGGACACGTCAGCGGGGTCAGCACCAGCCCGGCCCTGGTCACCAGCCCCCGTGGCGGGAGGCCTTTGCGGCACCCACACCCACAAGGGCCTCCTGATGTGAGGGCCGGCTCTGCACAGCTCCACCTCACCAAGAATACAGCAGCAGCACACCACAGGGGATGGACGGGCCCCCACGACCACCACATCCTCCCCGCTGCTGGACATCACTGCCTGCTCACTCCCAGGGCCCCAGACACCCTCTGCCCTTCCTGGCCTGTGTGTCACTGCGCCAGGCAGTCAAGGCCCTGGCTGGCCGCCTGCAGCATCTGGCGGTAGCACCTCCAGCTGGAACCACCTGCCACCTGGCTCCCTGGCTGGCCGCCTGCCCGGCAGGCGCAGGGGTGGCACCCCAAGCCCGGCTGCTTCCCGGAAACCAGACACTGACGGTGCCCCTTCATCTCTGCCTGGCCAAGGATGGCCTCTGTGGAGCCTGGGGACCAAGAACGAGTACCTGCCACACGACCACCAGCACAGACGCCTCCCCCTGACCGGGCCCCCACCTGCTGCCTCTCTGCTTCCACCAGCATGCTAAGGGCTCCCTGGGTCATTTCTTCATAGTCAGGTTCCTAGAAAGTGACTACACTGCATGGGTGACACAGATGATCCAGATCCCCGCGCAGACTGATCACAAGGGAACTTGGATGGGCTCTCCACCACGTCTACATGGCCTGCAGCGCCCACACGCCTGCCTTCAGGAATGGCCTAGTGGACACCCCAATGTCCAGCTGGTGCACCGTCTTGTTCCCAGGACCCCTGGACAGAGATACCCAAGGTAGCCCCGCACGGCCCACAGTCCAGTCCAGCCCTGCGCTCAGCCACCCTCGGTGCACCCACTCACTGCAGGGGTCCCGCGCTCTGGCTACAAGCTGCCCTCCCCCCACCAGGAACAACAGCCCCCCCTGCAAGAGGAGCTGGAAGCCGCAGCAGAGGGAGCTTAGGGACAATGCTGCTACAACCCAGGATCCGGCACAGGCGGGCTGGGGAGATGAGGCTCTGACCCAAACCCTCCCCTTATCTTCCAGGCGCAGATCCAAGACCCAAAGAGCAGTGGGCCCTAGAAGGAAGTGATACCAAGCAGGGCCCTGTGGGGCTCCTGGGCACAAAAGCCTTTCTGTGTCCCCCATTTCCTGGTTACGAGAAATAGGCTTCATTCAGCCTCCATGACCTTCTCTGAGTTCCAACAGGCAGGTTCAAACAGCTGCTAATCAGGGAAGGGAGGGGATGCAGAGACAAGGGAGGAGCAGTCTGGAGAAACAATAGTGCAGCCTTGGGGCAGGTCCTGGCTCCCCCTCAAGGGATACACACAACAACATCTTTGGGCTGTTTTGCAGATACTGAAGCCTCCACCAGGTGGGAGAAGTTAACTGCATGCTGCCCACAAGCACGGAGACCCCAGACCGGTTGGAACCAGAAGGCTGACGATGCCGATTCCCGATGACCTCACCACCAGCCAATCAGAAGGATGTCCAAGAGCTGACCACGCCCTCTTTGAACCATTCCTGTAAAACTCCTCACTGCTCCCTCCAGGTTGGGATACACAGTTTTTTGGGTTTTTTTTTTTTTTTTTGGTGGTACGAGGGCCTCTCACTGCTGTGGCCTCTCCCGTTGCGGAGCACAGGCTCCGGACGCGCAGGCTCATCGGCCATGGCTCACGGGCCCAGCTGCTCCGCGGCATGTGGGATCTTCCCGGACCGGGGCACGAACCCGTGTGCCCTGCATCAGCAGGCAGACTCTCAACCACTGCTCCACCAGGGAAGCCCTGGGACACACAGTTTTGAGGGCATTAGCCCGCTGTGGCCCCCCTTTGCCTGGCAAAGCAATAAAGCTGTTCTTTTCTACTTCACCCAAAACTCTGTCTCTGAGATTTAATTCGGTGTCGGGGTAAAGAGGCCTGATTCAGCTTCAGAAGGATGGGAAGTTGGGGGCAGCTGTGAGCACTGTGTTGCTTCCTTTTTCTGCTTTCACGGGGGCAGGTGGTTGGTGAGCAGAGGGGGAAGCTCTACTGAGCCCAGAAACCAGGAGAGATTCAGCAGTGACGTTCCACCAGGTGAGGGCTGAGCCCGCCTCACGGGACCCCGCAGTGCCTTCCACACCCTCGCCTGCAAAGCTCGGGTGTCCACAGGCTGGAAGGAGATGGAGCAGCGGAGCTTTCCGAGAGAGATTTAGAAAGGAAGCCGGTGCTCAGAATCTGAGCCCCGGCCAAGGCAGTGCCTGGGCGCTCAGCTCAGTTGGGGGCTGGGTGTGACCCACGTCTGCCTCAGCTCTTGAAGGAGTCACTTCCCCACTTTCAGAAGCAGGCAGGGCACAGGACTGTGGTCTTGGAGACAGCGGGCCCCGAGGGATCTACCGATTTGGGTCTCCTGTTCCATCCGGGGTACCAAGTGGGCACGTGGTCTCAGGTCTCACCTCAACAGCTAGTAGAGAGGGTTGCTGGCTGTTAAAAATCCCCTCAGCTTTTGATTCACCTCTTCTAACCACCACCCAACGAACAGGACACTCTTAGGACGAGGAGTCCACATCTTGTTTCACAAGCAAGTGAGCAGATGGGGCAACTCAGTCTTTTCTCCTTCCTAGAAATAAATAGGGTTCCCAGTGGTTTCCCTTTGCTCCCCTACTCGTAATTCCAAGTTTAATAAAATAGCGGTCAGTGAGCACAAGTGGTGAGGTATGGAATTTGCAGTCGCAAGGAAAACACAAGCTTCAGTCATAAAGAATATAAAGGCTGTGAGAAATATTCTGTAACCTAAATTATGTTACAGCATTATTTCTGAGCACAAGCAGTGGGTTAAATATAAACCCTTCATAGCCCTAAACCAGAAGTAGGAAGATAAGAACAGCGCAGTTCGAGATTATCACACTGTCATCAGGCATCTTACACGGTCAACTCTGTTCAAGTACCTTTCCCTGTCGGAGACCAGCAAGGAACTCGGGATAACCTCTTACAAAGCTTATCAGCCTAATACTGAAATATAGTTTTTTAGTCTCTTGGTTTTTAAAAGATAAAAGCAGCTTAACCCCATCTCTAGAGAGCAAACTAGGAATGTGCCCCAGGGGGCTCGCCTTAACTCCTGGGCTCACCCTCACCATTCACGCCCTCTCTGCTCCCCACAGCCTTTCAGCCTACAATAGGGAAGGACAAATCTGACTCCACAATGCATCTGTTCCTTTTACTTTAACCTTTGTATCCTGTTGCTTTCACTACAAGTTAATCACTAAGGGGATGTTGCCTATAGCTGAAAGTGTACAACAGTGGCCCACCACTGGGAACCCTCCTCCCATGCCTCAAAGTTAAGCTAAAATACCTCTGTTTTTAGCTCACAGGAAACATCCTGACCAGGCCCACCTGTGAATGGCTGCAGGAAAGAAGAAATTAACACATCCCCTCCAGAGGCTGGCTGGAACCAGACTGGAAATATTTGCAACAACTTATCCCTTTTTTGTTTTTACTTCACCCCCCTTTTTTTTTTTTTTTTTTTAACTACACCTCTCCCTCTTTGTTCTATGAAAGAAACAAGCATCCAAACCCAGGCGAGATGGTTCTTTGGGACATGAGTCCACCATCTTCTTGGTCTGCTGGCTTTCCTGAAAAAGTCACTATTCCTTGCCCCGACACCTCATCTCTCGACTGATTGGCTTGTTGTGCAGTGAGCAGTATGAGCTTGGACGTGGTAACGAGCCCAAGGTGGTGGGGGGAGGGGCAGAGGGTTATTCACCTCCTCAACAGCATCTAGTCTGAGCATATGCAGCATTTTGGACACTGGGAGGAGAGGACCTCAAACTAGAAGAAAATAGCAGAGCTCATATTAGTTTAGGGAGAGAATGGCAGACCATCAGGGAGATGAGGGTCCTAATGTATGTCAGGATGCGGTTGGAGGCACCACCTACAGAGAGGCTGCCATGATTACTTGGAGGTTTGTCAAAACAAAGATTTTTTTAAAACAACAGATGGAGGAGAACAGTTTGCAGAAGAATTCAGATGTTTTCCATTTGGGCAGAACCTGGTTTAAGACAAACAACCTGGGTAGAAAAATGAGAATTGAAGAGTGCAACTTTCATTGGGTCCCTCCCTCCAGAATCCTGAAGGTGCCGACCCTGCCCCATCCCTCTGTGCCCTGACAGCTAAGTTTGGGTGTGGTGTCACCAGCCTGCCGGCCACCTGGCTTTGGGCCCAGGCTACACAACCTGAGCCAAGCCCAGGTGCTCAGAGCACCTCAGCCACTCTGGCCTTCTCTCCGCAGCTCAGATGAGTGTGTCCTCACGTGGCCACGAAGTGACACGCCAGCGACAAAAAGCTCAGAATGGAACAATGTAAACGTGAGTGACCTAAAGCCCAACACGGACAGATGAGGAAATATGCTTAGGGAGGACAACTCATCTCCTGTCACATAAAAAAATGTGGCACGACTAACACTGAACTCACTTTTCAACAGTTCCAACTTCATGTTTATCTTGGCCACTTTGATATTCCTACCACCTGGCCAGAGACACTTTCTGTAATTAGGTCCAATATCAGCTTCCTTGTCATGCCAATTTGTTACCACATCCCAGTGAAATAAAGCTGAAGAATAAAGTTAATTTTGACAAAACATCCAAAAACAAAAAACAACCAAAAAACAGATCTGAAGGCCTCAGATCAAAACACCTGTGAGAGGATCAAAGAAAAGTACTTGGAATCCTATAGCTTCATCCCTGGCTTCCCACCTGGTCAGCCTCAAATAAATCCTGCCGTTTGCCAAGCCCTAACCGTTCATGTAGAACTGTTGATCAGGCATCCTATTCAGGGGAAAGACAATGTTATAACATTACTAAAAATGATTGGCTTTTACAATTAAAGTGGATAAATTTTGGGCTTCCCTGGTGGCGCAGTGGTTGAGAGTCCGCCTGCCGATGCAGGGGACACAGGTTCGTGCCCCGGTCCGGGAAGATCCCACATGCCGCAGAGCGGCTGGGCCCGTGAGCCATGGCCGGAGCCTGTGCTCCACAACGGGAGAGGCCACGACAGTGAGAGGCCCGTGTACCGCAAAAAAAAAAAAAAGTGGATAAATTTTATGGTATATAAATTATACCTCAATGAAAGACATTTTAAAAGGGCAACAGACTGATTAAAAACAAGTGTTAAAGCAAAAATCACACGGGGCAAAGTTAAATAGGCAAGGAAAACTCTCCAAGGCTATTGCCACAGGAGAGAGAGGCCAGACTCACTCTGAACTCCACTAAGACAAGGGACGAGAGAGTTTTTAAGAGCGGGGAGGACCAGTGGCCATCTGCTTTCGACGACTGGACTCGCCAACGGAGTTAGCTCTCTCGTATTTCAAGACAGGGGACAGTTTCACAACGCGGAGCAAGGCGACCAGGAAAGCTAGACCCCTGCCCAGTCACACTCCCCAGGAGATGGGTGTGGTCTTCCTTGACGTTTGCATTTCAAAATATGGCTCCCAGGTCCTTGGGAAAGACATTCCCAGGTCTACAAGAGGCTTTTAAAGTGATCTGCATCTCCAAGGGGCAGAGAGAGAAATCACAATGACAAATTTTCTAAACCTCTAGGAGAAGGGAGGTCAGGATCACAAGTTTAGTCAAGGGCAGGGGAACTTTAAATCCCCCTTGTCCACAAGCAAACCAAAAAAAGAATTGGCCCATGGAGGCAGGGGTGGGGTGTGTGGGGACACAGAAACAAGAGGGCAAAAATATTAACTACTGAAAAGCTTTTAAAATTATTTTTTGCAAAAAGATTTATTAAAATCTTGGATCCCTAAAACCAGAACTGAAAAATCAGATTTTAATAGTCATCTCTTAGCCAAAATGAAAATAATAAAAACAAATTTATTATGTTGTAGAAATTTCCCAGAATAAAATGGAGAGAAAAAAATAACAACGTGATAGAAAATACTACTCTATTATTTATCTGGACCCTTCAAATCCCCAAAAGATGTAAACACAGAATGTGCTGAAAAGCAGGACACAAAAACCAAACCCCATTACTAAGCAAAATCCGGGCAGTAAAAACTGTCAATTTATACTATCTCACTTTGTTTTTCACAATATTTTCTACAAAAAAAAAAGTCATCTCATGTTCCTATGTTGAGTCAAGGAATAATCTGGAGAGAAAAGATGCTACAGATATTTGGGCTACATTTACTTTTTAAGAAGTAGGAAACCACAGAGAATAGCTTGGGCTTTATTTTAGACATTTACATACTTGTGTACGAATTACTAAATAAGCCCCTGAATTTTTTGTTTTATAAAATACACTTCACCTGTGACTTGGCCTCTAAAAATAATGATCACCGGGAGGTTCTGTCAAATACAAGTGAAAAAGCTAAGATTAGGCTTTTTAAAAGTCACTGTTCAGGGCTTCCCTGGTGGTGCAGTGGTTGAGAGTCTGCCTGCCGATGCAGGGGACACAGGTTTGTGCCCCGGCCCGGGAAGATCCCACATGCCACGGAGCGGCTGGGCCCGTGAGCCATGGCCGCTGAGCCTGTGCGTCCGGAGCCTGTGCTCCGAAACGGGAGAGACCACAACAGTGAGAGGCCTGTGTACTGCAAAAAAAAAAAAAAAAAGTCACTGTTCATTAAAATGCTTTGCTTAATTAAGCTTTAATATATCCTTTCTGTCATATTATTTTACTTTTTTATTCTTTTTCCTTTTGCTTTTGATCTGTTTTTTGAACTAAAATGTAATGAAAAATAAATTGCGTTAGATTAAAAGGTAATCACAAGAATATTGAGAATTTCTAACATAAAAACTCATAGTAACCTTGATGCTGTTAGAAATCCGAGTATTTCCTTTATATTACACAGGCAGAGGCCAGAGATTATGACTCAGTTTACAATGTACGCATATGTCATGTCAGCCTTGATACTTGATCAACAGTAATGCCAAAGGTGACAGCAGAAAACTTGTTTCCCTGGTGGATCAGCCTTAGGTGGCCGAGACACAGGACCATCAATCTAGTTAGTAGGTAGGTGTTGGAAGAGGGAAGGGAGTCCTTAAAAACATGAAGACTCTGGATGCGGTATTAGATAATACAGAGAAAGACGTGAATGACAGAGGTAGGTACATCAGGATAGTGGAATCCAGAAACATCAGTACTATGAGTCTGGTTTAAAAGGTCAGAAACTGGGATGGGGGAGGAATCCTTACATATATCCAGTCTGTAAGGATACCCCAAGCAGGAAAGCAAGAAGGAGAGTGGGTTTCCAATTGGTCTCAGGGTTCTGGTGAGACAGGTTGGGACCTGGGACCCTTTGCTGCAGGGCTTGCACCTGGACAAACATCTCCTCCAACAATAAAATACAAAGAAACAATAAGGGACTAAAAATAACTGCAGGCATGCACAGTTGGGGCAAATTACGGGTGAAAAGATACCAAAAGACCAAAAAGCACAGCTGCCACTTCTGAAGAGCCAGGAGCAAAAGCAGGGTACTGTGCATGCCCTCTGCACTCAACACCACCATAGGGGTGGGCAAAACACCTAAGCCACCCCTCCAGCCTAACCCCTGGACACATCCCTGCCCTCACCCCATACAAGAAGCCAGCTGGCACCTCCCACCTTGGGGAGCGAGCAAGGGAACCTGTTACTTGTTCTCACTCTCCCTGCTGCAGCAGGGGCCCCAATAAAGCCCTGCTTGAATTTCCTGTCTGGCCTCATCAATTTCTATTGACTAGGGAAAGTCAAAAACCCTGGTTGGTAACACTGGGACCCAGGGGAGTAGGAAAGCATAATCCAAGGCTTGGGGTCTGGCATTAGGGGAACTGGCATTAGAACCCAGTTGGAAATCTAGGCACCTGATAAAAGAGACCGAGGTAAAGAAGAGCATATTGATTCTCTAAGGCAAAGGCTCTTTATTCCCTACCCAGGGCAACACAGAGGCCAACCTCTGGGCAGATGGAATTCACAGGTGGGGGAGAGTTGACCCACCAGAGTGGAGAAGTGTGCAGCCGTAAAGGCAAGAAAATTCCATCAGCCTCGATTTCTCATGTGTTTAGATCAGGACTTCCTTCCAGACGAAAATCAGAATAAAATTTCACATTCTACAAACGGACATATTTTAATAGTAGAGATTAAAACAATATAAGCATTTTAACATGTCAGGAACACAAGTAACTTGAGATAACAGAATACTGAAGCTAGAACGACAAATTCAAACATTCCTTATTTGGCTGATTTTGTAGATGAAATGGATATGCTGAGCCATAAAACTGCTGGGATGAAGCACCTTAATACTTTGACCAAGAAATGTACCTTCACTACTCTTAACTGAAATGTTTTCAACAAGATTTAGCCTCAGTTAGGGTAATGACCAACTGACTTCACTATATTAATTTTATTTGTAAGTCCATCTTTGCCTAGAAAAATGATGCAATCTCACACTGACCTCTGATTTACTGGACTTTCCATTGAATGAACACACCTAGGCTTATAAGAAAGATATAACAGCACGCTTTTTATTATCTTATGTTCAATGTGTTGAGTGTTCTAGCTGTGCTATTTCTGAAGCTCTTCCTAAGGCTTAGCCAACACATGGGAACCAGGCAGAACCCCCAACTACAGCTCTCTTCATAATTACTGAAATGATGACACAGAAGAGGAAAGAGTGGACCATGTTTCCTATCTGCTCCGTCATTACAGTTGAGGGAACCAAAGCTATTGATTAACCTGTATGTTAACCCTGGCTGCACACTGGCATCACGGGCCTCATCCAAATTCAGTGAATTTCCAGGTGTGTCACCCAGACAAGGGAAAGTTCCAAATGTGTCCCAGGTGATTCTCCTGTGCATCCAGGATTGAAACCACAGGGTCAAGAGCCCCTTATTAGGATTCAGAGTTTTGGATTCAAGTCTGTGTTCATCTTCTTAAAATTTCTTTGACTTTAAGTCACTTCACCTAAGTCTGTTTCCTGACCTGTAAAAAACACCTACCTCTCAGGGTTGATATAGGGGTTAAGTCATGTATTTAGGCTCTA
This sequence comes from Neophocaena asiaeorientalis asiaeorientalis, assembly GCF_003031525.2. Lineage (NCBI taxonomy): Eukaryota > Metazoa > Chordata > Mammalia > Artiodactyla > Phocoenidae > Neophocaena > Neophocaena asiaeorientalis. The sequence continues at coordinate 3,843,161 of NW_020173697.1, forward strand.
GAGCCTATAAACTGTCAATGACAATTGGGTTTTGTTTTTAGGTGCAACCTAAAAACCCATATTAATAATAGAAACTGTCAACTGGAAAAAAAAAAAGTACAACCTAAAAGTTGAGAATTAAGTTTTATTTGGCAGACATACTGAGGACTTAAGCCTGGGAGACAGGCTCTCACATGGCTCCGAGGGTCTGCTCTGCAGAGGTCAGGCAGGGGCCAGGACATACAGGAGTTTTTTGCAAAGAAAAAAAGATAGTTGAACATCAAAAGGTTAATGCTAGACTCACAGATGGAAAACAAACTTATGGTTACCAAAGGGGAAAGGTGGGTGGGGAGGATAAGTTAGGAGTTTGGGATTAGCAGATACAAACTACCATATATAAAACAGGTAAACAACAAAGACCTGCTGTATAGCACAGGGAAGTATATTCAGTATCTTGCAATAAACTAATGGAAAAGAATATGTGTGTGTGTATATATATAAATTGAAGATATATATATATATATATATATATATATATAACTGAATCACTTAGCTGTATACCAAAACTAACACAACATTGTAAATCAACTATCCTTCAATTACAAAAAAGATTACTGCTAATGAAAGAAAAAACAAACATCTCAAGTTAATGAATTTAGCACTTTTCTATAAATTCTAATGAATTTTAAGCTCATATGCAAGAGTCTGGGCTCACTTAAACCGTTCCTCTGATATGCACCTCAGCTATCCAAGGCCAGTGTCCTGCTTTTCTCCATCCTCAGTGCCCTCAGGGTACACAGTCAGGGGTGGCTACAGAGGCTGCTGGCTTGATGGCCACAACATTCGCTGTTTACTGTTATGGCAGGTGACAGTCTTCGTCCACATCTTATTAGTCTACTTTTTGATGATACTGAGCTGTAGTATTTAGTGGTACCTTTTGTGAAAGCAACATTGACATACATCCCCTTGTAGGGGAGGAAAAATCATTTTCCTCTATCCTTCTAAGTTCTTGACTGGGACTCCTATAACAAAAGACAGATTAACAGGAGAAAAGCATACAAGTTTATTTAACATAAGTTTTATGTGACACGAGAGCCTTCGTAAGGAAATGAAGAAACAGTGTTAATCTAGCTTTGATGAAGCCTGGAGAGTCGTGGAAAGATGGGAGAAGACAGAGTTTGAGCTCAGTGTAATGGACCGTGGAAAACAGCAAGGCCTGTTTGCTTGGATGACCCTCGGTGCCCCTTTATCTTCAGAGATAAAGAGGCTCCTTCCTCTGGGTACGGGGAGGGCACCTCTCACGTGAGGGTCTTACAACCTGCCTCGGGAGAAGTTTAGAAAATCCTTCCTGCACCTGCCATTTCTCAAAGTCCCCTAGTTTATAATAATATGCCAAGGAGCCATATTTTGGGGTGGTGTGGCCTAAGCCCCATCACCCCTAAATAAATAATACCCTCCTTTCAATTGACCTTTTCAGTAAGGATAAGTTTCCACACTAAGGAAATGGGCAGGAGGTGCCTGAAAGGAAGGGAGACATATTACAATAACTTCTTCTATGTATACCAGAATGTACTATTTATCAAAGATGAAGCAAGGAAAAAGCAAAACAAAACCAGAGAGACCTAAAGAGGAAATTCAATGCCTGTCTCCAGAGAAGAGTATTGATCACACCTGATAACACGTCTTCTATTGTCTCTTTTAATGAGAGTTTATCACCCACCCATTTGTAAGGATAACTGCACATATCTTAGAATCCAATGTGATTATTGATACTCTTTTAGGGAGTTTTGACAGGCTCATCGATTGGTAAAATGAGAAGAATTCAGACTTCAGTAAGCATTTCAGAAGGCCACGTGGACATTTTACATAGAGATAGAAGGTGGATTTCCTGATGCGGTGTTGACACAGCATTTCTTCCTTTTGGCTACATGGAGAGATCACTTCTGGGCCCCACAGGGCTGAAATGGAAAACTGGGCTCTGGATGAATTCATGTTCAAATCCCCAAAGAGGACTCTGCCATCTGTGAAATATAGGTGGATGGAACACAGCAAATAAACACGCCCTCTCAAGTCTCTTTGGACAAAGTCATTAAACCCCTACTGTGCCCAAGCCAAAAAAGAGCTGGCAGGCTTTCCTTCTACACAGCAATGTCCACTGCATTGTCTCACTTAGCCCCAAACAGGGATGTCAAATAGGGTGAGAAGTTGTACCCATCTTGTCCCGCTGACAAGTGTGACATTACGACAGTCAGGCTAACAACACTTAAACTTGGAATTCTCCTGACTCCCCATTGGCCCTCTTGCTGTGGCAGAAACAAGGAGACATCTGCATTTGAGGGGTTAATAATCCTGGAATAAGTCCAAGATCCATGCTCAGGAAGAACCACCTGCCACCAACACGACTCCATTTTAAACTTGAAGGGTCTACATTCAAGTGGGACAGACGATGGTTTTCCTATGAGCTACTGAAGAAGTTTCTCTGTATTCTATGTGAGACTGTTATTCGGAAAGACTTTGAAAAATACAAACCAGACCTAGATAAACGTTTCTCCAAAGAAGACATATAGATGGCCAACAGGCACATGAAAAGATGCTCAACATCGCTAATTATTAGAGAAATGCAAATCAAAACTACAACGAGGTACCACCTCATACCGGTCAGAATGGCTATCATCAAAAAGTCTACAAACAATAAATGCTGGAGAGGGTGTGGAGAAAAGGGAACCCTCTTGCACTGTTGGTAGGGATGTAAATTGGTACAGCCACTATGGAGAACAGTATGGAGGTTCCTTAAAAAACTAAAAATAGAATTACCATATGATCCAGCAATCCCACTCCTGGGCATATATCTGGAGAAAACTCTAATTCCAAAAGTTACATGCACCCCAATGTTCATAGCAGCACTATTCACAATAGCTGAGACATGGAAGCAACCTAAATATCCATTGACAGATGAATGGATAAAGAAGATGTGGTACATATACACAATGGAATATTACTCAGCCATAAAAAAGAATGAAATAATGCCATTTGCAGCAACATGGATGGACCTAGAGATTATCATACTAAGCGAAATAAGTCAGAGAAAGACAAATACCATATGATATCACTTATATGTGGAATCTAAAAGATGACACAAATGAACTTATTTACAGAACAGAAACAGACTCACAGACTTAGGAAACAAACTTATGGTTACCAAAGGGGAAAGGGGGGGAGGGGTATAAATTAGGGGTTTGGGATTAGCAGATACAAACTACTATATATAAAATAGATAAATAACAAGGATAGCACAGAGAACTATATTCTATATCCTGTAATAAACCATAATGGAAAAGAATATACATACATGTATAACTGAATCACTTCACTGTACAGCAGAAACTAACACAACATTGTAAATCAACTATACTTCAATTTTTTAAAAAAAGAAAAGAAAAATACAAATCAAAGCCTTAAGAGCAACCAGACCAATTAACAGGAGTAAACTCTATTCTGAAGAATTCTCTTCATGCTTGTGCCTTCTTATTTCATGGCTCTGCCAATTTCTGAACCAAAACAATTAGTATCATCAGTTAGTTCTTATTGCTTATCTTTGTAAAAGTCCTCAACACACATGGGCAAAGCTAAGAGTTACTAAGTTAATTTTTAAAGTTAGTTTAAAAAAGGAATCAAAAACCGACATATTTTAATTTCTTTATTTTACCCAAAAACACATAATTTGTCAATATATTGACATAAAACCAAGGCCTTTTTTTATAATGAATCTGCTGATTGAAATCCTGAAATACCTTTCTTGTAGTAACCCATGAGCCCCAGTATGCATGTTACTGAAATAACGTGAAAACCTAAAGACTCCTTAAATAACCAATTTGAGTGTAAAACCTTTTGGGAATTTAAGATATTCCCCAATCTTTGGTAGTCATCTTTCCCATATACATAATTCAACAGAATTATGTTTTATTTACCTTTATCATCTCCAGAGTATTCAACTTAATCTTCATAGAAAAAAATACCCTTTTTATCCACATTCAATGTCATTCGTTTCTATAGTATCAACTTACATAAGTACAAAGACACATGCAACTGCCATAAAATGGTTTGGAAACCAAGTCATTCTTGGCAAGAAAATGACTCAACCTGTATAGGAAGAAGTATTCAGGTTTGCATGTAATCTTGTCATCTACTACTTATCCTGACCATAAGTCAGTATATGTTTCCAAGGGAACAGAGAACTTAGAAGAGTTCACTGAGTCAGTCTAACAGGCGAGTTTAAAGAATATCCATTCTATTTTATGAATATATTAATGTCAATTAAATGATCCCCTGCCTCTCTTAACCTGACTATAAACTCCATGGGATGGATCTAAGGAACTAACACTTAACTCACAAACCAGCCAGAACACTCAGACTAACTTTAGTAAAATGTATTTTTAAAAAGTGAAATCATTAGTAAATCATTCAGGAGCCAGTCTACCTAACTGCAAAGCCATGATTTTACATGTCCGTTTTTAAACTATGAATGCTGTTATGTTTAAGTATGCTTTAAAATGTACGTACCAAGAAGCTTGGGCTGTAACTGAAAGCACAGCGAAGCAGATGCAGGTTAGTAAATGATCTGGAAACCTTATAGGACCACTGCTAAGGGAACCAGCAGAGCAGCATTTAATGAGGAAGCCACATTTTTATTTTTAAATTACCAATAACGCACTAACTAAGGGAATAGAACACTGAAATGGACCTGCAGGGAAGCTGGTGATGGTGGTGATAAAAATCATAGGAGGATTCACACCGAACAATCCACTCAACTGTTTCTTCCTCTTTCCATTGTGTCAAATGAGAAAGTTTTAGGAAGAAAGCAGAAACCTTCCAACAGCTCATCAGGAATGAATGAAACACAGTAGGCCTTGCCTCTCCAATGGACAGCCCGGAGGAGTGAAGAAGCCATCTGTGGCTGTAAATGGAAAGCAGCTGCCAGCTATGGGCCCCGGAAAATGGAACCCGAATTCAAGACACTTTCAGAATGAATCTGCTGTATTCAAGGATGGGTAGAAGCAGTGTGAGGTATGTAACAGAGATGTTTGATGTTTTCTCACTAACTTGCAACTAGTGTTCACATTTCTTTAAATCTTACATCTTATTGAATATCAAAATTTTTTAGGTTTATGTTAATATCAATTATTGACTATTTAATTAACAGTCCTACTTTCATGGCAAAAATCTGAGTAGAAATGTGGACGCTTCTCTGTTTCTCAGTTGAAGTTGGGAGCCTGACTTTTCAAAGCCATAGCTGAGCCACAACTATGATCCAGTCAAAAGACCCTAATTCCAGACAAAATTATCGAACGAACGGTTTCTGGAGTTGCAAGACAAAAACAAGAGAAAGAACCATCATACAGATCTTCCAGTGACTCATTAAAATCTTATGTTCTATCCACATATTTGGAATTATCTGACTCGTCATGTGATATCAACATCAACTATAATACAGGTTAAATGAGGCTATTAAAAGATAATGGAATTTGGTTAACTCACAAAAACTGCAAGCAATTTTAGCAACTTTTCCATAAGACTGGCAGTCAACACCTCTTTAATAAAAAAATCATTCTTCAACCACCAACTGCCATCAGCTTTCTCATAAAGGCACAGAGAAGCAGCTGAGAAAAGAGGTAAAGCGAGAAAACTAATGAGGAATTCCTACTGAAAGAACATATAAGTCTGGCGCGAAATGTAAAATACGTGCCGTGAGATGTGTGGATACCCTTCAGCAGGAGAGATTGCATTCCAACCTGAAGCAGCTCTTTGAAAACGCCTCAGTTTTATTAGAGAAAAGTTATTTCTCATTTAGAACACACTCTTTGATCTTAAGTCTACTTACTGGATCCCAGGGGAATATGCAGATCTTCCCACACACCTGTTTCACATTCAGCTCGCCAACCACACACACTCACACACACCCCACACACTTCTTTTCATCAAATTAAATATCTCCGAGGTCCCCTAGGTTTTTCTATGGCCTGGGACCCTCTCCTTCCCAAGTCTCTCCTTTAAATGTCCTCAGCTTCCGCAGGTTCCCCCTAAACTGTGGCACTTGGGCTAAAAGCCATCAGGAGAGTGTGGCCTGACACCCAGAAGAGAAGAGAGTATCGCCTTCTTCATTCTCTTAACATTGCTGTTCATGCAGCCAAAGCTGCGCTTGCCCCTGTGACACCCACATCGGGCAGATAATCACATTATCTGTGTTTCAACCGAAATCTCGATTCCTCCCAGAAGCAGGTTCTGTGCCACAATCCCGCCCTCAGAGTGCTGGAGACCACAAGTGTAGGATGTCATTCATCTTCAATGGAGCAGGAATCTCAGACCTCACAAAATACTGCAATCTTTAAACAATGCTTTAAACAATAAGGATGTTTAATATTTCATATAACAAGAAATTCAAAGGAATGGTGCTTCTAACATTGATTCATCAGATTGTTGGCCTGTGCCTTCAAGATGCAAAATGATTGCTACAGCTTTTCTTAACTTTTTATTTGATACTGGGGTAGAGCCCATTAACAATGTTGTGGCATTTCAGGCGCACAGCAAAGCGACTCAGCCATGCGTAGACGTGTATCCACTCTCCCCCAAACTCCATCTAATCACTTCTAAACAGATCCTGACACCACTGTGCACAACAGGCTCACTTGCCTTTCACCATATTTTTAGAAAAAGTTTCTACATATGCATTAGATGTATTAATTTTAAAAATTATATTGCAAAGGAACAAGGATACAGCTACACCTTAAATCGATTTTATTTTTCTTTCTGTTGACAATAGTTCGCTAACAGGCATATCAAAAACACACACATTTGATTAGGGGTACTGGCATCTAGCTTATGTTTCTATAACTAATCCACAGATATATCAGAGGTAACATGCAAAGTGTCTTGATGAAGTTAACACCCTAAATGTACACAGTTTGTTCTGATCTTTCAGTGTAGTTATCCTGTCAAAGGAAATAATGAGGTAAGAGCATCAATTGGTATTCATGAACCCACAGGTAATTACCATTTCTCTCCAGGGAAGTTTGGATTACAATTAGCAAGATACTGAATACCTGAAATGAAGTAGGGGGGTGGTACTTAAGACTGAGAAAAAAAAGAAGTAAATAAGAGTAATGAAAGGTAACCTCATCTACTTAGCCGTTTCACTACAATTAGCCCCATCTCATACCCACTTCCACGTGGACAACAGAATCCTATGATGAAGAGTGTCCTGTCCTGAAATGCTAACTATATCCAAAGCTTAGTAAGAATATGAAAAATTTTCAGGAATCGATAATTTGTATGAATTGTGAAGGGAAATTTTAACAAGGAAAATGTTAACACCAAAGGTGTGTTAGCTTCACCATTATACACACCCACACATTCAGACAGTTCTCTTATCTCTAAGGGCAAATAATAAGAAACTTGGGGCTAATCTTTTGGGAATTTTAATCAAATAACATCTTTTTAGTAATAGAGCATCATTCATGTAGTAAAAGTAACAAAGCCCTCAGGTGGGGAGTTTATCTTTCCCTTTTTAAAACATAAGCCAATAAAAATAATTTTAAAAACTTTTAATGGCCTATATATAATGACACCCCTGCTAAGATACCAGTTTAGTATCCTGCAGTTTAAACAACTGCCATTTGTCAGATAATTGTTTATTTCCCATCTTTGCATTAAAGCAGAAGGCTAAATTTGCATTTTTGACCCACTTTGTTTTTGTAAGCAAACTTGGCGTTTAAGAACCATTGAAATACCCTATCTTACTGTCTTCACTAGTCGGAAGGCTGGGGAAAACGTCCAAAGAAAACTCAATATCATGAAAAGTGACTTGTTGCATATATAACCTAACCTAACTGTCCATCTTATCTCTGGAAAGAGGAAAGCATAACTCAAGGAGACATCAACCTGCAGAGAGAGAGAGAGCATTACCTTCACCCTCCATCCTCATCTCAAGATTCCACATTCACTTCCCGTCTGCACAGCTTATCATTCCGCCCCAACTAATTTTTATTTTTCTATGTTGTTGAAGATCTTTTGGCCTAGACTTCAGCCCACTGGAATACCACTCAAAGATTCACTCTGTGCATGCAGATCTAAGGAGAGAAAGTATGCCTTCTCCCTAAGTTTTCACTATCTCCAGTCACGGAGCATGAATACATGGTACCATGAACCTGACACTGGACCCTCTGTTGGCCACAGTTCTAGGCGGCCATCTTTCAGTGAGATGCTAAGCCCACCGTATGTCAAAACATAAGTGCGATGGACAAGTTAAACAAGAAAGGAAGACTTTTTTCAAGATTTTTGCAATAAGGGAGAGAGACTGAACTCAACTCCCCGGAAACAAAAAGTGGGGGAGTTTTTAAGCCAGGGTGAACTAGTAGAAAAGTACTGAAGGACACGGAGGAGGTGCTGGGCTGGACCATGTGATGAGGCCATCTGTGCTCTAACCGGTCCTGGTGGAAGTTAGGCTCCTCCCCTCCCGCAGAGCCTGGGGGCAGGGGGCAGGGGGCCAGGAGCTCTATCTTCCTTGATGATCTCAGTTCAGAAGAATAGGTTCCACCTAGGGGCAGGACAGGAATAAAGATGCAGACGTAGAGAATGGACTTGAGGACACCAGGAGGGGGAAGGGTAAGCTCTGACAAAGTGAGAGAGTGGCATGGACATATATACACTACCCAACGTAAAATAGATAGCTAGTGGGAAGTAGCCGCATAGTACAGGGAGATCAGCTCAGTGCTTTGTGACCACCTAGAGGGGTGGGATAGGGAGGGTGGGAGGGAGACACAAGAGGGAGGAGACATGGGGATATATGCATACGTATAGCTGATTCACTTTGTTTTACAGCAGAAACTAACACACCACTGTAAAGCAATTATACTCCAATAAAGATGTTTAAAACAAAGAAGAATGGGTTCCAGGTCCTTGAGAAAGATGTTCCTGGATCATAAAATTGGCAAGAGGCTTTCTAAAGTATTTACATCTGAAACGGCAGAAAAATTCAAAGTTTTCTAAAGCAAATCCTCCGTGAAAAGAGAAGTCAGGGGCCCAGAGTCAGGAAGAAACCTGTCTAAAGTTCAGTGGAGCTCAGGAGAGAAGCAGGCCGCCTTGTTCACACCTGTCACAGTTAGATGTGCAGAGCTGAGCTGCTCTGGAGTCACAAGTCAGGGAGTCGTGAGGCATCAGGCGATGAGACAGCCAAGGGTGCAAAGCCCATCCAGGCTCACCATCTCCCCACACACCTGGCCGTCTTCACGGAATCACAGCTGAGGTCACCCCTTCACGGAAATCAGGGCTTTTGTTTCTTATTACTTTGCTATTTAATGATTATGTATAATAATTATTAAATAATGAAAAATGACGACATATAATTGAGTATACTGTTACTCTCGCTGCTGCTAAAATCACATCCTCTCCACAAGCAAAAAAAAAAAGACTGAAAATTTCCATTTCCCCAGAAATTACTATGGTCTTATAAAACTCTTGCAAAAATCAAACAGGCCGATATCAGCTTCTCCAGCAGGACTCTCAGGCTGCTGCCACCTGGGTGTCTGATGCTTCTCTACAGACACACCAGGACCCATAACACCACCAGCCACTCCCTAGAGAACGCTACCTAAGAAGCTAATACTGGGAAGGCTGGTTCTCAGTCCTGCCTTCAACGCACCCAGACATCAAGCTTACCTAAAATTACCCTGTTTCAAGCACTGTTTCGAGCCCTGCCCATCCCGCAAGGCACCTTACTTTATGGAACACTCAGCTGTCCACTCATCTGTTTCACTCTTCACTATGACTGGCCCTGGATTTTCTCGGGGCACCAGCTCCCTGGAGGTGTCAGGCTGTTTGAGAGCTCCCAGCCATTCTACTGCGGGAACCCTTTCCCCTCGTCAGCAAGCCAGCAGGAACCCGCTCTTCCAAAACTGAAGCCCATGCGCTCCGCCACTTTCTCCTCAGAGTCTCCCCGACCTTCCTTTCTGAAGAGTGCCCTTGAGCTCCTATTACAGCACCTTACTGTACTGCAATTATAGGTCCATTCATCTGTGTCTCCCACTGGACTACTTGTGGAAAAATAACAGTTTCTTCAGTTATCCTTGATCCCTTAAAGGCACTCAAATATCTGTTGAATTAACTGGAAATCTATTTTACACCTTCCCCATATGGCTGCCTCCATGACCAGCCCTAACTAGATGCAAGGCAGCACCCTTTGACCTATCTCTTCCCTCGCTCTGGACATAGTGGATTAGACCCGTTTTTAGAGCTTACTATACTTCTCTCTTTTCAAGAGGGTATACAGTTAGTGCCCTCAATCATGAAAAAGAGAAAAGAATGCTATAATTAATACGATCTAGGTGATATGCTCTGTAGAACTAATAAGCCCTGCATCCTTTAATCTCATCTTCCCTTTCAGAAAAAAATATTTTTAAACATATATTTTTGGACAATTAGGACTTATAACTAATAACCATGATAACAACTTAAAAGGCAAAAAATTAGCAAGATATCAAACACAATCGTTTAATTTTTATGAAAAATCCACCTGGGTGTTTTCCTGTCTCACTTTGATTTAGGCTTTTGAGGCTATATTTATTCTGTTTGAAGCATTCTAGACTTCATCTACGCAGGAAATGTTTCCCAATACACTCTGCTATTCATTCTAGAATAGCATTTTGCTACGCTGTTTGGTCTGTTATGGGAAAATGAAAGAACAAAGAAACAGGGAGGAATTTCCAGATGCCTTTGTAGTGAAGCCCATTTTATAGAATCTAAAACTTAGAAGTTTTGGTTTTTCCAGATCAAACTGTGACTCCACCTAGTGTCCACGAGGAATTTAAAGCAGGAATTGACCAGCCCTTCACTAGGACAGAGGAGTCTGACACTCACCAGAGAAACCAGCCATGATTTTCCCCACAGCGATGGGCAAACGGCTTGTCGGATAACTAACATTTTAAAAACAGATAATCGTGAATGTGTTTACCACTTGTCCTGGATATCACGTGTCTGTGCCTTATTTTGTTAAATCAACAGAAAGGAATATACCTAGACTTTAATATCTTAACTTCCTACAGCATAATGTCTAGTGAGTTAAGATTTAATGGTATGCCCCGACTTTTACAGAGGATCAAATAAAGGAAGTATAAATTTGAAATGTGCCTTTTAAACAAAATTATTGAAGACTCGCCTACTCTACAATTCATTGGCTCACACAAGAACGTATTTGCCAAAAAGGTAAACCTTGACACAGAAATATAGGTACTCTGTATAACTAGGTAAAAAGCAGTATACAGCCCATTATGTTTCTTTTTTCCATAGCTCTCATAAGCTAACTGCTATATTCAACTAAAGGAAGGCACAAGATAAATTTCATCCCTCCCTCATTTTAATACATCTGGTGCTCCTTTTATTTTTATTATGAATTTTTATTGTGGAAGGAACACCTACCTGAGACCTACTCTCTTAACAGATTTGTTAAGTGTACAACACATTACTCTTGACTCCGTAACAATGTTACAGAGCTCAAAAGCTTTCCCCACCTTCACCCTTCTCCCAGTGCCTACCAACCACCTTCCCAGTTTTTGATGCTATGACTCTATTTTAGGTTCCTTAAAAAAGTGGAATCATGAAGTATTTGTCTTTCTAGGATTGGCTTATTTCACTTAGATCATATCATCAAGGTTCACTCCTGTTGTTGTATATTATACAATAAGTTTTACATAGACTTTTGATTCAGACTTTTTTTTTTTTTTTTTTTTTTTTTTTTTTGCAGTACACGGGCCTCTCACTGTTGTGGCCTCTCCCGTTGCGGAGCACAGGCTCCGGACGCGCAGGCTCAGTGGCCACGGCTCATGGGCCCAGCCGCTCTGCGGCATGTGGGATCTTCCCGGACCGGGGCACGAACCCGTGTCCCCTGCATCGGCAGGCGGACTCCCAACCACTGCGCCACCAGGGAAGCCCAATTCAGTCATTTTTTAAAGTACACAAATTATTTACGTAGAGCTTGGCAAACTGCACCAAGTGACTGCAAAAGAGAACCAAGTAATGTCCACATAGACCAAAAACTGAAAACTGACCAGCCACTCAGAAGCCCCCATGTGCCGCCCTGCCCCCAGCACCAGTCTCTACCATCTATTACAAACCACAATCGAAAGAAGTAAAATATAGCATCTTCTCCCCCCGTTTCTCTTCATCTACTTCCCAATGGTCACTCACTGTAGTAAAACTCTGGGGTGCTTTAACACAGAGGGTGACCTCAAATAGGAATTTCAACGCTTTGAGGAAGTGATTTAAGACCCCATTTGAATTCTTTAATTCCTTTGTACAGTTTATTCTTGAACCTTAAATGTTGTGTCTGGGTTTCTTTTCTTCATTTATTTTTGCCTTCATTTTTGCTTTTTTGGCAGGATATACAGAGAAGTTGAAAACCTACAGCAGCATGAAAGGAAGTGTGAGGGTGAAGAAAAGAAGACAAACACACTTTTAAGTGTGAAAGATCCTCTGTCCTTCAACAATGGGAACTTTTCATGGAACAGGTTAATTGGACGCCCTGTGGTGCTGGGGTGTACAGTTCCCAAGAACTGCTTCGCCCTGAAAAATGTAACCTGTTTCCTTGATATTTTCGATCTTCCTTCATCATGCATTTCTAGGCAACTTTTCAACAACAAATATTGTCTTTATTATAAATAACATATGCACGTGTGTGTCAGTGAAATGAAACAGAACTGTATTTTGTTCTCTGCCTGGCAAATATTATGGATTTAAATCTTCAAAGAATGAAATGATACATATACTGCAATACAGGTTAGTAGAACAAAAATAATTGGCATGTATTTTAATAAAGTGCTTGATTAAAGAACTTGATGGTCATGTGCCTATTTTTCTTTTTTCTACTTTTGACCTCAAGATACTGAGCATTTACTATGTAGCAGGTACCGATCTAAGTATTTTACAAGGATTATGTTATTTCTTACAATAATGCCGTGAGATATGTACTATTACCATCATGTCTTTACAATGTTATCACTGAAGGCTCATCTACTCTACAATTCACTGGTTCACCCAAGAACTTACATTCCAAAGATATAAACATCCACACACAAATTTGGGCATATTATTCTGCAGACTGTAAGAAGGATACAGCCCATTGTGTTGCTTTTTTTCCATAGCTAGCTGCAGACCCAACTGCAGGAAGGCACAGTTTTCACAGAGGCAGAGAGAGGTCTAATTACTTGCCCAAGGTCACACACCAGGAAACAGAATAACCAAGGTTCACCTGAGACTCCAGAACCTGAGGTATCAACTGCTAAGCTATAAGTGTCTTTTAAGAGCTTTTTACTAATTATCACATAACCCCCAAATAATTTATTAAAACATTTCCTGAGTGTGTGTGTATATATATATCCACAATATAATTTGAATTTGTTTGTATGTCTCTAAACATATTAACAGTTTTGCATATATCTACTTCCATTTATATTTATATACCCAGATTTTAATTCTGAAGTTTCAGAAATGTTAATTGGACAAGTTTCAGAAATGCAAACTGTGTGATACGAGGAGTGATGGAAAGGTCCCAGGATGGCCCCAGAAATCTGCCACCCGACATGAAATTTTGTTATCGGAGACCGATTCCTGTGGATGAATTAGCAACGTTTTAAAACATGTAAATACCTCAGGAAGACTTAATACATTATCCATTTTTAAACAAATATTTATCAAGTGTCCATGTGTGAGATACTATACTCAGTACTGGGAAAACATCAATGAATAAAAACTCCACCTTCATGGAGCTTTCTGGTAGAGAGAGAAAATAAGAAAAATATGGTAACTAATGAGTAAATTATATGGAATTTGAGAGGATATGTGCTTTGGGGGAAACAGAGCGGAATAAGGAGTATTTATAAGCGTGGGTGGGGTGGGATAAGGAACAGATCACGGTCTTCGGTACCATGGTCAAAGGAAACCTCGTGGAGAGGTGAGGCTTGGACAAAGATTTGATGGAGGAGGTAAGGGAGTGAACCAAGGGGATGCTGGGGCGAGAAGGGGTGTGGGCAGGGGTTCAGACAGAGGAACTAGCCAGAGTGAAGGCCCCGAGGACAGAGGACACCTAGTAGCCTAGTGGGTTACAGAAGAACCTAGTATTGGGCTGCAAATTGTGAGGGAGGAGAAAAGTCGTGGGAGACCTGACCAAACAGAACAGGGCTTAAAGACTCTGATCGTGGAGAGCACTGCAGAGTGCGGTCCAGACATCAGCTTTTACTCTAAGTCAAATGGGGAGCCCTACAGGTTTTAAGTGATGTGAACTGACATTTTAAAAGGACCATTCTGACGTCCACGTTGAGAATAGCCCCAGACGGATGAAAGCTGAAGCAAAAGACCCTACTGGAATGTTTACTACCTAATGCAATAGTCCAGGCAAGAAATGATTTTAAAATTTCTCAAGACAGTACTTGTTGGAAGTAGTAATAAAGGACCAGATTCCAGAGATAAATTAAAGTTTACACAGTAAGACTGCCTGATGACCGGAAGTAGCTGGGAGGCAAAGAGGTGGTGAAGAGGTACCCCAAGGTTTTTTGGACAGAATGCTGAGTAGGATAGAGTTCCCCTCAAATGAGACAGTAAATGGCTACTGGTGGACGAGAGGGGAGATCGGAGGTTAAGCTTGGACATGTTGAGAATGAGGTAATTATACATCCAAGTGTAGATTTCAGTAGAAACACGGAGTGTATGAGTCTAGAGGTTTGTGGAGAAGTCCAGGTTGGAAATTTATGTTTGCTGTTAAGTACTGATCATTCCTACACATGTAAAGGCAAAGTCATCAGGACAGAAAATATTGCCTTGGCCAAAAAGTTCGTTCGGGTTTTTCCGTAAGATGTTACCGGCCAACCCAATATTTCCCTGATAGGTGTCTGAATAAGGTTGGCAATTTTTTTTTTTTTTTTTTTTTTTTTGCGGTACGCGGGCCTCTCACTGTTGTGGCCTCTCCCGTTGCAGAGCACAGGCTCCGAACGCGCAGGCTAAGCGGCCATGGCGCACGGGCCCAGCCGCTCCGCGGCATGTGGGATCTTCCCAGACCGGGGCACGAACCCGTGTCCCCTGCATCGGCAGGCGGACTCTCAACCACTGCGCCACCAGGGACGCCCAAGGTTGGCAATTTTGATGGGAGTCTTGGATGCAAGAGGAAGGGGAGTGAAGAAAGGTGGTATAATTTTAGGCTGTTCAAAGACCCCTGAGGCCCATCACAGGGCCCATATGATTACCATTATTGCCATAAATACCCAGGAGTTGAACTGTGGGATCATATGGTAGCTCCATTTTTAATTTTTTGAGGACGCTCCATACTGTTTTCCATTGAGGCTGCACCAACGTACATTCCCACCAACAGTGCATAGGGGAGGCCTTTTTCCATATCCTCACCGACATTTACCTCTTGTCTCTTTGATCATGGCCATTCTGACAGGTATGTGATGATATCTCATTGTGGTTTTGATTTGCATTTCCATGATGATTAATGATTTTGAGTATCTTTTCATGTACCTGTTGGCCATCTGTATGTCTTCTATGGAAAAATGTCTATTCAGATCTTCTGCCCATTTTTCAAATGGGTTGTTTGTTTCTTTGCTATTGAGTTGTAGGAGTTCTTCGTATATTTCGGATATTAGCCCCTTATCAGATATAATATGGTTTGCAAACACTTTTTTTCCCATTCAGTATGTTGCAATTTCATTCCGTTGGTTTCTTTGCTGTGCAAAAGCTTTTTAGTTTAATGTAGTCCCACTTGTTTATTTTTGCTTTTGTTGCTTTTGCTATTGGTGTCAGACTACAAAAATTATCACCAAGACTTACAGCAAGAAGCTTACTGTCTATGTTTTCTTCTAGGAGTTTCATGGTTTCATGTCTTCACTCAAGTTGTTAATCCATTTTGAGTTAATTTTTGTGTATGGTGTAAGACAGAGGTCCAGTTTTCCCAGCACCATTAAAAAGACTGTCCTTTCCCCTTTATATATCCTTGGTTCCTTTGTCATAAATTAAATGACCAATTTAATGTGTCAATTAGAGGTAAGAAATAGAGGTGGGGAAAAACGTCTAAATAACTTAGAGAAGTTGTTTCTCATCTATGAATCATTGAAAACTTGTATAGCTTCCTTCATTTATATTTCTAACCAGAAAACTGCCTAGTTTTTAAATTATTTTATGTAAGCATTTTTTTTAAACAAAGAAAGTAATGCCAGTGGGAAAATAATTCTGTTTGGATAATGTATGATCTATGAATTTCAGTAGCCTTTCACATTCCAACATGTTTTCATACAAAGCTAGTTGAAGATTTACATTGAGAATAAAATATATTTTAAGAATAATGTTACATATGATGTTTTCATATATTGTTTTTTGGAAATCAGTTTTTAGTGAATGTAGTTTTTGGTATATTACATACTCTCAGCTTTCATTTATAGTTTCCAAAATAGCAAGAGGAAAAAAAGGTTTTCTTAATTTTAAGGAAAAATTAGCAAGTTAAAGCTTACTAGAGAGCACCCTGATGACCTATATATGAGTGAAAGGAAACAATATTCAAAATAATAAAAATTTTTATTGAACTTATGAAATTGAATCTTGCTTATATTTCTTTGGTCAAGTATAATTATATATTCATAACTATTCTAACAAAATTAAAGCCATTAGTATCTGGAAACTTCCCTACTTAATTTGATTTAAATATATTTTTCAAGCTGATACCTGAGGACTCATTCAATTCCTTCAAGTGCTAACTTATGCAAACCAAGCATAAACAAATCACTTTTCCCATAGAAACATAAACTGAACAGCGAGAGATTATTTCTGTTTTTCATTACCAAGGCTATCAGCTGGTATCCAAACAATAGCATATGCAACAGGAGACTTATTATTGAAGGTGATTGCAAAACAGAGAAAATAAACTGTAAAGAAATGTGGTTAGGACACAGGAAAGCAAGTTTCTACAAAATGGTATATAGAAGAAGTCAGGTCCACAGCATCACCCCAGAGATGTTATCAAACCCTTGAAAGCAGCCCAAGTCTTCCTAAAGCTCACACTGAGTCCTTTCCTTTTTTGTTTGGCAAAGCAAAGGAGCCTATAATGGGAGAAGAAAAACTTTTAAAAGTAGAAAAAGCATCAGATAAAATAGGGAAATTATCGATCCAAACAAGGCGATTGTTATTCGAGGGAATTCACAGAAAGGCCTAGAACACGAAGGGATTTCTGTGGTTCCTTCTGGCAGGCAAAGGGCTCATCCTTCACCAACAATGATAATTCAAAATCTCATGATTAAAACTCTTCACGGAGTTTCTCCAGCAGTCCCCAGTAAAGCTTAAATGCCTTTGTTTTAGTTAAAACCAGTAACTTCTTAGAGAATCTTTGAAGTGTTCCCAAGTAAACTATTAATTTTTTCCCATGACCTTCAATATGTACCAACACAGAGTCTGCAAATGGCAGGGAGTCAATAAATGTTTGTTGAATGGCTAAGTGAATGAATTCACTTGCACCAATAATAAGCAAAATGGTATCAATTTTGGAAGAGTATATATATTAAAAGATGCAGGTTTACTAAATTCAAGAAAGAATTCAATAGGTACCATTACAACTCTAGGATAGGAAATTATAAAGATAAACATTAAAAAATGGACACTTCTGTTCTAGAAATGTTAGCAGTAGTTAAATTGTATTCAATTTTTTCAGATTTGTATGTTAATATATAATAATTTCATTAATTAACTGAGAATTTCTATCCTAAATTTTAATATAATATTGTCAACCTCAATTATGCACTTATAAGACCTTCAATTACTTTGCTTTTACTGTATTATTATTGAGTCAAAATATGTTATAAAAACATTTTCTTTTCTACTCCTATGTAAAACTATAATCATTGCAAAATATGTGTCCTGTGTCCAATAGTGTGAGTCTCTCTACGTGTATGCATAGGAGAAATTTCTAAATGAAGTTATTTATGTTAAGAAAATTTCTATAAGCACATGATTCACTGTGAATCAGATCTATGCCAGGCAGGGAGGATACAAAGTCAGTGTCAAGGTCAAAGGTTCCCAAATTTCCGCAGTGCCTCCATCATTGTTTTTTTCATGGTGCCTTGAAGCCAAAGGTCATCTAACAGTTCCCTTCACTAAGTAGTGAGGTCCAAACAACCTATAAAATAGTCATGTCTTACAATAGTCCAAAGCAATCTTGATAAAGAAAACCGGAGCTGGAGGAATCAAACGCCCTGATTTCAGACTATACTACAAAGCTACAGTAATCAAGACAGTAGTACTGGCACCAAAAAATAGAAATATAGATCAATGGAACAGAATAGAAAGCCCAGAAATACACCCACACACGTACTGTCACCTAATCTATGACAAAGGAGGCAAGACTATACAGTGGAGAAAAGACAGCCTCTTCAATAAGTGGTGCTGGGAAAACTGGACCACTACATGTAAAAGAATGAAATTAGAACACTTCCTAACACCATACACAAAAATAAACTCAAAATGGATTGAAGACCTAAATGTAAGGCCAGACACTATAAAATCCTTAGAGGAAAACATAGGCAGAACACTCTGACATAAATCACCGTGAGATCTCTCTTGACCCACCTCCTAGAGTAACGGAAATAAAAACAAAAATAAACAAATGAGACCTAATTAAACCTTTTGCACAGCAAAAGAAACCATAAACAAAATGAATAGACAGCCCACAGAATGGGAGAACATATTTGCAAACAAAGCAACCGACAAGGGATTAATTTCCAAAATATATATACAGCTCATGCAGCTCAATATCAAAAACAAAAACAACCCAATCAAAAAACGGGCAGAGGGCTTCCCTGGTGGCGCAGTGGTTGAGAGTCCGCCTGCCGATGCAGGGGACGCGGGTTCTTGCCCCGGTCCGGGAAGATCCCACATGCCGCGGAGCGGCTGGGCCCAGGAGCCATGGCCGCTGAGCCTGCGCGTCCGGAGCCTGTGCCCCGCAACGGGAGAGGCCACAGAAGTGAGAGGCCCGCGTACCGCAAAAAATAAATAAATAAATAGTGAAATAAAATAATACCTTTATCTCATTTTTAAATGAGCACAATTACTTACTAATAGGGTGCCCAAGCCTGTCAGGCCCCACACTCCTTCTCAAACCTTCCCAAACTTTTCAAACAACTTCTCAAGCCTTGGAATCGAACCTTCCATCCCACACATCCATTTCCTGCTCCACTTAATTTTCACATGGTGCTTGTTCTTACAACTGTAACTGCAGAAAACCCAGCTTCACAAAGATATGACATCATCTAAAGGAATGCAGCACAAATAAGCCAACAGTGCACAGAGCATCTGACAAATGTCACTGTGTTTCCCTCAAAAATTTAACATACCCTGGAATGCTGTTGTAAATTCACTGTACTGCCAATTTAGAAACCCCGGATCCAGGTGACAGAGTAATTCAGGGTTAAGGGGCAAGATGAAACACAAGAGCAAATAATTACAATCCCTTAAGGGCAGAGCTGCACAGCTAGACGACAGTAACAAGAGTCCCATGGAAAGTTGGACCATTTTTATAAAATGTTAGAATAAGTAGTAGATTAAGGACTTCTGCCTTTTTTTTAATTATGAGTTCAAGAAATTTTTAGGCAAAGAGAATAGATGAAAATCCATTGGCGGTAAGAAAGGAATGGAGGCCAAAATATGGACAATCATTCGGTCATTCAACAATATCCAAGTCACCCTTCATGGTCAGCAGACAGTAGCTGCCACAGCAAGAAATAAGAAAAGAATTCAACCGAAAATATCCTCCAATTCTTGCCTCTTCCTACATGTCCCTTGGACAGAGTGACTGTATGTTGGCACCAGAGCAGAATGGTGCCTGGGGTGTAGTAGGTGCTTAATAAATGATCGTATGATGACAATTAGAAGAGAAAGAACATATAGGAGTAACTTAAGATGTCACATGTGCAAGACATGAACAAGGGCATCTGCATCTATTTATTATTTATATTCAGCATGCTTCCAGAAAGTATACAAAAAGACACCTCACCTATCCCACTGAGGGCAGATCAAAAACTATGCAGTTGGAAGAAATAAAACAGATTTACTCAAAGAAATGTTGCACTGTTAGCAGCAAGACAACAGGCCCAAAATGGAGTTTTTTATGCCAAGCCCCACATACCCAAAGCAAGACTCAGGCTTAGCTTACTTACAGCTTTGGCTTTCCCAGAAGTGGATTCTTAAACCAGTCAGCCGGGCATCCCCAGGCCAACACGAGCGAGCCCATGGGCCACACAGCCCCCGCCGGCCCCGGAGTTCAGGGACCCTGACACAGCCCGCCCACCTTACTGGTGTCACGGCCGCATTCTGCTCCCCCGCCTATAACATCTTCCATTTGCACAGCTCCTTTCTCTCTGCTGCTGGGATGCTGCCTGACTCATGCATCACTGAATAAAGCCAGTAAGATCTTTAACATTTACTCAGTTGGATGTCGGCTTTTAACAGCTCAAGTATTTGAAGGGAGATGAGAATGTGAATTCTGTGTGTTGTTTTTTAAGCACAGTAGAATCCTTAACAGGTCAGAATCTCAGCTACAGTGACAAAGGGGGCCGGTTTCATGCGCTGAGTCACAGGGGGCCCTACAGTGAAGTGCGGGTGTCGGGGAGAAGGGACATTGTTTTCCTCCACAGCGCTGGCCTGAATTCCCACTCCACACAGCAGCAGGCAAGTCTGGCACTCACAAAACTTGAGGCAGCTTGCTTAGCGATGGTTCCGCAGGGAGGGAAACCTCGACTCTCTTAGGGTCAGTGATGGAGGGATGGGCCTTGGAACTGACAAAAGTCAGAAGAGCGAGAGAAGAGATCGGGGATTCACAGAACAATATCCCTCGATGGGTAGGGTTTAGGGCTTATATACCACCTTCATGGGGGAGAGAAAAGGGAGAAGGGCACTTCTGGGCAAACAAACAGAGTTTTGTAAAGATAAATGGGCCCTTAAGAGGACAGACGGGAGGGGTGACTTGTCTGCTCAGCCAGGTGCTATTATGAGTCTTCTTCTCATCCTATGAGTATGAACCCTTAAGCCACATCGGCTCAAAAGTGAACCACCACCACCCCTCCACCCCTCCCACAGAGCCGAGTTTAATGAAAGGCAGAGGGGCAGAGAGAGTGAACGCTGGAGAAATGCCAGCAGTTGTGATATACCCACTGGACACGCCCCACTGACACTTCTCTTCCATTAGGGCCCTCCCACGCGCTGGTTTACTGTCGCACTACCCTTTCCATCTCCACTCACCTCCACTTTCTCTGATGCTTCCGGAAATGCTTTTTCTTGCATATAAAGCAGCTGGATCCACCGTCTCCAGCCCCCATGCCCCAACTCAGATCCAAGCTCACGTTTGGCAACAACAAAATCCATCAGCTCCCGCAACTGAGCCAAGGTGACATTTACATAATCAGCAGCAGCAAAGACTGTCAAAGGCCCCTTTTAAAGGCGGTTCTTATTTTCATATCCATTTCCCTTTTCACCATTCCACCAGATTTCAGTGTCCAGGAGGACCTGGGAGATACTGCAGGCTGGCTTCCAGACACCACAATGAAGCCAATATCGCAATAAAGCAAGTCACACGAATTGTGTTGATTTCCCAGTGCATGACAATGTGTAATAGCATTATGTCTAAAAGAAATCGTGTTCATACCTTAATCTAAAAGTACCTTCTTGCTAAAGATGCCAACCATCCTCTGAGGCTTTGGCGGGTTGTGTGGTAACATCAAAGATCAATGATCACAGATACCAAACAAATGAGACTCATGAAAACATTTGGAATATTGAGATAATTACCAACATGTTGTAACTGAGCAGGACCCTATGGGGCCTTCCCAGGACAGGCCCTTCCCCCATATCCTCTGCTTTAGCTCCTCTCTGAAGTAGCCGGTTAACAGTATCTGATGCACATTTCCTGAGTTCTTTTACAGATGTGGAAACTCCCCACCAAATGGAAGAAATTAACTACTTGATGACCACGAGCACACAGCCCTCATCACACTCCAATCTGGTTTAACTCATTCTGACTTGCTTTTCACAGATGACTTTTCTTTTTGCTTAGCCCTATCATTGTACCTGGTATTCTTCTTTTTTCGACACTCCACTTTGCACACCGTTCTTTGTAAGCTTTCTTCATTCCAGAGAAGGTCACAGTTTGATAACCTCGAGAACCACAGAAGCCCATAAAGAGACCGCCTGACGCCAGCCTGGATCATCCTCAGATGATCTCTGGGTGGAAAAGAATGCAAGCCCTGTAAGGACCCTGATCGTGACCAGCAACCCTGCTCCTTGAACCATTACTATAACACTCTTCAGTACCTCCTCCGAGATGGAATACAGTCTTGAGGGCATGAGCCCACTGTGGCCCCCTTTGGCTAGCAAAGCAATGAAGGCTATCCTGTTCTGCCTCACCCCAAACTCGTCTCTGAGATTCAATTCGGTGCCAGTGTAGGGAAACCGGGTTTCAGCAACAACGTGACACAGAGACATGACGTGAGAAAATGCTGTTGGAAAAATAGCACCAATAAACTTGATCAAGGCAGGGTCGCCGCAAACCTCCCATTTGTAAAACTGCAGCATCTGCAAAGCACAATGAAATGAGGTGTGCGGGGCTTCCCAGGTGGCGCAGTGGTTGAGAGTCCGCCTGCTGATGCAGGGGACATGGGTTCGTGCCCCGGTCCGGGAAGATCCCACATGCCGCGGAGCGGCTGGGCCCGTGAGCCGTGGCCGCTGAGCCTGTGCGTCCAGAGCCTGTGCTCCGCAACAGGAGAGGCCACAACAGTGAGAGGGCCGCGTACCGAACAACAACAACAAAAAAAACGAGGTGTGCTTGTACCAACTTTCTGTGAAGTCCTGGTTTAGTGGAATGTCAGTGTGCCTCCACCCTTGCCTAGGCGCCATCGTCCGCACTGCCCTGTTTCCCAGCCTGTTTCCAAAACAACGCTCAACCTTTCTCAGCCTCATCACTCCTCAAATTCTATCCCTGCTTCTGCAAAGGGGAAAAAATAGTGAAGCAGGATGAGCAAACAGAAATAATCATCAGTTGCTAAAAATTTGAACTTGTAATCTACTTCGTTTTCCAAGAGTGGAGAAAGCGTTAGGTCGTCTGAGCTAAAATAATCAGAACTACCATTCGGTAGATTCCATGTCAGCGAAAGAAATTATCCCAAAATCCGTTTTAATGAGAGAAGCTGTCAGTCTCTAAAATATTCTATACTGCATTTGACTGCTTGCTTAGTTTATTTTTTTAATCGGAAAGCACCAACAATTCTCTCTACTGCCACACTTCTGATTTAATAAAGATGCTTTTTCGTCTGCTGTAAAGGTCCCACAAGATAACGTAATTATGAAATGTGTGCGAACCTAACAGAAGAAAGCTGAGCCTTGTAAAAAGTGAGGAAAGAGAAGATTGCCCTAACCGGGGAGTCCCAGAAATGCTCAGTTTGCAGCTGTCTTTCTTGACCCATTGGTGTTTTAGTATCATGCTGTTTAGTCTCCACTTGTTTGTGCCTTCTGTGATCTTCTGGGCACCTGTCTTTCTTGACATGGTCTCAGGCCTTCTCCTACAGCCCCAGCTTGTGGACTAGCTTGCATTTCCTCATAGCAGGGCAGGCTTGGGGCAGATGGACTACTTACCTGGCAGGTTAAGACTTCACAGGTGAATATTCCAGGAAGAAATGTGCAAGCTGCTTCACTTTTCATGACTTAGCCTCAGAAGTCATTCAATGACAATGCTGGCACATTCTCTTGGTACACACCAGTCACCAGCCCAAGCAGATTCAAGAGAAGGGGATTTAGACTCCCACTTGGTGGAAAAGAGGCAAGGCTCTATAAGAACCTGGGGAATGGGAGCTATTGTTGCTGCCATCTTTGGAAAATACAACCTGCCACAGGGCATTAATAACCAAATCATGGTGGCCAAAGATATTTGGGTGATGAATAAATGAACCGTGAAACACATTCCAATGATTTTTTTCAATAACTCCCTTCTCCTTATTACCTCCCCCTTTTCTTCCACCATATTATGTAGTTGCTGCTCTGCAGGGCATAGCTGATAACAGATTTTCCTGATTCATCTTTCATCCAACCTCTGTGGCTTTTCTTCTTCCTCTAATATTCTAAGTCCAGGAATCCCCGCTACCCTAGAGTTTGTGCCTGTTCCCCCCACTCCCTATTCTATACGTTCTCCTTGAAAATTGCATCTGCGTTTTCTTTCCCATGGCTTTAAACACCATTTTATATAGCTGACACCAAAATCTATATTATTAGCTCTAATCTTTCTCCTAAGCCCAAGATACATATTTCAAACTCAATATTAGATATTTTAACCAAATGTCCCAGCAATTTTTAACATTCACTATAACCTCCCAATAAGGTCCTTCTTCTGACGTTCCTTTCTTATTGAGGTCACTATTACCGTAATAAACCAGAAATAGATACTCTAAAAAGTTATATAAAACATCTAATTTACTTAGAGTAGACATCTACACCGCCAGAATAGATTATTCCCTCTTTCCAATACCTGAACAACCATAATTTGCTTTCCAATGGTTTGCCACTATTAGGTGTTCACTACTAATCCACGCTACATACAGCAATCAGACCGAAACATTCAAAAGCACTATATTCATTGGGAGCCATTACTCCTCAAAATGCTTCAATGGCCTACCTTCTCCCCAGACTAAACTCTTTAGCATAATTATTGACCTACAGTTCCATCTTTATCTTTTACTTCTCCCTTCATACCATCTATATTCAACACAAACTATACGCTTATGTTCCCTAAACTTATTCCAAATTCTCAAACCAATATGCCTTTCCTTAAATATATAAAGCAAACATATATAAAGCAAATATATATATATAACACAGTAACAGTAGGGGATTTTAACACCCCACTTAACATCAATGGACAGATGACCCAGACAGAAAATCAATAAGGCAACAGTGGTCTTAATAGACCAGTTGTACTTAATAGATCTCTATTGGACATTACATCCAAAAACAGCAGAATACACATTCTATTCAAGTGCATGTGAACATTTTCCAGGATAGATTGCATGCTAAGCCACAAAACAAGTCTCAGCCAATTTAAGAGCACAGAAACAGTTTCAAGCATTTTCTCTGACCACAATGGTACGGAACTAGAAATCAATTATAGAAAGAAAAGTGGGAAAGGCGCAAACAAGTGGAGACTAAACAGCATGATACTAAAAAACCAATGGGTCAATGAAAAAACCAAAGTGGAAATCAGCAAGTATCTAAAGACAAATGAAAATGGAAATACAACACTCCAAAATGTATGGGATGCAGCAAAAGCAGTTCCAAGAGGGAAGTTTATAGTGATACAGGCCTTCCTCAAGAAACAAGAAAAATTTTAAATAAACAACCTAAACTACCACCTGAATTAGAAAAAGAAGAATAAACAAAGGCCAAAGTCAACAGAAGGAAGGAAATAATAAAGATTAGAGAAAATAAAATAGAGATCAAAAAAACAGTAGAAAAGATTAATGAAACCAAGAGCTGTTTGTTTGAAAAGATAAACAAAACTGATAAACCTTTAGCCAGGCTCACCATGAATAAAAGGGAGAGGACCCAAATAAACAAAATAAGAAATGAAAGAGAAGAAATACCAACCAATACCACACAGATACATAAAATCATAAGAGGATACTACAAATAGTTATATGCCAATAAACTGGACATCCTAGAAGAAATGGAAAATTTCCAGAAACATACAACCTGCCAAGACTGAATCAAGAAGAGACTGACAATTGGAACAGGCTGATCTCATCACTGTCAGTGACAATGAATTTGTAATTTTAAAAAAACCCCAGCAAACAAAAGTCCAATCTGGATGGCTTCACAGGAGAATTCTACCAGATATATAAGGAAGAGCTAATACTTATTCTGAAACCATTCCAAAAAAAAACTGAAGAGGATGAAACACTCCCAAATTCATCCTACAAGTCCACCATTACCCTGATACCAAAACTAGATAAAGATACAACAAAAGAAAAAAATTACATGCCAAAATCTTTGATTAATATAGATGCAAAAATCCTCAACCAAATATTAGCAAACTGAATACAACAATATATAAAAAGGACCATATACCACGATCAAGTTGGATTTATTCCAAGGACACAAGGATGGTTCAATATTCACAAAAATCAATGTGATACATCACATTAACAAAAGAAAAGACAAAACCACATGATTGTCTCAATAGACACAGAAAAATCATTTGACAAAATTCAGCATCCACCCATTATAAAAACTCTTATCAATGTGGGTATAAGGGAACATACCTCAACATGATAAAGGCCATTTATGACAAACCCACACCTAATATCATACTCAATGGTGAAAAGCTGAAAGCCTTTCCTCTAAGTTCAGGAACAAGATAAGGATGTCTACTCTCACCCCTTCTATTTAATACAGTATTGGAGGTCCTAGCCATAGCAATCAGACAAGAAAAAGATATAAAACCAAATTGGAAGGAAAGAAAACTGTCATGATTTGCAAGTAACATACTATATATAGAAAACCCTAAAGTCTCCACCCCAAAACTATTAGAACTAATACATGAATTTGGCAAAGTTGCAGGATACAACATTAATAAACATAAATCTCCTGCTTTTCTATACACTACTAATGAACTATTTGAATGAGAAAGTATTAAAACAATCTCATTTACAATAGCACCAAATAATAAAATACCTAGGAATAAACTTAACCAAGAAGGTGAAAAACCTATGCTCTGGAAACTATAAAACACTGATGAAGGAAATCAAAGGACTATATCCCATGTTCTTGTATTGGAATAATTAATGTTGTTGAAATGGCCATACTACCCTAAGCAATTTACAGATTTAATGCAATCCCTACCAAAATACCCATGACATTTTCACAGAACTAGAATAATCCTAAAATTCGTTTGCAACAAAAAAAGATCCCAAATTGCCAAAGCAATCTTGAGAAAAAAAGAACAAAGCTAGAGGTATCATGCTCCCAGACTTAAGACTATGCTACAAAGCTACAGTAATGAAAAACAGCATGGTAATGGCACAAAAACAGACATATAGATTAATGAAACACAACAGAGAGCCCGGAAATAAATCCACACACCTATGGTCAATTAATCTATGACAAAGGAGGCAAGAATATACAATGGGGAAAAGACAGTCTCTTCAACAAGTGGTGCTGGGAAAACTGGACAGCTACATATAAAAGAATGAAATTAGAACACTCTCACACTATATACAAAAATAAACTAAAAATGAATTGAAGACCTAAATGTAAGACTGGATATTATAAAACTCCTCAGGTAAAACAGGCAGAACAATCCTTGACATAAATCATAACAATATTTTTTAGATCAGTCTCCAAAGGCAAAAAATAAATAAATAAATATAAACAAAAGGGATTTCATTACACTTAACAGCTTTTGCACAGCAAAGGAAACCATCAACAAAATGGAAGAAAATATTTGCAAATGATGTGACTGTCAAGGGATTTAATTCCAGAAGATACAAACAGCTCATACAACTCAGTATCAAAATAAATAAATAAGTAAATACAACCCAATCAAAAAATGGGCAGAAGACATAAATGGACATTTTTCTAAAGAAGACATACAGATGGTCAACAGACACAAGAAAAGACGCTCGACATCACTAATCATTAGGGAAAGGCAAATCAAAACAATTGTTATCACTCATTCACCCATACTAATCCGTCAGAATGGCTATCATCAAAAACATAAGAAGTAACAAATATTGGAGAGGATGTGGAGAAAAGGAAACCCTTGTACACAAATGGTAGGTATGTAAATTGGTACAGCCACTATGGAAATCAGTATGGAGGTTCCACAGAAATCAGTATGGAGGTTCCACAGTTCTGTTTAAAACAGAAAAACTAAAAATAGAACTACCATTTGATCCAGCAGCTCCACTTCTCAGTATATATCTGGAAAAAACAAAACCACTAATTCAAAAAGATACATGCACCCCAGTGTTCATAGCAGCTTTACAACTGCCAAGATATGGAAGCAACCTAAGTGTCCATCAACAGATGAATGGATAAAGAAGATGTAGCATGTGTATACACAATAGAATATTACTCAGCCTTAAAAAAGAATGAAATTCTGCCATTTGCAGCAATCTGGAGGGACCTAGAGATTATGCTTAGTGAAATAAGTCACATAACTAAGAGAAAGACAAATACTGTATCTTATCATTTGCATGTGGAATCAAAAAAATAAAATAAATGAATGTATATAGCAAAACAGAAACAGACTCACAGATATAGAAAACATACTAGTGTTTACCAGTCGGGGAGAGGGAAGGAGAGAGGGCCAAGATTGGAGTGTGGATTTAAGAGATATGAACTACTGTGTATAAAATAGATAACAAGGGTACATTGTACAGCACTGGGAATTATAACCATTATCTTATAGTAACTTTTAATGGAGTATAATCTGTAACAATTCTGAATCACTATGCTGTGCATATGAAACTAATGTTGTAAGTTAACTATACTTCAATTTTTAAAAACATGATGTAAATAATTGGTACTTTAATAAGCATATAACTTTACAGTTTTTCTGAACACCATGCTTCTACATCCTTAAAAGGAGAAGTTTAAATTAAATGATCCAAAATATTCCTTCCAGTTCTAAGATTGTAGATTTGAACCAGTTAAAAAAAATCATTCTTAAAATGTTAAACCCAAAAGTGCTTGAGATGTTGTCTATGAATATTTAATCACTTCCATATCAAATCTCAAAATGTTGGACCAGAAGTTCATGGATAACCTTGAATTAAAATGAAAACCTTTCAAGTAATCTGTAGATAATCATTATAGACCATTGTTTCAGTCTCTCAGAAAAGAGGCTTTTTATAGCTTTTTAGCTTATCATTGTTCAGGTACTGAATCTGAAATGGACCATCAACCTCATCTCTCCACCTGTCAAAGGCTGTGCCTGTTTTCACACTTATTTCTTGTCCAAACCATTGAAATCGTATTCACAGTCACAGGCTTGAAATCATGACTAGTCACACATCCTGTAAAACCCTCTCATAAAGACAAATTGCATCCTTCTTCCCAACTTGTCCTTCTGTCCGCTAATGGTGCTGTGTTCTGAGAACGGCCTCCTGGGGTTCTCAGATGACCAAACGCATCCTTACCTTTATGACTTCGCAATTTCTGATTTCATCAGCCAACAAGACAGAAAGTTTCAAAGAGGCTGATCAAATACAGTTAATGCTAGTAGAAGCTGAAGTTTCCTTGTCATTCATCTCATTGGTCTGAAGAAAGGAACAAGCAAAGAATTGTCAACTCCCCCCTCCCTATATATGCATCAGCCTTTTCCCAAAGCCAGAACACTAACCAGATCAGGACACAGATGTGTTCTGGGAAGGTAACCGCCCTTACATATTTATCCCACCTTCGTGGAGAGAAGATGTGGCTGGTTAGGCGACCCCTCTGCACAAGAAAAAATACACCTGGTCATTTATCCCATTCAGCCCATTTACCTTGCTATCAGGTATAGTGACAATATAAGGCTTTCAGTGAACATAAGCCATTCTGATTTGATTCAGTTGTATGTATTGGGGTTCCTCGGTGTTGTTCCCCACCCTCAGTTATTGCCCTGTTTCTTGGAGGGCTACAGCCCATAAAATGCTCCTACTGTATGCATAACTTGATTCCCGGCCCTACCTCCTCTTCTAATCTGGTCAGCTGTACTAGTCCCCCTACAGGAACTTCTTAAGTCCTAGAGCAAGTTCTAAGCATCCAGCACCCCTCTTCTTGTTCTCTGAGCCCTAATCTCTGTTTGTAGCTCTGCTGCTTTAGAGAAATCTCTCTCAGAAGTAAAGAGCCCTCAAAATCAAGTGAGAGTGTGAGAAAGAGACAATCCCTCAGCCAATATTGTTCACAAAACCCCAGAATGTCCTCATCCCCTGCCTCCCACCTATCCTGACCTCTCACTCTGGCCAGGACTCACCCTAACTCTTACGAGACTGACATCTGAAAAGGGAAAAGTAAAGGAAGGATACAGTCCCTCTCCCAACCACGCACACAAAAGGAGAGGACACTCTGACCCTTTCCCTGCATTTTCCAATTTCTATTATGACAGACATCCTCACATTTATCCACCCTTCACGTTCTTAGCCTTAAGGGGCTTCTTACCACTTTCCTTGTACCTTACTTACTACAAGACTTCTACTTCCATTATAATGTCTTCCCCCTGAGCTGGCTGAAATGCATATGGTGAACAAGGGACCAAGTCTCCAAGTCCTTTATAGACCGGTGTCTAGAAAACTCAAGAGCCATCAGTTCTACTGATTATAAAGCAACGGTTAATCAAGTGGGCGAGGAAAGGTATCCACTTAATTCGATGTTTAGCAAAATGAAGCAGAGATGGGAATATGATGAAGACCAGGACCCTGCATTCACTGAGTACTCCTCACATGTTGGAACCTGGGACCAGTTCTGATGTTATATAATCTTCCAACGATGCTACGAAGCAGGGATTCCTTCAACCCCATTGTACCAATGAGGAAAATAAGGCTTAGAGAGACTAAGAAATGTGCCCAAGTCCACAACAGTCACAAGGAACAAAGATGAGGAATTAAACCCGGGGACCTTGGTTGCAAATTTGTACCTCAGAGCAGTATTTAGCAAATATGGGGGGCAAAGATGAATATTTTACAAGTACCCAAGGAAAACTTTTCTGACTGCATTTTCTTGCCTCAGTCTTCTATCTGCCTTAATAAACCCCCATCTGAAGGAGCTAAGATTAACTAAATCCAGCCTCCTTCAGACAAGAAAAAAGGTGCTTAAATACAGTACATCTCTGAGATAAGAGTACTGAAACTAGTGAGCTCTGTTCCTCAGTGTAAGTTTGCTGAATACATGAATGAGTCAACTGAATGAAACTGATCGAGATTCTCTGAAACAATTCATGCACATAATGAAAAATATACTTCAAATCACGGAAAATTATTATCTTCCTCAAATCTATGCTTCCCTGCACCGCTTCTTCCCTTCCCAAAACAGTGAGGGAGCCTTCTCCTGCCCTCCAATGGGGAGACAGGGCAGCAAATTCTGGGCTGTCAGCACTCCTATTACCATCTTTGATGTCTGAGGGTCTTACCCATTCATGCTCAGAAATGGACTCTCCAAGTACCGCACAGGGGGCCACGTGCGCGTGGAGAAATGTCCTGCATTGGAAGAGTCCAGTGCAAAGTAAGTAATGGTGTAACACGATCCCTTTTGCATTTTAGGAAGACCTGCCTGACCACAAGAAGGGCAATGGTTCGGAGAGAAAAAAAGGGTGAAAAGGGAAAAGCCACATCTGAATGTCAGAGATCAGGACTTGTGTGCAAGTAGTTTATTTGCGAAGCGATCCCAGGGCACCGGAACAGGGCCGCTGGAAAACATCAAACAGGAAATGAGGAGAAGCCAACCTAAGTTGCATAACTGAGCAGATCACCACCATGTGCTACCGGGACTCAACCCTGCTGGATGTCCTCTGAGCTGCTGGTAGCTGCCCCAGAGGGATGTTCATTCCTCGGTACTTCCGAGTCTGTTCACAGACCAGCACGGGTCGGCTGGACCCCTGCAGGAATTCCAAAAAGGTACACAGACCCAATTCCAACCTGCGTGTGGAGGCCTCCTCACACCAACAAGCAGCTCCTCAGATGCCAGCTGGGTGTCTGAGCCATCAGCTCAATTCTGGCACTATCTACCGAGAGAGAGAACCAGCTACGAACTGGAGGTCCTGACGACCCCCTCCAACCCCTCCAACCCAGGAAGCCAAGCACAATCCCAAGTTGCTACCTGTACTGCCGACCAACTGGCTACAAATCAGAGGTTCCCACGACTCCCTCATTGGGTTCGATTAATTTGCTAGAAAGTCTCACAGAACTCAGGAAAACCCGTTTACTCACTAGATTACCAATTTATTACGAAAGGATGCTAAAAGATACAAACCAACAGCCAGATGAAAAGGTACATAGGGCTGAGCCCCAAACAAAGGAACTTGGGGCCAGGCCCAGTGGTGAACAGAAGCGTTCTGGTTCCTCCATGTAGAAGCTCTCTGAAAAGGACCAAAAAGCTGTCCTTTTAGGTTTTTATGGAGGCTTCATTACGTAGTCATGATTGACTAAACTGGCCAATGGTGATTGATTCCACCTCCAGGCCCTCTCCGCTCCCTAGAAGTTGGGGGATGGGACTGAAAGTTCCAACCCTCTAATCACATGGTTGGTTCTTCTGGAAACCAGCCCCCATCCTTGTGTCCAAATTTCACAGCATTAACCTAACAAGAGACACCTTTGTTGCTCTCATCACTTAGAAAATTCCAAGAGTCAAGGGATGCTTTGTAAATATCACGTAGTAGTTCTTTGCTGCAGGAGGCGTGGCGTTGCTCCAGAACCCTCGCCGACTACGGTGTGACTCAAGACACAGCACCCTCATCCATTACGAGCAGCTCCAGCACTGCCAGTTCTGCTGAGTGATACAGTCTGGATGGCTGGACAGCTTTCACCCCAACCCGGACTTCCTACAGAGTGCTCTCTTGCTCTGAGCCACATTCAAAACTTGTGGTTTTCTGAGTTACTCAACCAAAGGGTAAGAATATTACTCCCAAGTGCAGCATATGCTACCTTCAGAATTCAAATAAGCCCACCAAACAGGATGCTCTTTCTTAGTGGTAGGAAGTGTAAAGTCCAACAACATGTCCTTCTGAGGCAATGTCCAGGCATGCCAAAGACATGAGGCACCTTACAACATCACTGCTCTGGCTGGATCCGAATCCTCACAGGGCTCATCTCGTCTACTCTGGCACACAAGGATCTTACTAAGGTACCCACAGTACTTTTTACTTCTGGCTCGCCAAATCCAGTTCGCATGATGTGATCAATATAGCAAAGTAACATGAATCTGTTGACTTTTAAGATGACTGAGCTTCCTGAGAACTATATTGTGATGAAAGCTTGGGACAAAACAGTGACAACGTATTGCTGTCCACCGTACATAAACACAAACTAATTTAGACCCTCTTAATTATGAGGACTGAGAAAAATCTGTTTAGCCAATGAGCTGCTACATACCAAGCACCAGAGTCTGTACTGATTCATCAGTCAAGATTCTACGTTCATCACAACAGTTGTGATTGGACTGTTAATGGGTTACATGTACAGTCAGCCATTGCCATCTGCCATTATTCATTTGGTTTTTGCAAAGGTCAAATAAACTGAGTGGGGACATAAGAGAAACCTTCTGAGGAACCTGTAAAATGTGCACCCCAATCAGGAAGAGGCAGTATTTGTCCCCAGCATCCCTCCAGATCGGTCAGGTGTTGCACAGAGGGTGTTAACTGCCCCTACTCCCAGGTACGTACATGCATCAGGATAGATGCCTGTGCTCTCAGAGGGAGACACCCCGGACGGCAGGGGTAGAAAAGACCTGGGCTAAGCCCATCGTACAACCAAGGTGAGATGGATGCCTACAATGCAGGTCACAGAAGTAACTGGAGCACAAAGGTTGTTCAAGAAGATGGGGGAGGGAACTTACAAATGTCATAACAAATGGGTCAGTTAGCAGAGTGTTGCAGTATTTTTTTTCTTGGCCGGTGGCATGTGGGATCTTAGTTCTCCAATCAGGGATGGAACCCACGTCCCCAGCACTGGAAGTGTGGAGTCCTAACCACTGGACCTCCAGGGAAGTCACGAGAATTGCAATGTTTTAGACATGACTCTGTAAAGGTCTGAACTAAGGTGATGGTGGCAGATCTGAAGAAAGGAGACAGTTTCAGTATATAGTTATGAGGAAGATGTCAGAGAGGCAAAATAAGAAGTGACTAATTTATCATTTCCTACATATTTGCCCTCAGACTTCAAGGTGCCCTGTGACAAAACAATTCCTTGGAAAAGTCAAAGTTGAGAAATGCTGGTTTATGCGTGAGTGGTCTTCCCTCGTATGAGGTTTCCATCCTCATACGTCCTCACGCGTTTCCACGCACCAGTGTTTGGATATAAACCAATTTAATTTGGACCATTCTGATATTTTCCTTTTTGCTACATTATACAAAAATGTTAGTTAAAATAGAACTCAAATCAATGAGTAAACAGGACTTTAAATATGAAAGGAAATCTAACTTCCAGCGGGCTGAAAGTAGATTAAAGCAAGCACCATGGTGGGCTCCCAGCTTACAGGAGCATCCCTGAGCCAGGCAAGGTTCAAGCCTGGGACTCTTTAAAAATCTTTCCTCTCTTTTAAAAAACATATATCTACCTACACTTATTTTCCAAGGATAATTTTGGTGAACAGGAAATCCATGCCTCAGATTTCTTTCACAGGCCCCAAAAGGATTCCCAAGTACACTTGAGCTGCATAACAGCTATAAAAATTAATGATGGATGAACACTATCCTTTGTGCTAGAAAAAGAGTGAAAGAAAACAGGATACAGCCTGACCTTCCCCAGGAGCTGAGGTGACCAAGGGAGGACTACAGGTCAGACATTCTGAGTCTATTTCATGTCAAGTGCCAATTATTTTTAATTGCAAAAGGGCCTAAAGAAAGTGAAAACTTGTCCAATATACATGTTTTTCTTCCAACTAGATTTCCTAATGAATTACCAGTACTGATTAGGTAAAACACCATGAAACTGATTACCTATTGTATTTACGATAATCCCAATACACATTTAATAACCTCTTAATTGCCCCTCAAATATTCATCACGGAGATACAAAATTCTGTTATCTAGTATCTATAATCAAGAAAAAAGATGTAAAATTGCAAAAGGCCAAAATGAATGCCTTCAAATTTAAAACGTAAGGATATCGTGATGTGGATGTCACCTCCTAAGTGACGAGCCAATCCTGCATAAGCCAGTTACTCCCAGGTACCATGCTTGTGACTGGGTTACTGGTATTTTGTACACCGGCCAATCGGCCAGTTTTTCCTTAGATAACTTGATCTTACGACATTAGCACGAAATTCACCCAAAATGCCTTTTGTAAAAGGAAAACAAGATTTCTTTTGTGAACTAAACAGTAATTTTTAACATGAAGCTAGATCACCTTAAGAAAATATACTACTGTAGGAATGAAAACAGTGAAAGTCTCTCTGTTCAGCGGAGGTCCCCAAAACTCATAAAAATGAGTAAGTATCCCTACCTTAAAAAGAGAGCTACCAGCACTATAGCTGTAAGACTGACAAAATGTAACAAAACCATAGTTTTGTTTGAGCTCCCCCAAAAGGGGACTCTGTGGAAAGAACTTGTACTGAGGTAGTTCATTTAAGAGTTTATACAAGAAAGCAGGAGGGAAGGAACAAGGAAATGGAGAGAGAGAAGGTGGAAAACCAACTCAGGGCACAGTACTGCGATTGCTGCCATGGACAACAAGGGCTTCACTCTGCAGGAGCCTCTGAGGAACACAGAATGTCTTCCAGCATGGCCCACCCAAAGCAGGGCGTCTGCGGCATTTACCTACTGGCTCGCCTGTTGGTTGAGGGTTGACTGCCGTGTTACCTGCATTGCATTTGGGGACCCAACCTACAAGTGGGCCCAGGGGATGCCTGTGGCTTTAGAGAGAGAAATGGAGAGATTCATGGTGGACCCGCGCGGTGAGATGGTATCCGTGTTCTTAGAACCATCCAGCACGGCCGTGACTGAAATAAAAAGGGAACCAACGGGATGAGATGCAGGGCACCAAGATACTGCAGCATTGGTCCACCCCATGCCCATCCTTTTTTTTTTAAAGACATTTCAAAATGATCAAAGGGAGTAAGTCCTTAAAGCAAAGGGCCCCAGAACATCATGGCATTTCCCTTTCTATTCCCACAGGGGAGGTAATACGGTTGATTTTCATACCCAAGGCAAATGAGGAAGCTTAAAAAGAAGAACTTCTCCAAGTACCTGGGGGAAGTGTGCAAGGGAGGAGTCTTAAATCTCAGTGCCATCAGGCATCTTTCTCCTCTCCTGAAACAAGTGTCTGGGCTTATCTCTGTTGCCAACAGAAAAGAGAAAGTGTTTCTGGATCTTAATATACATCCCTTTAAACCTGCCTTCCTTACCCCCTTGCCAGCTGGGAATTCTGAAGTCGGCAAGCTAGCTAGAGGGTGCAGAGCAAGGAGAGGAGAAAACAGTTATGAGAGCAAAGTGCTCCCTACCATTTAATGCAGCAAGGTTATCTGTGCTCCCATTGGCCCAGGAGACACCTTGCATGATAGGCTAGGATGCTCTTGAAAGGATATTGCCCCAGACAGCTGCCTGCAGGACAAGGAACCACAGCAGAGGGCTGTGTGGGTGGACCACTGGAGGGCAGCAGTCCACCAAAGGGTGCATTTTCAGGGCCGATGGGGCAGGCTGCTAGCTGTCCCCAGAAATGCCCTCTCCCTCATGCTGGACACGTGTCTACCAAGCTACAGACTGCATTTCCCGGCCTCTTTCCACTCAAAGTAACTGCATGACTAAGTTGTTGTCAATGCAATGTTAGCAAAAATGGTGGGGGCAACTTCTGCCTCATTTGCTCAAAGGAAATACCTGCCCTGGTTCCACATCCTTCCTCTCCTCTCTATCTGAAAAAACGGACGTGCTCAAGGCAGCTTTTTGATCCTGCAGACCGGGTAACGCCCCAGGTGATGGTGAAACTGTAAGACGGAAGGACCCTGGCTCCCTAAATGACCTTAGGAGGCAGAGCTGGACTGCCAAGTGAGAGAATAATAAATCTGTTTCATTTAAGCCAGGGTTTCCTAGCATTTTTTTTCACTACTGCCCCCCTAAGGAGAAAAAAGAAATTTAATTTGAGTAATTAAATTTTTAATTTAATTTCTTCCTAGCAAGAGAGACAAAATACTAAGAAATAAGATCTTGCTGAGC
Source organism: Neophocaena asiaeorientalis asiaeorientalis (assembly GCF_003031525.2). Lineage (NCBI taxonomy): Eukaryota > Metazoa > Chordata > Mammalia > Artiodactyla > Phocoenidae > Neophocaena > Neophocaena asiaeorientalis. The sequence goes on from NW_020173697.1 coordinate 3,880,098, forward strand.
TTTGGAAAGCCACAAACCATTTCAATAACTAAGAATTTTTGTCATTCTCCGTCCCCTGAAAACCAATTTTCACCACTACTGAGAACGCATGATTTCAGCTATTATATGATTGGTCTCTTTGTTCGAGCAGCTTACCTCTGCCCTCACTAATATAGTGAGGGAACTAAGTAAGGTAGAAGTCCCTTCTGTGTTCTCCCACAAGCCCACTGTTTCTAGACGATGAGAGAAGTGTTGCCATGAAAAAGGTCACTGGAGAATCAAGAGTGAAAAATAAACACCAGATAAAATACCAGGTAAGTAAAATGGGAGACAACGATTTTGTCGCCCCCAAGATTCTTATGTTGAAGCCCTAACCCTCAATGTTGCTGTATTTGGAGATGGGGCCTGTAAGGAGGTGACAAAAGTCACATTAGGTCATAAAGATGAGGCCCTCATCCAGCAGGGCCCTTAGAGGAGGAAGACACCAGAGCTGGCTGTCTCCACCATATGAGGACATAGTAGAAAGGCTTCTCTGCAGGAGAGAAAGAGAGCCCTCACCAGGACCCCAGCCAGCCAGGGGCTTTCCTGGGGCTTTCCAGCCTCTAGAACAATGAAAAACAAGTCTCTGCTGTGTAGACCCCTCAGTCTGTGGCAGCCGAGCCATCTTAACACTGTGGGCTTGGCCACATCTCCTCTCATCTTTCCTCTCACCCGACCCAGTTGGAAGAGCCAGAAGTGAGGGGCATGGGAGCAAGGAAAGCAAAAGCAGGAGTTTATCAAGACATTAGGAGGCCCTACTTCCCTTAGGTGAGAGAGGGGTGGGGAAGGTTTCAACTGGATGAGAAAACAAGGTTTTGATTTAGACTGGACTGGACATTTTAAAACTAGAAAAGGAATTAAAAGCTATGGGCTTCACATGAGATGTCACCCAGAGGTGACAATGGGATATCCACAAGGCAATCAGGGCAAAAATAATAAACCCATTTCCTGAAGATGCTGTACTAGGAGGACGTGGAATTCGTGTCTCCAAACAATTAGGGCACATACCAGGCACCGGATGGGGACCACGGACACCTAAGGGGATGCGAGGAACCCCCAGCGACCGGGTAGGACGTGGGTCATGGGGGGAGTGAAGGGGGAGGAAAAGTGGAGGTGGGATGGGACTGGTGCCCTGAGGGGCGGCTGGGGGAGGGGAAGGGATCCCAGGCCTGAAGGGGGAAATTGGGGAACCACTGGGAGGGCAGAAGATCAAAAGGGAGCTTGGCCAGGTTTCCCCTGCCCACTTGGGCCCCCAGGAACCTGCTGAGACCCTGAGCCTGCTCCTCTGCCCACCGAGGCCCCCTCCAGCCATGTGGGTCCTGAGGGAGTGGGAGGGAGGGAAGGGGGAGCAAAAGTAAAGGCCGGACCTCTGGGACCTGCACCCCTGACGGGTGGCTGGGGGAGGGGAGGAGTTCCTACACCCAGCGGGACCCACCCACCGTTAGGGGTCCAGTGGGGACAGGGGAGACCCTGGGGGAGATGGGGAGGGGCACAGAAGAACAGAAGGAAACACAGCCAGCGCTTTCCCTGCCACGCAGAGACCAAGCCCCGCCCCTACACCCCACCCAGGGCCCCACCTCTACACTCGGAGACCCCCTGTGAGACCCCCTCCAATGTGCTGGGCCTAAACCCCACCCATACACCCTCACCCACGGCCCTACCTCCAAACTCCGGAACTCCACACTCCAGAGGCCCTCCTTCCAACGTGCTGCCTCTCCCCTTGCACCCAGGTCCTAAGCAGAGGCACCACCCACACTTGAACGTCGCCCCCACACCGCCTAGGCCCTGCTCCTGCCTAAGTTCCACCCCTGCCTAAAACTCTACCCCCGGAGGCAAGGCTCTTTTATTCTTTTTTCCTCTTTTAGATTGGGGGTCTGTTTTACCCTGTTGAGTCATTGCTCTTGATCCATTTATATTTTTATTTTTCCTAATAAATCTTTTACTTTTCTAATTTTATTTTATTCTTTATACTTTGTTATTGTTCTCTCCTTTTGGAGAGGAAATCAAAAAAATACCTAGAAACAAATGACAATGGAAACACGACGACCCAAAACCTATGTGATGCAGCAAAAGCAGTTCTAAGAAGGAAGTTTATACCAATACAGTCCTACCTCAAGAAAGAAGAAAAATCACAAATAAACAACCTAACCTTACACCTAAAGCAATAAGAGAAATAACAAAAAAAACCCCAAAGTTAGCAGAAGGAAAGAAATCATAAAGATCAGATCAGAAGTAAATGAAAAAAAAAGGAAGGAAACAATAGCAAAGATCAATAAAACTAAAAGCTGGTTCTTTCAGAAAATAAACAAAATTGATAAACCATTAGCCAGACTCATCAAGAAAAAAAGGGAGAAGACTCAACCCAATAGAATTAGAAATGAAAAAGGAAAAGTGACAACTGACACTGCAGAAATACAAAGGATCAGGAGAGATTACTACAAGCAACTCTATGCCAATAAAATGGACAACCTGGAAGAAATGGACAAATTCTTAGAAATGCACAACCTGCCAAGACTGAACCAGGAAGAAACAAAAAATATAAACAGACCAATCACAAGCACTGAAATTGAGACTGTGATTAAAACTCTTCCAACAAACAAAAGCCCAGGACCAGATGGTTTCACAGGCGAATTGTATCAAACATTTAGAGAAGAGCTAACACCTATCCTTCTCAAACTCTTCCAAAATATAGCATAGGGAGGAACACTCCCAAACTCATTCTATGAGGTCACCATCACCCTGATACCAAAACCAGACAAAGATGTCACAAAAAAACTACAAGCCAATATTACTGATGAGCACAGATGCAAAAATCCTGAACAAAATACTAGCAAACAGAATCTACCAGCACATTAAAAGGATCATACACCATGATCAAGTGGGATTTATGCCAGGAATCCAAGGATTCTTCAATACACACAAATCAACCGATGTGATACACCATATTAACAAATTGAAGGAGAAAACCCATGTGATCATCTCAAGAGATGCAGAAAAAGCTTTTGACAATGGAGAAAAGACAGCCTCTACAATAAGTTGTGCTGGGAAAACTGAACAGCTACATGTAAAAGAATGAAATCAGAACACCATACACAAAAATAAACTCTAAATGGATTAAAGACCTAAAGGTAAGGCCAGACAGTATCAAACTCTTAGAGGAAAACCTAGGCAGAACAATCTTTGACATAAATCACAGCAAGATCCTTTTCACCCACCTCCTAGAGAAATGCAAAGAAAAACAAAAATAAACACATGGGACCTAATGAAACTTAAAAGCTTTTGCACAGCAAAGGAAACCATAAATAAGATGAAAAGACAATCTTCAGAATGGGAGAAACTATCTTCAAATGAAGCAACTGACAAAGGATTAATCTCCAAAATTTACAAGCAGCTCATGCAGCTCAATATCAAAAACACAAACAATCCAATACAAATACTGTATGCTAACACACATATATATAGAATCTAAAACCCAAAAAAATGGTTCTGATGAACTAGGGGCAGGATAGGAATAAAGATGCAGACATAGAAATGGACTTGAGGACACAGGGAGGGGGAAGGGTAAGCTGGGACGAAGATTTTAAAATGTATTTTTAAAGCACTTTGTTTTAAGGTACTTAGTGACTTCCTACAACTGTCATTAGTCACAGAATCGGACATGTTTTCCTCCACTTATTTATTTCCCACTATTTAGTATCAGCATCTTGAAGTTCTCTGCTTCTTCCTCGGGCCTCAAACGACTTCTTATAAACCTGAAGACCTAAGAGTAAGGTGACTCCAGTTATAAATGAGAGCCGTGGAGAGCAAGGAACGACCACTTTCTTAAGAAAGGCCTCATAAAAGTCAGGAACACCTAACTCAAAAATGTCACCTATGAAAACACTAGATTTCAAAAGCTCACACGCCCCGAAAGATAGTTAACAAGAAAAAAAGCCATGATGAGCCGTCCACTTCCAATCCCCTAGGGATTCCATCCTCTCGGTCCTCGTATCAAGCCCTCCTGCACTCTGGGTGCTTCTCTCTCCCCAGGATGGGCTGCGGACCCGCCACCTCCTCCCTCTTTCCTGTCGGATATTATGAGGCCCTGGTTCCCATCTCACCCAGCTGTCCCCATACTCTCCTCCAACACGGGGGCAGCAGCGGTGAGGACAAGCCACGGCCTAAGGAAGGCATCACACGTGAGCTCCTCGGGGCTTGAACCGAGGCTCACGCCACTCCGCGATCCGTAGACCCAGCGCAGCAAGTACGATTTAAAGTTGACTCTATGGGGCTTCCCTGGTGGCGCAGTGGTTGAGAGTCCGCCTGCCGATGCATGGGGACGCGGGTTCGTGCCCCAGTCCGCGAAGATCGCACGTGCCGTGGAGCAGCTGCGCCCGTGAGCCATGGCCGCTGAGAAAGGATGTGTATGTGCATGTAGCTAATTCGCTTTGTTGTACATGGAAGCTGACACAGCGCTGTGAAGCAACTTTACTCCAATAAGATGTTAAAAAATAAATAAATAAACCCATTTTCTAATTGTACTCTATGGAGTTCAGTACATCCAATAAACCTAATTATCCAATATCGAATAAGCAAAGCATATACTGCAAATATGGAAAGACAAACAAAATACCTGTCCCACTGCTCTCCAGCTGTTACCAAGCCTAGCGAATCCAATTGTGGTTGCCATATCTTATTTTAAGTACAACTTTTACTTCCTTTCATAGACACCTACTAGGATTCTAAAGTCTGTTCATGAAGCCACGTTACTTTTAAACTTTTTACCACTTTGTAACTTATACTAAAAAACATTAGAATCCTTTGCCACAGGGGTTGTGCCATTCTCCCAAACAGAGACTTTTTGTCATTCAACATTTAACAAATGAAATTTTCTATGAATAATAGAGAAAGCTTAGCATCTTTTCTTCATCTATTGAAGTCTGAACACCTCAAGGTGATAGAATTATGGGCGACATCCCTTTTAATAATACCTATATTTTCCAATGTAGGTATTTAAGAAAGTGATAGAGTTTTTTTAATTTTTATTTTTATACAGCATTTTTATTTTGATAAAGCTTCAACACAAACACTGTTGTGATAGGTTTCCAACCGAGGCTCACGCCACTCCGCGATCCGTAGACCCAGCGCAGCAAGTACGATTTAAAGTTGACTCTATGGGGCTTCCCTGGTGGCGCAGTGGTTGAGAGTCCGCCTGCCGATGCATGGGGACGCGGGTTCGTGCCCCAGTCCGCGAAGATCGCACGTGCCGTGGAGCAGCTGCGCCCGTGAGCCATGGCCGCTGAGCCTGCGCGTCCGGAGCGCAACGGGAGAGACCACAACAATGAGAGGCCCGCGTACCGCAAAAAAATAAAAATAAAATAAAGCTGGCTCCATTTCATTCGGTTTTGCATTCATTGAGTCACTGGATGAAGCTAAGGAGAGAGCACTGATCTTCTCCCAAGGACAGACTATTCCCTGGGTCCTAGATGTTCGCTGCCAGGCAGCCAGACCGCTAGAGGGGAGGTGAAAACTCAAACATTTTCCTCCCCTCCCCACCACCCGACGCCCCCACCTGGCTGGCTACCCCAACTGCTCCCAAGTCCAACAACCATTTAGTGGACGGCAGGGGCTGCTGAGCAGGGCGGGGGCCGGGCAGTCCCAGACCACGCAACTACCGCTTTCTCGGCAGCCTCTCTCTGCACAGCTAGATGCCACCGAGAAGCTATCTTGGGTCGCTAGACAGACCTGCCATTTCCAGACTAACAGCCTTCCAATAAGCTCTCATTTAGATGAATGAAGTCATTTATAAGCGCGATGGGAAAGACAGAAAGAAAGATGGGGTGAAGAGTGCTGTCTCAGCCCTTTGGGTGAGGTTCAGTCTGTCCACCAACAGCCAGCCTCGTGCTCGCTGCCCTTACTCGGATAAGTTGTTATCCTGCCCTGGAAAGTAGTTTTTTGGCCTGTCGCCATTCATTACCAGGAAGAAAAATCACCTTCTCATTTGAAGCTCTTTTTTTTTTTTGATCATGGCCCATTGGCCATGACTGATGCTGCTTTAAGTAAAGCAGTTAAAACTGGTTAACCTCAGAGATCCTCATACATAGAAGGTGCTGGCTGTAGTTAAGATAAAATCAAAGGAAGCAGAGCAGAAACAGGATAAGAGATGCCTTCTTCCAACCCCCCACCGTCACCTTCCTAGGACCTAAAGGTGTGAGACTCTACTATCAAGGTACAGAGTTTTATAGCTCTCATTACAAAAATGTCCAGGAGGTAAGATTAGAGCTCTCATACACGATGAATACTGCAGAACACCACTGACATGAATGAATCCACGTTTTAGATTAAGGCTGGACCAAAGGACAAATATATGGAACCCATTTCTATCATAAATAATAAATACCTTATCATATATTTCACTTGCTAGATCTCTCAGTAAAATATTTCTTTAAAAATCTAACGGTATCATTTTATCCTTCAATTCCTTTTTCAATCCTGTTCCAATTATTCTTAGAATAATTAGAATAAGGTTTACTTCCCTTAGCAACTATATTCTTCTAACCATCAATTTTTTTATACAAAGCATTCTGTGATTTTTTTTCTCAAGATAATAGCTTATAACAAAGTCACTATTTCTCTCAGCATACTTGAACTTCATATGAAAATGGAACCAATGAAAAGAGGAGTGCCCTCTGCACTTTATTAACATTTCTCATAGTTTCTAAGACGGCCACCCGGCATCTTCCTTTAGTCCTGTTGCAAAGGCTGGGATAACAGTGGCGCATGAAAGGGAAAAAACTTAAAGGGAGATTTTCTTAAAAATTAGCTCAAGATGCATGAAGTAAACAATTTAAAAAGCCCATAAATAGCTAGCTAGCTAAGTTATTACATTCAATAATTTAGCGTGATATGCATGACGGTTTTGACCTCCGAAATAATTTAGCACCTTGAGCTGAGATTAAATGCAGAACATACATTTTTCCCTCTGATTGTCAAGCCAACCAAGAGACCAGTCAAATCCATTTAAATAAAGCCTGAATCATGTAATAATATTAAAGGGAATAAAATATTAATATGGGCCTGTGCTAGACATTGACCAGAAGAGCTGCAGTGTGGTGCCTTTAATTTATTACCCTGACAATCTGTCTTTGTACTGAAACTAGGAGTTAAAGCGACATGTAAGAATTATTTTTCGTGCTAGAAGATGGGCCCATTTAAGAAAAGTTATGGGTCCTCCAAAAGCTGAGAAGTTTTAGTATCTCCGAGAAAAGAAACTCAGAAGTTCCATTTTAACTGTATTAATTTGAAGAGATGGTGCAAATGCCAGGAATCAGTTGTAATGAAAATGAAATTTTAGAAGAAAAAGGGAGACACTAATTCATGAAGTGAGGCTTAGATGAGAGAGCTGTCCCCCATAAGAAAAGTATATCTAAAGCAATGTATTGTTTACATGCCACATACACCAAGCTTAACCAACGTTTCTATCAAACACATTCTGATTTTTATCTCTGAGGCTTATGCTAATCTGGATCCTTTTCCAATGAGTTTGCTCTCTAAAGAGTGGAGATTTTAAGTACATATCCTTAAATACTACCGTCCCATTCTGAAGATGATATCCCTGTAAGAACCACACTAATTCCATTTAGAGATTTTGGACTGATGAGGATGAAGATTATAGAGATAAATAATATGAGAAACATGTACATGCTTTATATCATGTTGAACTAGTTGCTTTATTGACGTGAACACTCAACAGTCACACATTTTACTAAATGAGAAATCTGTATAAAGTTTTTTGTTTTTTGTTTTTTGTTTTTGCGGTACGCAGGCCTCTCACTGTTGTTGCCTCTCTCGTTGCGGAGCACAGGCTCCGGACGCGCAGGCTCAGCGGCCATGGCTCACGGGCCCAGCCGCTCTGCAGCATGTGGGATCTTCCCGGACTGGGACACGAATCCACGTCCCCTGCATCGGCAGGCGGACTCTCAACCACTGCGCCACCAGGGAAGCCCTAAAGTATTTTTTTCATGTTTTGTTTAAAATTTATCTTAAACACACCCAACATACTCCTTCCTGCTAATCCCGTTATTTTTCCAGTTATGTCACAAGCAAGTTGGAAACCAGAGGCTGCAGTCTTGCTTCCCACCGTCTACCCCACAGGGCAGTACAGCTCCCTTTCCGCCGAGCTTCCACTGACTTCAAAGAATCCTCTATGTGAGGGAACCAGGCCTAAGACACAGGGAAAAACAGAAATCTGGCCACAGGAAAAGAACCCTTTAAGATGCTAATCAAAGCAATGAATTCTCCAAACAAGGCAACTGCTCAGTAACAGTCAGATGAGACGTGAAATTGCAAACATTAGAAGTGAAGTCCGACAGCTTCCCTTCGTGTGGAAAGGGTAAGACAGCACGGCTGTGGTACAAAACCTCCCAGCAACGGCAGAGACAGACTCCGAGACACTGCAGCGCCCAGGCTGACCTCAGCCACTTGATAAGAAGCAACATGTACGGACCTCGAGATTATCTTATTATTACCTAGAAGTTACTACCTAAGTGAAGTAAGTCAGACAGAGAAAGACAAATATCATACGATATCACTTATATGTGGAATCTAAAAAATTATACAAATGAACTTATTTACAAAACAGACATAGACTCACAGACATGGAAAACAATTATGGTTACCAAAGGGGGAAGAGGAGGAATAAATTAGCAGTTTGGGATTAACATACACACACTACTATATATAAAATAGATCACCAACAAGGATCTACTGTATAGCACAAGGAACTATACTCATTACTTAGTAATAAATTATAATGGAAAAGAACCTGAAAAAGTGTGTATATATATATATATGTATATGTATAAATGTACACGGTTGCTGTACACATGAAACTAACACAACAGTGTAAATCAACTATACTTCAATTTTAAAATTTAATTTAAAAAAAGATGTAGGTCGAGGGAATGGTGTCATTGTCATTAGCTAAGGTGACCGGGGGTGGGGGGGGTGTCACCTGAAAATAATAAAAGAAGCAAGGTACAGCAGCCCAATGATCCAGTGTCACCTTTTACGGCAGGGAAAGCCACTTGTGTTCAGGGTCAAAGGGTCAGCAGACTTCCTTATCCTGAACTTACTACTTTTATTCATATTTTAATTTCTACAAAATGAGCTCCCTGAATTAAGTTGAGCTACATCTATAGTACAGCCGTGGGTTTGCTAGTTCAACACAATTTGAGGGACACCCAGTTTTTACTTCATATCCTCCTTTGCTTATGGACCTGGGACTCAGTGCGTGGCGTTATTGCCCTAAGTATTCCTGTGGCCCCTCACCTCATATGCTACATGGTCACAGTGACAATCATCTGTGACGTGTTACTCTTCTTTAAAGTCCCCTGAGACAGGTCACAATTAACTCAAGAGAAAAGACGAAGAAAGATTATTTACCCAGATGAAAGCAGAAAATCAGAGAACAATGCAGAAAGTATCTGTGTTTTAAAGGGTCATGAATTCATCTCCAGGAGCAAAGACAGACACAGAGCTTTGCATGTGACCGTCTCCCTGGGCTGGCGTCCTGCAGAGTTACCAAGGTGAGGGCACGCTCCTTAGGGTACAGCTTCCCTTGCAAACCTCCAGCCAGCGCTCACTGATAACAGCTCAGGAAGTCCTTGCTAGAATCAGCAAGGCCTAAATGGAAATTACATCTGAAATATCTGATTGTTGGAGGTGCTTTCCTGCAGACGTTCCCATCAATCAATACTTATAAAGATCCTAGCACTGCTCTTCCCCTTAAGACACGGGAGTAGCACGCAGATGCCCTGGATTCAGAGACCTTGTCATCTAAAGCGCTGAAGGGGGGAGGGTTGCCAGATATAATACAGGGTAACAGTTAAATCTGAAACTCAAACAACGAATCGTTTTTTAGGATAAGTGTGTCCCAAGTATTTCATGGAACATACTTAGACTAAAAATCTTTTGTGTTTTATCTGAAATTCAAAGTTAACTGAGAATCCTGGATTTTTATTGGCTTAATCTGGTAATCCTAGTAGGGGCCAATGATGGGAAAGGAAAAAGATGGACATTTGCACAAGAAACAGGCAATAGTGCAGGACCTGAGGACAGTGCTTGGAGAATTGGAGGACAGGGAGTGGGGGAGAGGGGTCGGGGGAGGACTGGGAATGGGAGGAACCAGGGTCAGCTTCCCAGACACACGACCTGAGCCGTCACTCAGGACCCAGGGCTTAGAAGAGTCCTGCACTTGGTTCAATGCTCTGCTGTCGTCGTCTGGAAGTCCTTCTTAATTTTGAACAAAGGTTTCCGTATTTTCATCTTGCACTGGTCCCATCAATTATGTAGCTGGTCGTGGGAGCCAGTTTCTAGGTTCTTGAGAAAATAGAGCCCAAGGCAAAAGCAGACGTGCTACCACATCACTGAGGAGTGTACTCCAGAGAAACAGGATCATGTGCGAAAGGGGACAACACAGGAAAAGAGGAGGACACACAGGGGAGTGTTACAGAGCCAGCCTCCGGCTGGCGGCAAAGATGACTAATGCCTCGATTTCCCAGGATGTCCTCAGAGAGGCCATCTAAGCACTGCATCCCATACATATATGTGTACTGGTGGTTGGAAGAGCAAAGAATTCATCCTCAGCTGCCTCCTCTTCTTCACCTTGCATCAGTCAGAATCCACCAAGATGAGCCGTAAGCTCCTCCCACCCACCCA
>NW_020173697.1:3890839-3891295 GCF_003031525.2 Neophocaena asiaeorientalis asiaeorientalis
ACAGTGGATGAGCATTAAGCAACGGCAGTGAGAGCCATGGCCGCTCACCACAACAGCACATAGCAAGTGCAATGCTGAACAAGACATCAAAAATCCTTCCACATGACCCAACTCAGAAAGTTCAAAAAACAGGTACCACTTCAGGATAAATTTTAGGACTCCATCGTGAGCTAGAAAAGCTACAAAGTGATTACTATACAAATGTGGGTAATGGCTCATGTGAAGCAGAGGGAAAGGACAGTGATGGGAGAGGGTCCAAGGGCACTTCTGGACCCAGAGATGCTCTTCTGTGGTGCCCCAGAGCCATAGAGAACAAGCCGGAACTGAGGAAGAGTCACGGTTTCAAAACACCCATTGGATCTGATACTACAGAGGAGGTCAGTGGTCACCTTGGATTATTCGAGTGAAGTCGAGAGAGAGAGAGAGAGAGAGAGAGAGAGAGAGAGAGAGAGAGAG
>NW_020173697.1:3891421-3913759 GCF_003031525.2 Neophocaena asiaeorientalis asiaeorientalis
GAGAGAGAGAGAGAGAGAGAGAGAGAGGAAGAAATAGGGGACAGGTGGTATGGAACCTCTCCTAAGAGGTTTAGTTGTAAAGGAAAGGATAAATGTAGGGCTGTAACTGGAGACGGAGGTGGGAAGGGTTTTGTTTCTTTTTGTTTTTAAAAGGCGTCAGGCGAGATGAATGGGTCTGTGCGTGTACTTATAAGAGTTCTCTAGCAAACGGGGAAACCGATCAAGAGAAGAGAGGGAAGGATGGCTAGGTCAAGGTCATGAAGTCAGCTAGAGATGATGGGATCTTTGCACCAGCCAAGGGGTAGAAGGAACATGGACAGTCCACGCAGAGTTGCAGAAGAGAAGGCAAGTGGAAGTGCCTGGATGCAGGGAAGTGGGATGGGGGGCGGCGGCAGCTGTGGTCAGGGGAAGCGGCAGGAGGCCTTTCCTATTGTAAAAATAAAAGCTGTAGGTGGGAATGAGAATGAAGAAGAGATGCTAGGAGATTTGAAAATAGGCAATGTATGAAACAGTGAGCTCAGAGAGAGCAGAACAATTTAAGTCCTAGGGGAAAACAGCATGATTGCACTAAGGGTCCACTTGAACTAGGGATCAGGAATGTGAATTAAACATGGACAGCATGGCTGTGTACATTTCTGCAGCAGTTAGCAGGTGCAAGCACAAGTGGGCAGAAGGTCAAGAAGGATGGACAGATCCCGAAAGAGGAGAAAATTATGTAGTATTAGAGGCTCCTTTCCAGAACATTCTCAAATTAGGAATGTAATTTTGGACTCACCAGTGGTCATTAAATGTAAAAACAAGAGAGCAAATTATCACCTAAACTGATATAAACCAGACCAATAAAAATCAACACCTTGGCACTGATAAGTTTTAGCAGGTGTATAATTTAATGGTATTCAAATTTCATTACAGAATGGTTCCTAATAGGAACTAAGTTCTAGGAAAAAATTCTGGAATCTCAGACTACAGCCTGTCAGTTCTCTCATTGATTTAAACCCAGAATCTAAGATTTTTTTCCCCCATCTATAAGACAGAAGACTAGTACATTTGTCTTTACACAATTAGGTAAGCAAATAAGGAAAGAGCAGTTTGCTATTCCCTGGAATATTAATACAAGAGCTATATTTAACAAAAGAATATGCGTTATTAATAATAGTAGCATGTTTGATTATGGTATTTTAATAAATTTCAGTAATTGCCTCACTTATTAAAAGTAATAAAATTTTAAATGCTAGAAGTCTTCCTTTTTCTGCACAGAAAAATGTCTGTTTTTTAAAGCAGATCTTATGTGATATAACATGTTTTCAAAAATCTGAGTGTAGTTGCCCTCCTGCTTATATGTGAAAGGTACCGTATCCAACAGGAATGAATAGTACTGATACATGCTCCTGAAAAAAAATCCAATCTGATCAAATTATTTTCTGAAAAATTACTGGATGTGTTTAATTTCATTGAAAATATTTATATTTCTTGGATTTACAACATTCTATTTTTAGTGAGATACATTCTTTAACTTTTTGGCACAGAAACATGGAGATAATGAATGTTTTCTTTAAAATCTATTATATGGGACTTCCCTGGTGGTCCAGTGGTTAAGATTTCACCTTCCAATGCAGGGCGTGCGGGTTCGATCCCTGGCAGGGGAGCCGAGATCCCACATGCCTCACGGCCATAAAACAAAAGAAATATTCAATAAAGACTTTAAAAATGGTCCATATCCAAAAAAAAAATCTTAAAAACAAAATAAAATAAAATCTAATACAAAATAATTATATCACTAGAAGGAAGAATACAAAATACTTCAATTGAGCAATCATTTAAGTAATCCTGATGAGGTATTGACTACCTGGTTTTAAATGCCTACTTAGAGATTTGTTAAGTATATCAACTTGCATTCCTTGTATTAGAGTTTACAGTATCCAGTGTCAAACATTTTGCTATATTACTCTGTAATCTAAAACAACAAAAAAAACCCGTATGTGTACGTATGTATGCGTGTGTATGTGTGTGTCTGTGGGTTCTTTAGGAAAGGATAAAACACAGAGATTGGCTGAAATATCTTACAGATAACTGTGTAATTTCTCATAAGGGAAAGGGTAAAACTAGTAAAACTATACAAATTTGCAATAAGAGTTGCAAGACTAGGGCTCCCCTGGTGGCGCAGTGGTTGAGAGTCCGCCTGCCGATGCAGGGGACACGGGTTCGTGTCCCAATATGTAGGTATGTCTCATTATTTCAAAAGGTAAATACATAAAATACAGGATAACCAAACACATGAATTTATTTTCCGTTTTAAGACTGGTTAGATAATAAATACAGAGAAGGGCCTTCCCTGGTGGTCCAGTGGTTGGGACTTCACCTTCCAGTGCAGGGGGTGTGGGTTCAATCCCTGGTTGGGGAGCTAAGCTCCCACATGACTTGTGGCCAAAACACCAAAATGTAAAACAGAAGTAATACTGTAACTAATTCAATAAACACTTTAAAAATGGTTCCCATCAAAAAAAAAAAATCTTTAAAAAAATTTAAAAATGCAGAGAAGGGATCTGCACCTGGTATCTAGAGCACCATTACATTTTTTAGTTAGAAGATGAATGACATGTTACTGGTATATAACAGCAAGACAGTAAAAATTTAACCTTCCTTGAATGAGTACACGTGATTCCCTATTTTACATGATTCCCTATTTTAAATAGCTTTTTTTGCTTTATAATATAAAGCACAGCATGAAGTCCTAGCCCAGTCTCTTGGGTTAAGACAAGTTTGTTTTTTGTTTTTTTGCAGTACGCGGGCCTCTCACTGCTGCGGCCTGTCCCGTTGCGGAGCACAGGCTCCGGACGCGCAGGCTCAGCGGCCATGGCTCACGGGCCCAGCCGCTCCGCGGCACGTGGGATCTTCCCGGACCGGGGCACGAACCCGTGTCCCCTGCATCGGCAGGCAGACTCTCAACCACTGTGCCACCAGGGAAGCCCCTAAGAGAAGTTTTAAAAGGAGTAATAAGAGAGAAAAACTCAAATTCAACAGCAGCAAACAAACAAGGGAAGGAGAGTAGCTTGGTGCTATAAATATTGGGCAGCAGACACCTAGAAAGAAACCAGAAATTTAGAATTTCTTTGAATTTTAAAAATATAGGCATCAATTGTATGTTATATTATACCTGGGATGTTTGGGACAGTGCCACATCAATTGAATATGTCCACAGCAAATGCTATGATTGTTCACTATATGTGGTACAAGACTAGTAACAGAGTCCTATTCTCCAAAAAGGTTACTAAGCAAAGAAAGTGGGTTGAAAAAAATCCTAAGAATGGTACTAATATTCTGCAGTTTGGAGAGAGGCAGAAGCCCACTCAATGAGTGGGCAACTCTGCAAACAGTCAAGGGAAGACTTTCAGTAAAGGCAGACTAAGAAAACAAGTCAACAAATAAATGAACTAATAGGATATTGTAAATGCCATGGAACTGGTTGGTGGGGGCAGGAAACACAGGTTATGTGGTCAGAGGAGACCATTCTGATGAAAACAACATTAAAAGATGAGAAGACACCAGCCACATGCAGAGAAAGAAAGAGAGTTCTGGGTGCAAGGAGGAGGCTGCACCAGGATCCCGAGGCGGGACAGAGATGCTTATTTTTAAAGATGACCAGGAGGTTTGGAAGGCGTTCAAAGGGCACGTGTACAAGCATAATTGAGTTAACAGCAGTGGTAGCTACAATCGCTCTAACCAGGCTGGTCTGCACTCTTCCCATTACCCAACCTATCTGTGTCCTGCAGTCCTGGGCTGCTGACACGAGTCAATCACTAAGCTCCAGTTCTCTGACCAGGAGCTAAGTTAGGAACAGTGTCCCTCGGGCATCTACTGTAAATTCACCATAAACAAGGCAACGTGTGCGCCATTCAGGATGCAAAGATGAGTATGACTTTACACCAGCCTCCGTGAAGGCCAAGTGGCATCTACTAACTAGAAAGCCAGTAATTGCAGGCTGGGGTAACAAATGCTCAGAGTGTAGGCAATTGCTCAGAGTAAGACTGTCACATGATGGCACACGCCCAGGGGAGGATGGTCTTCCTTTCTGAGCAAAGCATCATGGGGGTTTTCATTCTGGTGCATTCTAGCCTCACTCAGGAGCACTGTGCAGCTCTGCCTACAAGCTCCAACTTGTTTCTCAGATAGTGATCCATCAGCACTTGCTTTTAGTGTGATCTCCACCAGGCTGGAAGAGCTTCTCAACCACTCCTGGCATCTCTCGCTCTCATCGTTTTAGCAGCTGAATCACTCTTCCACGAGATGTGATTTCCTGGGATCCGGGGAGCTGACCCTGCTTCATGTTAATTCATTCGAGGCTGAACAGTTACATTGATTAGACAACTCCAAGGACCAGGTCTTGATGCCTCTGGAGCAGCTCTCTTTGAATTTCAATGCCGTTAATGATGGAGGAGTGAGGCCCATACATCTTGTGCTATCACCTCTGTGTCGAGTTCAACAGACGGTTTCAAGGCTCTTGTTAGGAATAGGAGCTGTTGTTGTGTAGCGCTCCGAAGAGGACTCTTAGTAAGTTTCAGTGGTGCCAAAGGTTAGGAGGGACAAGCTTATCGTGTGGGGCAACTCATGACCTTTAAGGATATGGTCTGTGTCTGATGCAGAGTATTTCACGAAGAACGATGGGAGCGTGGTGTGCACCTAGCAACCGACGCGGAAAAGGGCCAGGGTGGAGGACTGACGCTTCTGCCTGAGCTGTGAGCTGAGTCATTCACGGAGGCACAGTGCAGACAAGACAGAGAGGAGCTGGAGAGGAAGGCAAGGCCCTGGATGAAGAAACAGCTTCCTCTGCAACCATGTTTCAGAGCATCCGCGCGTGACCCCCCCTTCTTAACACTGCAGGTCTCTTGTCTGGCATCAAGCGCCCAAAACATAGTTTTCATCATTTTCAAGTACACTTTAGAAAAGCGCAGAGAGCTTCAAAACACCATTCCAGAGAAAATTCACTAGGACTTTTGACTCCGAGATCTCTGGACGCAACAGAAAAAAGTGTCTAAGAAGATACGTAAAGAGACAGTCACTCTTAGGACCCTTAATATTCACGGTTCCATTTCCAGTAGCTGCTTACGGTTAATTTCTGCTGTAATTTCCCTCCATTACCTCAAACCTCCTTTAAAAGTACGCTATTCTTATCAGCCTTGGTGAGTGATGCATCAGGGGAATAAAGAAAGAAGGAAATTGGTGTCCCGGCTACAGAGGAGGGAGAACAGTGAACAGAAAGAGAAACAGAGCCGTCGGTCGAAGAAATCAGGGCAGGCAGTGCCCAGAAAACATCACTGCCAGAGGCATTCAGGATGGCTAGAGTTTCCACGCCACAAGGGGTGAAGGTAAGAGCCATCCTGCCAATACATCAAAGGAAAGGGGACCTGAGAAGGTTGGAGGACTTGGGGTCACTTGGGTGACAGAGAGTTGGTTTATCTAAGTGCACTGGGTTACAAATTCAGCCCATCTACGCGACGTGCACTTCTTTTCTTTATAACTGAACTTAGTTTCTGCTGCAAGCTTCGGCTCTGTGGTGGAGAGTTAATCATAAGCCCTTGCCAGGAGTTGCTCCTGAGTTCCAGGTGAAAACAATACCCCTGAGGGAGCTGGAAACTGCCTGAGCTAGTTCATCCTCTTTTCATGCAAACAAGGAAGCCCTTATTCTCTCCTGGCCTCTTTCTTGGAGGGAACTCAATCCTGCTGCGAGGGCCCTTCCTAGGCCCATCTGAGTTTGTAAATTAAGTGCGCACTGCTTCCTTCCCCACAGGGGAGCTTGCGGGACCTCCGTGAGGCCAGACGTGTACTGCGGTCTATGCAGTACTCCGTGACACTCTGGAGGGCAGGGGTCCTTCCTGTCCCCACCCCAGGAAAGGGAGAGGGGGATGTGGACAGGAAGACTTTTACACCAGCCTTTCCTTTGGGCCCTAGCTTTTTGCAACATAAAAGCCAACACTTTGAAAACCCAAAAGCCTTTCTCGGCTTTTCTGTAGCATCATGACTCCTGGGAGCCAAGGACTGATAACTGGCTGAAAACACAGAAGAAAAGGCGGGCAGAAACACAAGAAAAGCAGACATTTGGCCTTTTTTCCAAAATACTATCCCTTGAGTAAAGTCCCCAAGATAGCGACATAGGCTGTTCCCAGCCTCGCACCCGCTCAGGAGAGCAACTAACAACTGTTCATGCCCAGGACGGCACTGAGCGAATCCAACAAAAGGGGGTGAGGCGACACCCCTGCACCACGGAGACCGAGACAGAGGCCAGTAAAGGGCCCGAGGAGTGGCTACACGCTGACGACTTGCCCTCCCCCAGGCCAGCAGCACCGCACGGGGCCTCCCCTGAGCGTCTGGCTCCTCCGGGGTAAGAGAGCCCAGGTGGACAGCCCGCGGGTCACTTCCTGGGTGTCCCTCAGGAGGAATGCGGGGGAATCTGATGGAGGAGAGGAGGGGCTTGCAGCACACAGGGCTCGGCGGACAGAGCTCCCACCCGCGCAGCCGGCTAGCAGGCCAGCCGGCAGCTCTGCCCCTTGGCAGAGCCGGGACAGTGACGCAGTCGGACCAGGGAACTCAGCGGGTCACAGGCCAGCCAGACCCAGGGTCCCCAATAAGAGCCCTGCTGGCCTCGGAGCCCCGTCTGCTCACCCCGGCTCCAAACCAGGCAGGGGAGCGCCGCCTCAGGCCTGCCCACTGCTGAGCGCAGCTCCTGGCCCCACCTGGAAAAGACCCGAAAGCCTGGCCAGCGCACCTGCACGCTGCTTACCTTAGTGACACTCAAGCAGAGAGGGCAGCAGGCAGAGCTGACCACCCACGCAGCAAAGGCCGGGAACTTGGCCTGCAGGTCAGCTTGAGTTAAGACCCCGAACAAAAGGCCTCCCAAGGCCTAGAACTCTCTTCCTGCCCCACCCATGCCAGGGAGCTAATTTATAGCCCCACCCACTGCTGAGTGTAGCTCCAGCCCCACCTGACCAGAAAGCCTGACTGGGGACACCTGGGAGGCTGCTTGGAGCCGGCGTTCCTGCCGGGCCTGGTCAGGGGAGATAACTGAGCCCGGGATACCTGGAGTGCAGCTCCCAGCCACACCACACCTGAGCAGAAAGCCTGGCCAGGACAACAGGAAAGCTGGGCACCCCGGCAACTCCTGGGCATAGAGTCCAGCAGGCAGAGCAAAGGCACTGGGCCAATCTGGCCACAGAACCTGGAGCGTGAGTTGGCTTGAGTCAAGATCACAAAAAGCCTTGCTGGAACTGGAGCCATTTCTCCTCCTCTAACCAGTGAGGGAGACTAATTCAGAGCCACCGCACACAGCCCCGCCCCCCACTGCTGCATCCAGCCTTTAGCCCAAACTGGGAGCACAACCGGAGCACAGGGAGGCTGTAGAGCCCTTCCTACAGCCCCGTTTACAATGACACCTGAACAGAGAGCAGAGCCTATGTCTGTCCAGTCCACAGAGCAAAACCAGTGACCCCATCTGGCCAGGGAATTCGGTGCACAGTCTTGCCTGATTCAGGTCCCCAAACAATGAGCTGTGTGGGCTTTGGAGCCCACTCTGCACCCCACCAGGGCAGGGAAGCTAATTCAAGGCCCCATCTACATCTGAGTACAGTACCCAGTCCTGACTGTCTAGGAAGCCTGACCAGAGAACTCAGGCAAGCAGAGCCCATCCTACAGCATCTCTTGAGCAGGGAACCAAGCCAGCAGTCCTAGTCACCTGTTCCCAGCCAGTGGGAACCACACCACCCCTGACCTCGGAGCTCAGGCAATGGCCTTGCCCCAGAATAGACCCTGACAGCAGGCCCCACCTGCCCAAGGACATTAAGAGTGGACACATCTAAAACACCCAACTGAGCTGACTGGTGAAGAACTGTCTCTGCCAAAGCAAACCTGGAAACTACAGAAGAGGACACCACCTACTCAAATGCACAGATACCAATATAAGGAATCAAGGATCATGCAAAATCAGGTAAACATGACACCACCAAAGGAAACTAATACATCTTCAACAACTGACCCTACAGAAATGGATGTATCAGCTGTCAGACAAAGAATCTAGAATTATCCTCTTAAAGAAGTTTAGTGAACTACAGGAATACACAGACAGAAAACTAAAATAAATCAGTAAGGAAATGCCTAAACAAATAAGAAGTTCAAAAGAGCAATAGAAACCATCAAAAAATCAAAACAAGAAACAGAAATCCTAGAGCTAAAAACTACAATAACAGAACTGAAGAATTTAACAGAGAGGTTCAAAAGCAAACTAGATCGTAGAACACAGAACATCTGAAATTATCCAGTCAGAGGAGCAGAAGAAAAAATAATGTAAAAGAGTGAAGAAAGCCTATGGGACTTATGGGATATAATCAAAAGAAACAATATCTGCATTATGGGAATTCCAGAAGGAGAAGAGAAAGAAAAAGGGAGAGAAAGTATATTTAAATAAATAATGGCTGAAAACTTCCCAAACATGGGGAGAGAAATGGACATCCATTTCCATGAGACCCAAAAGACCCCCAATAGGTTGAACTCAAAAAGGGCTACACTAAGTTACATTATAATTAAATTGTCAAATATCAAAGACAAAGATGGAGATAAAGGATGTTAATTAACATCATGAAAACATAAAAAGGCAGTGTAAAACTTACTGGTAATGGTAAATATATAGTTAAAGTTCAATTCTGTAATATGATAATGGTGGTTCATAATTCACTTACAACTCTAGCTTAAAAGTTAAAAAACAAAAGTAGTAAAAATAACCATAATTATAATAATCTGGGACTTCCCTGGAGGTCCAGCGGTTAAGACTTCACTTTCCAATGCAGCGGGTGTGGGTTCAATCCCTAGTCGGGGACCTAAAATCCCATATGCCTCGTAGGCAAAACACCAAAACATAAAACAGAAGCAATATTGTAACAAATTCAATAAAGACTTTAAAAATGGTCCACAGCAAGAAAAAGAAAATCTTAAAAAAAGAAATAATAATCTGTTACTGGATAATATGAAAACTGTGACATCCATAACCTAAAATGTGAGGTGGAGGAAAAATAAAAGTGTAAAGTTTAACAGTGTTACAGAAGTTAAGTTGTTAATCAATTTAAAATAGGGTGTTATAATTTTAAGATATTTTATGTAAGCCTTATGGTAACTACAAGGAGAAAATCTGTCATAATTACACAAAAGAACATGATAAAGACACCAAAACATACTAATACCAAAAGACATCAAAACAACACAAAAAAGATATCAGGATAAGAAGCAAGGAACAATGGATCTACAAAACAGTCAGAAAACAACAAACTAAATGACAATAGTAAGTCCTTATCTATCATTACTTTAAATGCAAATAGATCGAAATTTGCAATCAAAAGACATAGAGGGCTGAATGGATTTTTTGTTTTAACATCTTTATTGGAGTATAATTGCTTTACAGTGGAGTGTTAGTTTCTGCCTTATTACAAAGTGAATCAGCTATGTATATACATATATCCCCATATCTTCTCCCTCTTGCGTCTCCTTCCCACCCTCCCTATCCCACCCCTCTAGGTGGACACAAAGCCCTGAGCTGATCTCCCTGTGCTATGCAGCTGCTTCCCACTAGCTATCTATTTTACATTTGGTAGTGTATATATGTCCATGCCACTCTCTCACTTTGTCCCAGCTTACCCTTCCCTCTCCCTGTGTCCTCAAGTCCTTTCTCTATGTCTGCATCTTTATTCCTGTCCTGCCCCTAGGTTTCTCATAACCACATTTTTTTTTTAAGATTCCATATATATGTGTTAGCATACGGTATTTGTTTTTCTCTTGAGGGCTGAATGGATTTACAAAAAAAGATCCAACAATATACTTCCTACAAGAGACCAACTTTAGCCTTAAAGACACAAGTAGACAGAGTAAAGGAATGGAAAAAGGCATTTCTAGCAAATGGTAACCCCCCCCCCAAAAATTATAGGTATCTATACTTATACCACACAAATTAGACTTTAAACTAAAAATGGCAAAATGAGACAAAGAAGGTCATTACACAGTGATAAAGGGATCAATACACCAAGAAAATATAACAATTGTAAATATTTAGGTATCCAACATCAGAGTATCTAAAAATAAACAAAAACTAACAGAGCCAAAGGAGAAATAAACAGCAACATAGTACAATACAATAATAGATAGAGACTTTAATATCCCACTCTCAACAATACATGTATCATCCAGAGAAAATAAATAAAGAAACAGTAGATCTAATCAACACCATAGACCAAATGTACCAAACAGACATATACGGAATAGTCTACCTGACAACAGCAGAAAACAAATTCTTCTCAAGCACACATGCTACATTTTCTATGATAGACCACATGTTAGGTCACAAAACAAGTCTTAGCAATTCAAGAAGATTGAAAGCATACCAAACATCTTCCCTGACCACAATGGAATGAAACTAGAAACTAATAACAAGAGGAAAACTGATGGAAATTAAATAACATTCTCTTGAACAACCAATGGATCAAAGGCAAAATTACAGAAAAAACTAAAAAGTGTCTTGAGATAGATGAAAATGGAAACACAACATACCAAGATTGATGGAACACAGCAAAAGCAGTTCTAAGATGGATGATCATAGCAATAAACACTTACAATAAGAAACAAGAACGATCTCAAATAAGCAACCTGCCTCTGCACCTCAAGGAACTAGAAAAAGAACAAATTAAGCCAAAACTTAGCAGGAGAGAAATAATAAAGATTAGAGCAGAAATAAATAGAGAACAGGAAAACAATACAAAAGATTAATAAGAGTTGCTTCTTTGAAAAGATAAACAAAATATAAAAGTTTTGGCTAGACTAACCAAGGAAAAAAAAAAGAAAGAGGACCCAATTCAACAAAATTATAAATGAAAGACATTACAGTTGATACCACAGAAATATAAAGGATCGTAGGAAGATACTATGAACTATACACCAAGAAACTGTACAACCTAAAAGAAAAGATTAAATCAGTAATCAAAAATCTCCCAACAACAACAGCAGAAAAAGTCTAAGACCAATTGGCTTCGCTGGTGAATTTTACAAAACATTTGAAGAAGAATTAACACCAATCCTTCTCAAACACTTCCAAAAAATTGAAGAGGAGGGACCACTACAAAACTTATTTATGAGGCCAGCATTAACCTGATACCAATGCCAGAAAAGGACATCACAAGGAAAGAAAATTATACGGTCAACATCCCTGATGAATATTAATGTAAAAGTTTTCAATAGGGGGGACCTTGAAGATGGCGGAAGAGTAAGACGCGGAGATCGCCTTCCTCCCCACGGATACACCAGAAATACATCCACACGTGGAACAACTCCTACAGAACTCCTACTGAAGGCTGGCAGAAGACCTCAGACCTCCCAAAAGGCAAGAAACTCCCCACGTAACTGGGTAGGGCAAAAGAAAAAACAGAGACAAAAGAATAAGGACGGCACCTGCACCAGTGGGAGGGAGCTGTGAAGGAGGAAAAGTTTCCACACACTAGGAAGCCCAGAATTCAGCAGCACATTAAAGGATCATTCACCATGATCAACTTGTATTATCCCTGGGATGCAAGGATGGTTCAACATCTGCAAATCAACAGAAGTGTGATCAGCTCAATAGATACAGGGAAACCATTTGACAAAATTCATGATGTGTTCACAATAAAAACGTAAGAAATTGGGTATTGAAGGAACATACCTCAACATAATACAGACCATATGGTACTGGCATAACAATAGAAACATAGACCAATGGAACAGAATAGAGAGCCCAGAAATTAACCCGTGCACATATGGTCATCTAATATATGTCAAGAGAGCTAAGAATACTCAATGGAGAAAAGACAGTCTCTTCAATAAATGGTGCTGGGAAAATTGGGCATTCACATGTAAAAGATTGAGACTAGACCGGTATCTTACATAATCACAAACATTAACTCAAAATGGATTAAAGACTTAAATGTAAGACTGGAAATGATAAAACTCTTAGAAAAAGCATAGGAAAAAAGCTCTTTGACATGGGTCTAGGTAATGATTTTTTTGGATATGACATCCAAAGCACAAGCAACAAAAGCAATAACAAACAAGTGGGGCTACATCAAACTAAAACGTTTTGCACAGCAAAAGAAATGATCAACAAAATGAAAAAAAAACCAAACCTACAGAATGGGAAAAAATATTTGCGAACCATACATCTGATAAGGGGTTAAAATCCAAAACATATGAAGAACTCAAACAACTCAATAGCAAAATAATAATAATCCAATTTTAAAATGGGCAAAGGACCTGAACTGACATTTTTTCAAAGAAGATATATGAATGGCCAACAGATACATGAAAAAATGCTCAACATCACTAGTCATCAGGGAAACGCAAATGAAAACCATAATGGGGTATCACGTCACACTTGTTAGAATGGCTGTCATCACAAACACAAGAGACAACAAATGCTGGTGAGGGTGTGGAGAAAAGGAAACCCTTATGCACTGTTGATAGTATTGTAAATTGATGCAGCCACCATGGGAAACAGTATGGAGGTTCCTCAAAAAGTTAAAAATAGGGCTTCCCTGGTGGCGCAGTGGTTGAGAGTCCGCCTGCCGATGCAGGGGACACGGGTTCATGCCCCGGTCTGGGAAGATCCCACATGCCGCGGAGCGGCTGGGCCCGTGAGCCATGGCCGCTGAGCCTGCGCGTCCGGAACCTGTGCTCTGCAACGGGAGAGGCCACAACAGTGAGAGGCCCGCGTACCGCACAAAAAAAAAAAAGTTAAAAATATAACTATCGTATGAGACAGCAATTCTACTTCTGGAACTATATCCAAATGAAACAAAAACACCATGTCAAAGAGATATCTGCACCCCTCTGTGCATAGCCGCATTATTCACAATAGCCAAGGCATGGAAACAAACATAGATGGATGAATGGATAAAGATGCTGTGAGAGATCTATAGATATAGATGATAAAGATACAGAGAGAGACATGTACAATATTACTTGGCCATAAGAAAGAAGAAAATCCTGCCGTATGTGACAGCATGCATGGACCTTGGGGGCATTATGCTAAGTGAATTAAGTCAGACAGAGAAAGACAAATACTGTATGATGTCCCTTATATGTGGAATAAAAAAAAAAACCACCAAAGTCATAGAAAATAAAGATTATAAAATAAGTAAGTACTGAGGATGTAACATACAACAGGATGACTGCAGCGAACACTGTTGTATTATATATTTGAAAACCATTAAGAGAGTAGATTCAAAAAGTTCTCATCACAAGATAAAAAAATTTTTTCCTTTTTCTTTTACTATATACGAGATAAGGGGTGTTAACTAAACTTATTGTGATAATCATATCACTATTGTATAGAAGTCATTTTTCTGTATACCTTAAACTTACACAGTACTGTATGTCAATCATATCTTAATAAAACTGGAGGCAAAAATGTAACAGTATCCTGTTATATGAGGAAAGTATTTTTCTATTATTCACTAAGTGGTCAGTTTTCCTCACAAAGCAGAAGGTATCCTATCATCGCCCGGAAGTCAGCTGCTCCTCCCACGCCTGCTGTAGGAAACATGCCAATCCAATCCTCTGTTAATAGAATGGTGCTGAGGGCTTCCCTGGTGGCGCAGTGTTGGGAGTCCGCCTGCCGATGCAGGGGACGCGGGTTCGTGCCCCGGGCCGGGAAGATCCCACATTCCACGGAGCGGCTGGGCTCGGGAGTCATGGCCGCTGAGCCTGCGCGTCCGGAGCCTGTGCTCCGCGACGGGAGAGGCCACAACAGTGAGAGGCCCGTGTACCGCAAAAAAAAAAAAGGATGGTGCTGAGTCCTGGCCACTCTCTGAGTCTGTGCAAAATTTGCCTTCCTGGAGCGTTCTGTCCTCCAAGTACTGAGCAAGTTGCTTCGAAATACTATGATTCCCTAACGAGCATTTGTTCAAAATGAAATTATTTTGCTGGTTTTCATATTCATTTATTCACTCAAATATTTACTGAGCTACTCTGTGCGATGTTCCACGTGCTGAGGAAACAGAGCTCTGAGGGGCCCATGGTACAATGGAGGGAACGGACAGACACCCTTGAACAAGTAAACACGTGGGCGTCAGATGGGGAGAAGCCGTGTCGGGTGAAGAGAGCCGCTCCTTTATGTCGGCGGTTAGGAAAGGCCTCCCTGGGAAAGGAACGTTCAAACCCATGGAGGTGGATCCAACAAGAGATAAAGGCAGAAGGGAGGATCTGCTGGCGTGGCCAGAGCAGGTGAACGGGAGACGCAGTGGCAGTGAGGTCCAGGGCCACCAGGGCCAGAGCCTGTGGGCTGCATAGTTCCCAGTGGGACTGGCTTTTATTCTGAGTCTCCTGGGAGCCAGTGCAGGGTTTGAGCAGAGAAATGGCATAATCTGACTTTGTATTAATGGGATTTCTCTCACCATTGGGGGGCGGTGAGGGCAGGACACAGCTACGGGCTTTGCCATAATCAAAGTGGCCAAGGGCTGTGGTTTGCTCCCGGTGACAGCGGGGCTCGTGGTGAGGCAGCACTGGGTTCTGCATGTTTTGAAGGTGGCTCCCACAGTACAAGCTGTGGGTACAAACCACTGGGATTCACAGCCTGGTGCATATGTAATTGCACCCTATCCCCATCAAACTCTATTCCTCCCCAGTCATAGCTCTTAATCCACCAGAGGAACTGTCACGTAGCATCAATGGAGTCCGTTCATGTTCAGCAAACTGGGGTAACTAATAACAACCACCTCCACGGATGTTCCCAACAGCAACATGCCAAAGGTCTCCTCACCCCCTTCTCCACCTTTCATTCACCCTCTGTGATCAATTACTTCCCACTTCACTTCTTTGGGATGACACTGGCCTCAGCGTTCTCCAAAGAGAACAGCGTCTGTTCCAGAAATTGCATGGCTAGCTGTCTTCCCAAGAAAGGTGGAACTTGCAAGTGACCCCTCATGGTTTTGGTAATAAAATTCCTGATCTATGCAATGCCTTTTTCCCATTTCTCAGAATGACATGTTAGCAAAAGGTCACAGGCTGGCTCTGTTCCCTATGTACTTTGCAAGGTAATACATTCTGAAAAGAAAAGCTTCACAGAAAGGTCAAGATACAGAATCTGTTTTCCTGGCTGTAAGATACGGAACATTTGTTTAGATTCGTGGGCCATGCTTCAGTCGCCAAGATGGCGTCACCCTCCCTTTAAACTAATGAGAATGATGAAGTATCAAAAGTCGGAGAAAAAGAAACAAAGCAAAATACACAAAGGTCCTCGATCAGCTCAAACGTCTGTGAAGTCACTTGCAGCCCTCACCCCGCCCTAGAACATACACGCAGACCACACACATTTCACATGGCTTTGCTTAATAATGACACTGATTTAAAATTTTCAAGCAAAGTTGACTTTAAATTTGAATAAATTGAACTCTAGTATAAAAATTAATCCCATTTTAAAATCAAGAGTATGTTCCCTTAAGGAAAAACATCCCCACGCACACCGAGATGAGCATTTTTAACAAGAGTGAGTTAGGATGACACGGCCGGCAGACACATTCTGGACACCAATTGGATCCCCGGCTCCCAGGGCAGCCCTCCAGGCTTCAGGCTACTCCCAGGGCTCTGCCACCCCTGAGGGAGCTCCCTCGGCCACTGACCTAAACTAGAAACCTCACTGCCAGCTTCTACCAGATTCTTCCCTTTTTCTCTTTTGTCAGGTGATTTCAGCAGCTCCTACAGCGGCCACAGCATCACATTTTTTTCAACAAGTCATTGCTGTTTACCTCTCGGCAAATACTTTCCTTCCTTCATTAAGTATCTAAGTTAAAAATTAAGGATACAGTAAGTCCCCTAGGTACGAACCTTCAAGTTGCAAACTTTCAAAGATGTGAACGTGCGTCCAGGTGGGAGTGAAACTGCAGCTCGCCCTCCGTCCCCTATTGCTGAGGATCCTTCAGCTCTACCATCTCCCACCTCCTCTCCCCCCCTCCAGTCAGTAACTCTTCTTGCCTGTTCTCTCGATGCCAGCCCCTGGATGCCAGCTCTTGTACTGGACTACTGTACTTTTCAAGGTACTGTAACATTAAAAACGTTTATTTTTTGTGTTTGTTTGTTTTGTATGTATTCTTTGTGTGAAGGGTATTATAAAGCTATGACAGTACATACTATACAGCCGACTGTGTCAGTGGGGTTCCTAGGCTAACTCTGTAGAACTTACGAACAAATTGGACTTATGAACGCACTCTCAGAACGGAACTCATTTGCTGTAGGGCACTTACTGTGTTGCGTTTGCTTCCAGTGTTGATCTTTCAGAGATCTGTCAATAAGGCACCTCAGGGATGGAGGTTTAATCTTCTTTGTTAAGCGGTACCCTTTTGGGGGGAAATCATGACAAAGACGGCACCAGGAGCAATGTGACTCATGGGGACATAGCTGCTTTAGACGATGTGGCACCTTCTCTCTGGGGAAACAGAGCCCTCCCATATCTAAGTCCTCGCTTAGGAACGTAATTTCACAGGTTGGATTTTTTTTTGTTGTTTGGCTTGTTTTGTTTTTACAAATATTGGGGACACTGTAAGACTCCCCCGTCCTCAGTTCTTATAACCTTTCAAAAAAAGGCTGGAAAAGCTAATAACATTTTTAAACTATCAATAGTTCCCCTTGTTTAGTTTTACCTCTACAGAGAATCATAGAACCTAAATAAATAATTTTTCAAACTTTACTTTTCTACCATTCTAATTGAAATTGGTAAAATAAATAAAATATGTATTTTTTATTTTTCTCTTAAAAAATAGTGCTTATCCAAGCCCTTAGAAAAGGAATTCCTTGGCAATTTGATATCTTATATGTTAGAAAAATCAAATACATATTGAAACATGGCTTCAATAATGATACCAAACCTAGAACTCCTTTGTCACATCTATGGGGTGTCAATTGAAAAAATGCACAACCTAGAAGTTGAGAGTTATGTGTTATTTGGTGGACAAAACTTAGGACTTAAGCCCAGGACACAGTCTCTCAGACAGCTCTGAGGGACTGATCTGAAGAGGTAAGGGAGGAGTGAGGATATATAGGAGGTTTTGCAACAAAGATCAGGTGGTCGGAACATCAAAAGATGACTGTTAATTAAAGAAAACCAGACATCTCAAGTTAAGGAGTTTAGCACTTTTCTGTGTATGGGAAGATGCAAGAGCCTGGGCTGACTGGAATCATTCCTTTGATCTGCACCTCAGCTCTCTGGGGTCAGCATCCTATACTTTTCCATCCTGAGTCTCCTCGGGAGTGCATCACTGGGGGGCTGCAGTGGCTGAGGGCTTGATGGCCAGCATGCTGTTTCCATCCTGAGTTCCCTCAGCGCTCACTGTCAGGGCAGCTGCAATGTGACGGCTTGATGGCTGCAACATCTTTTATTTACTGATATGGCCGGCAATATTTTTCATTCACAGGGGACAAGAATTTATTCACTTATTTATCCCCAGTAGAAAAAAAATGCCTAGCATTTATTAGGGCCCAGTCAATATTGGTTTAATGAATACATCCATACTCTGAATTCACATTTCCCTTTACCAGGATTTGCCCAAAGCAGAGCCCAGGATGGTGGGTCCTTAACCACTCCTGCCACCGACTTGAACTTTGTAACTAAGTTCTGGCTCTGTCAATGCTTCTGATCCTTACCCAAATTGCAGGATGTTTTATACCCATTTGCTACAGTTTGGGTTTAAAAAGCAAACAACAGTGAAACAAGTTCTTTCTGGATTATTAATTATTTTAGGAATCTAGAATTTAAACTTGAACTTGGTCATGATAAAGGGATAAAAAAAAATCAATAGAGCTAAATGAATTATTGGCAGAAATAAAATGCTTCATTGATTATACAAACATAGACACACATTATTCCAGGAGAATTTAAAAAAAGAAAAAAAGTAACCAGTAACCTAGCTGGAAATGGAGACTGGAAGACCCCATTCACTTGGTCTGTATGTAAGTTAAAAGAAAAAAACAAAACTAACCCAGAGGCTTTCATTTTTGTGAGAAAGGAGGGAAGAAAGATTGAAAGGCAGGCAGGCAGGAAAACTGTTCATTGTTTCTCTATTTTTCATCATTGCTACAACCAATAATGGTACCCGGTGATAGCTTAGATACTACATGAGTCTAGTGGCCATTATAATAAATACTGTTTGTTTCGACTGGTTGATACATACAGTCATTAAGCGTCTAAGAACTCAAAGAAACCATGAAGGAGCAGTAGACTGAAACAGTGTTAACTTATGGAAGTACGAGGTTAAGAACTCACTGATAAACCAGTCCAGGTAATTCTCTGAGGCCAACATTAAACCAAGTGGTTTTAAATTTTTCTTAATAATGAAATGCACATCTTTCTAAGAGGTAAATTTTTCCAGGAAGTATTTTTTTAATCAACAGATTTGAAAAATAAGAATTACTATTATTATAAAAGACAAGTTTAACTATGGAAGTTTCTATTCTAATATTTCACAAACATACAGTTACTTAAATTAACTTTCCAGAAAACAGTTGTCTTAGAAACTACTTCAGCAATAATCTGACAATGGTTATGTGTGTTCCATTACCTAGTTGAGATAGAGGGCTTCTATGCCCTTTGGAGATCTTTTAAGAGGAAGGTGGAATATTATAGCAACAAAAGAACTTAGAGACCAAAGTAAGAATTGCTTTCAGAAAGCTAACAGAAAAGTAATTGATTATGAAACGAAGAAAATACCATATCAGAAAAACAAAGACTAGATGCTGTTTATTGCTTCTTTGCAAAACAGTCTAAAAAATGAATGAGTAGGGGGATATGTCTTTAAAAAGCAGTAAATCAACCACTCACTTTATTTTTACTGGGAAGATGTATACTTATAGTATCTGGAAGGCTTGACTTTTGATATAATAATATACATAATAATAGCAACATTGCAGAAAATAAAGAGGCTCTTTGGGCAAGGTGCATTGTTATGTTATAGAGCATAAATAAATTAAAGTTATATTCAACCATTGTTTTCAGCTGGGGAGGTGGTTTCAGGTTCTGTTTTAAGTGTTTTACACGTTATCTCCTGTGAGCACCACAATAGCATCATTCCATAGGTCATGTTACCGCTATGTTAAAATAAGAATTGTTTGATGTTACACTTTTAAAAGAACTTGGCGCGTAGAACATTCCTAAAAGGCAATTTTCTAAGACTACCAAAAAAAAAAAAAAGGCAAATCACAGAGGATTATTAATTCGTTCAATTTGTTAACTTGTACCCCTTCTCAAAAATAATTTGAAACAATATACAAAATATAGGTTTCAAAGGTTAACAAATTGCAGTCGTATTTCAGAACCATAAAAATAAAATGTAAGCAGATAACTCATAGTAAGTTCCCAGGATCAGAAAGAAGTTTAGCTGTGAGTACCTCAGGGGAGACAAGTTTTATTGTTTGTTTGTTTTCCTGGAACTAAATTCTAAAAGACTGTCTCACATGGGGATTTATATAGGGCACATTAAATAATGGAATAGGTGGTGTTGGAGTCAATGAAGAGGCAAATTTCATAAGCCTCTTGCTTGTTGCAACCTCCACAAAACCTGAGAACGGCCCACAACAGCGCAGCACATCTGGAAAGGACAAACTGACAGCCAAATACATTGCTTTTCAGCCACAGAGTCCGACTCAAGGACACAGCTTCAAGCCTGCCGAGAAGTCAGTGCCAATTATTGCCCTGGGATGGTCTTTTCTAATGATGCTTCTTTCAAATGGGGCATTTTTTAAAAGGTTGGAATAGGGCACTTTGGGTTTATAGTCTGGGACGAGAGCCTAGTAAACTCCTTGATTTGGGCTAAAGGTAAACTGCAGGCCGTAGACACCACAGGAAGCTCAGCCAGTATCTTAACCCTGAAAGCATCCACCCCACCCCCGCATGTGACACGCAGTGGACCACTAGGAAGACAGGATTTTCTTCAGGTGGTCACTTCTGATCCACTCCTGGAGACATTACACAGTGCAAGGATAGAAACCAACGCTCATGAGAACTATGCAATGTTACTTCAACAAAACGCTTCATTCTCAGCATTGCTTTGTATTCCAAAACACAACGCTTAATAAAGATGATTATAGCGACAGAAGTAAGAATCAATCTTTTCCTAGAGAGTATTTGGAAGATTGTGGTTTCCAAGGATAAAGCAGAGATTAGGATTATTTTAACGTTATAGTCCAGTTTCTTTTCATTTATACTTTTATGTCTAAGATTTTTATTGATTTTCAATAAGCCATATCCTCTCCAACTCCATATTAAAGGATTCACCAGCATATAGAACTTTATAATAAATTCAAGCAAAAGGAGACTGGCATTTAAATAATTTAGATTGACGGCATTACCCTGTGATTTCATTTTCTACATTCTTGAGTAGAAAACAGACATTTCAACTCAACTGCATGAATGTTACAGGCTGGGGAAAGCAGAAGACAGCAAAACAGTAGACTCTTTGAAACCCCCAAAGCAGTAAAAGTATCGTGTCATGTGCTTAGCTACTGCCCTAGCCAAGCCTCAAAGGAGGCTAAAGTCACTTTCTGAAAACTGCAGAGATGTGACTGAAGGTGTGGCAGCAGCCCCAGTGTATTGGGCAAGTTTTTCTTCTGCAACAAAACTCAATTTTGTCTTATACTTCTAAATTACACAAAACTGCATTTACTTACTTCGGCAGAATCTTCCAAATACTAAGTCCTTTCTTCTCCTTGTCTTTAAAGTAAATAGAGTCAAGATAAGCTGGTTCTACAGCTCAGTATCAACAAACAAACAACCCCATCAAAAAACGGACAGAAGACCTAAACAGACATTTAGGTCAACTTCTAAAGAAGATATACACATGGCCAATAAACCCATGAAAAGATGCTCAACATCACTAATTATCAGAGAAATGCAAATCAAAACAACAACGAGGTATCACCTCACACTGGTCAGAATGGCCATCATCAAAATGTCTACAAACAATAAATGCTGGAGAGGGTGTGGAGAAAAGGGAACCCTCCTGCACTGGTGGTAGGAATGTAAATTGGTGCAGCCACTATGGAGAACAGTATGGAGGTTCCTTAGAAAAAGAAAAATACAACTACCATACGACCCAGCAATCCCATTCCTGGGCATATATCCAGAAAAGATGAAAACACTAATTTGAAAAGATACGTGCACCCCTATTTTCATAGTAGCACAATTTACAATAGCCAAGACATGGAAGCAACCTAAGTGTCCATTGACAGATGAATGGATAAAGAGGATGTGGTCCATATATACAATGGAATATTACTCAGCCATAAAAAGAATGAAATATTGCCATTTGCAACATGGATGGACCTAGAGATTATCATACTAAGTGAAGTAAGCCAGACAGAGAAAGACAAATATGTGATATCACTTATATGTGGAATCTAAAAAAAAAAAAAGATACAAATGAACTTATTTACAAAACAGAAATAGACTCACAGACAGAGAAAACAAACTTAGGATTACCAAAGGGGAAAGGTGGGGGAGGGATAAATTAGGAGTTTGGGATTAATAGATACACACTACTATATATAAAATAGGCAGACAACAAGGACCTACTGTGTAGCACAGGGAACTATATTCAAAATCTTCTAATAACCTGTAATGGAAAAGAATCTGTGAAAGTATTGTACATATATAGAAAGATATAAAACTGAATCACTTTGCTGTACACCAGAAACTAACATAACATTGCAAATCAACTACACTTCAATAAAAAGTTGTTTGTTTTGAAAAAAGATGAAACATATATTCATATAACCAAAAAAAAAAAAAAAAAGGATAAACTGCTTTTACCTACTTTGTGTGGCTTGATTTTTTTTTTTAACCAAGGCAGGTAACACCGCTAAGCTGAACATTCAAGACTCAGATGGCTAAATCAGGAAATAACCACACTTTATGCAGTGCTGACCTTTAAACTTCCTCTGTGAGCCTAGGTCTTTACCTAACCCTGCCTGAAATCTCTGAGAAAGTCCATAGTCTCTTCAAGCACCGTGAGATAGTAAGATGACCTCCATTCACTTTCCAGCATAAGAATAGTCATAAATAGATCCAGCCTGGTGGGATTTTCTAAAAGCCTGACTTTATTTAAAGTTAAAAGCTGTTGCCTCTCGTGGGTGAGACAAGCTTAGGAGGCTCTCATGGGGCTATATTCAAAGTCTGTTCTATTTCCCCACCTCCCTGTCTCTCCGCCCACTGATTTTCTAACTCTGATTTGGGCAGGTTTGGAGCAGAGGCAGAAAGAAACGTCAAGAGCAGAACAAGTGTCATCGGGGCTGGTTTCTCCC